>NC_091764.1:104236803-104536803 GCF_029378745.1 Bos indicus | reverse complement strand
ATGAACTATGGACTTTCCATTGATGAGAAGGCGGGAGCCTGGGGCGGGCAAAGCGAGAGGGTGACAGAGCCACTCGGTGGTAGCTGTGGGCTGCCACAGGCTCAGGTGCTGCTACTGTCTTACTTGTCCTCAAACAAACACACAAACCGGAGACAGGAACAAAGGTGTGTGTGGGCAGAGTGTGTGCTCCAGGTGAGGGGAGGGGGCGGGCAGAAGCAGGTGACACCTGGCCCTGCCAACAGTCTTCAGTGACAAGGAAGGGACAGGGTCCCTGTGGGGTGGAGATGCTGCCTCGGGCCCTTCCTCAGCTGGGTAGAGGCAGGGACACAGTGCCTGAACTTCGAGGAATACGGAAGGCAGGGTGGGGGCGGGCAGCGGCTACAGAAGGGGACCTCCCTTACTCTTAGCCTCCCCCCCAGCCCTCAGAGAGCTGGCTGCAACCATGACCTCTTTGCAAAGACATCATGGAAGGAGATGTGACTGAAAGAATGCCAGGCGGGCAGTGCAGTAGTGTGAGGGGGGCCCTAGGCTCTGGCTGTCCTAGGGCAAGTCTAGGACAAGGACAAGCCTAGGACAAGCCTAGGACAGGACAAGCCTGTCCTAGGGCAAGTCACTTCACCTGCGTGACTGTGACTTCCCACTAACAATGAGACCCACGACTCACTGCAGTGTATAAAGTGCCCTCAAACTCCTTATCTCATGTACTCAAAGACAGATGTTATCAACTTCATCGCTTAAGAAAAAGTGTCAAGGGAATTCCCTGGTGGTCCAGTGGTTAAGACTCTGAGATGCCAGTGCAGGGAGCACGGCTCAGGGAACTAAGATCCTCCTGCATGCCACCAAGTGTGGTCAAAGAAAGAAAAAGTGTCCGAAGGGCAAGGATATTTTTCTTCTTCTTTGATGTATCCCAAATGCCCAAAACAGTGACTGGCACATAGTCCAGAAAGTCAAAAATATTGGTTCAATGAACACTGAAAGAATCTCCTTTCCCTCCATTTCACAAACAAAGAAATAGGCTCTGAAGACTGGAGTGAATGCCCAGACTCACCTGGTCCAGAAGAAAGAGAGCCAGAGCAGGAACTCAGGGTTAGTCCCTGATTCAGTCCATGCTGTGTCCGCCACCCACTGCTGCCTGCGTTATCTGAGGCAGCGGAGCAGGGGCCCACACGACCTTTCAGGCATTCTCGAGTTTGATGCCAGTGAGAAAGAGGCCTCAGAAAAACAGGGAGCCATGCTTCAGTCCTTAGTTTCTCAAAGCCAGACTTCAAGCCCAGCCTTCCCAAGGCTCCCATCTGACACTGCCGCAGACCCAGGGAGCCACACGTGTCCTGCAAGGCCATTCCCCAGGCACAGGTTTGGACCTGAGGTCAATACTTTCCCTTCCTCCCCACCTGCAGGCATTCAGTTATTCAACCAGCACTCCAGGGTGCCTTCCATGCTGGGTCTCAGGATGGTCCAGAAAAGGAGACCAGGGGGGGAGGTGGGGGGAGGGGCAGAGCAGGAAGCCTGGCAGCGGGGAAAGACTCACGCCTCATTGCAGGAGTCCTGGTTGAAGCGGCAGGTGAAGATGAATTTGCCCAGCACGTCCTCCTCCAGCGAGGGAGAGGTGTCCTGTCTCCGTCTGGACAGAATGTTGATGTAGTGGAAGCGGTACCACTCTCTCACAGCATCCACCCCTGACGAGTACGTCTGGTAGAAGCAGTCCGATTTGTTCTGGTTGCACTGGACACAGAGACCAGAGCATCAGAGAACCAGCAGCAAGGGTAAGCAGGGCGGGGCAAGGTTAAGCAATGAATGGTCTGGGGTCCTAAAGACTGATAGATAGGGGCGGGGAGCCAGGCTGGGAGAAGCCGAAGCCTGGAAGACAGCAGACCTAGAGAGCACAGGATTGATGGAGGAGACTGGAAGTTGCACACACCTTGGGGTCATTTATGCAGCCTCTGAGGGGGGTGAAGCAAGGATTCTTCTCCCCATTTCACAGATGGGAATACTGAGGGATCAAGCAGTTTGTCCCAGTATCAAAGAGGGGACTGGAACCCTGGTCACTGGGTACCGTCTCTCTGCTTCGCTCCCTTTTTTAAAAATCTTTATTATTTTTTTTATTTTAAATGGAGGATAGTTTCTTTACAATATTATGTTGGTTTCTGCCATACAACATGAATCAGCCATAAATATATATATGTGTGTATATGTATATATGTGTGTGTGTGCGCTTAGTCACTCAGTCGTGTAAGACTCTTTGCGACCCCGTGGACTGTAGCCTGCTATGCTCCTCTGTCCATGGGGATTCTCCAGGCTAGAATACTAGAGTGGGTTGCCATGCCCTCCTCCAGGGGATCTTCCTGACCCAGGGATCGAACCTAGGTCTCCCGCATTGCAGACAGATTCTTTATTGTCTGAGCCACCAGGGAGCCACCGGGGAAGCCCACGACAGAGAATAAGGAGAGGATAGCAAGAAAACTAAAAAAATAAATGGAGATGGGAGGGAGGCTTAAGAGAGAGGATATATATATGACTCGATGGACGTGAGTCTCAGTGAACTCTGGGAGTTGGTGACGGACAGGGAGGCCTGGCGTGCTGCGATTCATGGGGTCGCAAGGAGTCGGACACGACTGAGCGACTGATCTGATCTGATAGATATATGGGCTTCCCCGGTGGCTCAGTGGTAAAAAATCTGCCTATCAATGTAGGAGACCTGGGTTTGATCCCTGGTTCGGGAAGATCCCCTGGAGAAGGAAATGGCAACCCACTCCAATCTTCTTGCCTGGGAAATCCCATAGACAGAGGAGCCTGGTGAACTACAGTCTAAGAGGTCGCCAAGAGTCAGATACAACTGAGCGACTAAACAGCAACAACAATCCTGTCTTGGGCCTGCAGGAACCCCAATGCCCCATCACCCTGGAAGGTCCCAAGTGAGTCCCACACTGGGGATCAGTATTCAGAAACAGCATTTCCACAGTAGATCTGGCTTCCCATCCCCATAAACGCTCCCACAGAGGCCCCCAGCGAGGAGTCTCCACAAGCTGGCGCCCAGAGAGACGTTATTTAATTTTAATTTTCAAATTTATTCGTGTATGTAACCTATTTATCTTGCCAGCGCGCGGACTGCCGCCTCGTATCATTGGCAGCGAAGGCGGGTCGTGGAGGGCGGGGAGCTAAGCCGACTCGGGCGCGCAGGCTGGGGCGGGGAGGGGGCGGGGCCTCTGGACGGTGGCGGGGCGGGGCGGTAGCGGAGGGGTGGCGGGGCCTTACCAGCTGGAAGCCGATCTTCCAGTCCTTCCTGTTCACCTGGGGGTTGTTGTCCCGCATGCTGGAGCCGGCGCGGCGGACTCCGCGGGCCGCGTGGGGCGGAGCCGGGACGGGCAGGCGCTGAAGGGGGTGCGGCAGCGGCTCCCGCAGGTCGCGGCGGGAGCGGGCGTGGGCCACGAGGGTCTTGGAGGAGTTGTACTTGTACAGGTCGAAAAGAGTCTGCTCCGTGATGCGGTCCAGCTCCTCCAGCTCCTCTTGAATTTCCTTGTACCTGGAAGGGGCGATGGCGAAAGGTCGGACTAGGAGGTGGCGGCCTGGTAACAATCCTCGCCCCCCCCCCCCGCCTCCCACGCCACCATCTCCCGTGCCTCAGTTTCCCCGTCTGTAACGGGTGAGATCAGTTCAGCCCAGAGAAGTCTGCGAGGAATAGCTCTGGGGTCTGCAGGGCTATCTCGGGGGCGAGGGGAGGCGCAGACAGGTGTGTCCGCCTGGTGATTGGAGGCGACAGTGAGCCCCGGCGGGGACGGCATTTATTGCCGCATGTTTCTCGTAAGGGAGAGACGGGAGGTGCTCTCTTCCCACTCGCCCTGGCCTGGAAGGGAACCCGGAACTTGTCTGCCGTTTCCCAAAGCAGGAGAGGGGGTGGGCCGGCAAGGCCCAGACACTCCCACGGACCCGAGATGCATGGGCCATCCGCCCCATCTCGGCGAGGGTGGCCTTTGACCGTCTGCCACATGACAGTTTCTAAATCAGGGAGTCTCAACTGCACTTCTAGAACCTCCGAGGAACTTTAAAAATACCGGTACCACACAGTCTCCTTTCCCCGCCCTCCTACCAAAGACTCAGTTTTAAGGAGTTTCAGGTGGGGCTCACAAACCGTGAGTTAAACACTGTCCAGTGTAAATCCTCACATTCCTTCTCAATACAGGGCCCATGCCATCTCCATCATGAAAGTCCAGGCAAAGTAGCAGGGCCTTAGGGATAGAATCTACCAAAACAAAACAGACACCTAGGACCGATAAATAAACAGGGTTGCGGGATACAAAAAAAAATATGCAAAAAATGTTTCTGCATGCTAGCGATCAAAAAAATGGAAAATGAAATCAGAGCACCATATTAAATAGCATAAACAACATCAGATACTGGGAGTAAATCTGATGAAAGGTGTACAAGACCTGTACACTGAAAATCCTGCTGAAATAAAGACCAAAATAAAAGGAGGTGCAGACACAAGTAGATCAGGAACTCCTATGCCACCTTCCAGATTGCTCTCTGATTCAAGCTGTGCATGCGTGCTCAATGGAGAAGTTGTGTGGGACTCTTTGACCCCAGGAATATAGCCCACCAGACTCCTCTGTCATGGAATTTTCCCGGCAAGAATACTGGAGTGGGTTGCCATCTTCTTCTCCAGGAGATCTTCGGACTCAGGGATTGAACCTACATCTCCTGCATTGCATGCAGGTTCATTACCACTGAACCACCCGGAAAGCCCAGATTCAAGCAAAGCCCTATCAAAATTCCAGCAGACATTTTTGAAGAAATTGACGGGTCAATTCTAAGATTGCTTTGGAAATGCAAAAATCTAGAATGGCCAAAACAAGTTTGGAAAAGAACAGCGAGCGACGTTGGAGTGCTTACTCTACCTAACTTTAAGACTGTAAAGCCATGGTAATCAAAACAGTGTAGTGAAGGAAATGGCAACCCACTCCAGTGTTCTTGCCTGGAGAATCCCAGGGACGGGGGAGCCTGGTGGGCTGACGTCTATGGAGTTGCAAAGAGTCGGACACGACCCAAGCGACTTAGCAGCAGCAGCAGCAGTGCTTATGTAAGGATAAACAGATCAATAGGACAGAATAGAATCCAGAAATAAACTCAAATATATATATGGTCAACCTGATTTTTGACCAAAGCACCTGTTCAGCTCAATGAGGAAAATAATTTTTTTAAAAAAGATGATGCTGGATATTGTATGAAAAACGGGGGGAAAGAAAGAACCTCAACCTCTACCTTAGTCTGTATACAAAAATTAAGTCAAGCAACCCAAACAAAAAATTCAGAACCATAAAGATTATAGAAGGAAACATCAAAGATACCTTCACGACCTAGGGGTAGGCAAAATTTACTAGAATAAAAAATAGAAGAAATGCTGAAATATAAAAACTTCTTACAAATTAAAAAGAAAATGACATAGTTTTAAAAAGGAACCCCCCAAATATTCAAATGGTCACTAAACACATGAAAAGGCACTCAGCATCATTAGTACTTAAATGTAAATTAAAACCATAATGAGGTACCATTTAACATCCATTAGGCTCAAACCACAGAGAAGGAAATGGCACCCCACTCCAGTACTCTTGCCTGGAAAATCCCATAGACGGAGGATCCTGGTAGGCTGCAGTCCAGGGGGTCGCTAAGAGTCAGACATGACTGAGCGACTTCACTTTCACTTTTCACTTTCATGCATTGGAGAAGGAAATGGCAACCCACTCCAGTGTTCTTGCCTGGAGAATCCCAGGGACGGGGGAGCCTGGTGGGCTGCCGTCTATGGGGTCGCACAGAGTCGGACACAACTGAAGCGACTTAGCAGCAGCAGCAGCAGCAGGCTCAAAGAGACTGATGACATCAAGTATTGGTGAGAATGTGGAGCATCTGAAATTGCTGCTGGTGGGAGTCTAAAATGGTACCACCAATATGGAGGACAATCCCTGGTGGCTCAAATGGTAAAGAATCTGCCTGTAATGCAGGAGACCTGGGTTCGATCCTTGGGTTGGGAAGATCCCCTGGAGAAGGGAATGGCTACCCAGTCAAGTATTCTCGCCTGGAGAATTTCATGGACAGAGGAGCCTTTGAGTCCATGGGGTCACAAAGAGTCAGACAAAACTGAGCAACTAACACACACACAGGGCGGTCCTCATGTGCCTAGTCCAAACCTCACAGTCCTCAGCCACCATCTCCCTCATAAAAGTCTAGCAGGCTGTCCCTCATCCTCTCATAGGAGAAAAATGTAGCTCAGGCTGAAGGTGTGTGTTTGACATTCTGAGATTTGTTTGTTATTGGTCATTATAAGAACAGCTGCTGCTGCTGCTGCTGCTAAGTCTCTTCAGTCGTGTCCGACTCTGTGCGACCCCAGAGACGGCAGCCCAGCAGGCTCCCGAGAGCAGCAGTTATATTTAAATGGATAACCAACGAGAACCTACTTTATAACACAGGGAACTCTGCCCAGTGTTATGGGGCAGACTGGATTGGAGAGGAGTTTGGGGGAGAATGGATACATGTGTATGTATGGCTGAGTTGCTCTGCTGTGCAACTGAAACTCTCACAACATTGTTAATCAGCTATACTCCAATATCAGAGAAGGCAATGGCACCCCACTCCAGTCCTCTTGCCTGGAAAATCCCATGGATGGATGGTGGAGCCTGGTAGGCTGCAGTCCACGGGGTCGCTGAAAGTTGGACACGACTGAGTGACTTCACTTTCACTTTTCCCTTTCACGAATTGGAGAAGGAAATGGTGGCCCACTCCAGTGTTCTTGCCTGGAGAATCCCAGGGACGGGGGAGCCTGGTAAGCTTCCGTCTATGGTGTCGCACAGAGTCGGACACGACTGAAGCGACTTAGCAGCAGCATACTCCAATATAACATTAAAAGTTTAAAAAAAAAAAAAAAACAGTAAAAGTTACAGGAACTGAGTTCTAATCAGCTTCCCAGGTTCATTTCCTAGCCTCACCACTTACCTTCAAGGTGATAAGGATTAAGTGAATTAACATATGAGAAACATAGTGATAAAAAGAGCTGGCAGAGTGAGTACTGTCTAACTGCAGCTACTGTTTTTATGGTCACAACTGTTCTTTAATAAGAAAGAACAGTTTAATAATAGTAATAATGATAGTAAAATAATAGTAACCTATTGTTGGAGAAGAGAAGGCTGAGGAGACAGGAGAGCACTGCCTGCCACTCAACTGCCCTGTGACTTTGTGATCTTAACAGAAGTACAGGGACTTCCCTGATGGTCCAGCGGTTGAGAATCCACCTGCCAATGCAGGGGATACGGGCTAGATCTCTGGTAGGGGAAAATCCCACATGGGGCTGAGCAACTTAGCCTGTGCGCCACAACTACTGAAGCTCACGCGCCTAGAGCTGGTGCTGCACAAGAGAAGCCACGGCGATGCGAAGCCTGCGCCCCTATTCGCCACAACTAGGAAAGCCCGCACATGGCAGCGATGACCAAGCATAGCCAAAGATAAATAATTCTTTAAAAAATAAAAGTGGAGCAGAAGACCAGACTCCAATTCTGATTCGTCCACCTAAATAGTTGGGTGACCTTTGCAAAATCTGTACGTTTCTCAGAGCCTCCAACTCTGGGCTGGTAGTTTTCTCCTTATCCAGTAAGCCTGTGACGAAGATCAGATCATGATAATGGATGCTGAAAAGACAGCCTGGTGACTGCTGTCCTTGGAGTCCCTGAACAGATGACCACTGGGTAAAGAAGGAGGAGATGTCTTTAGAGCTGCTTCAAAGACAGAACCAGGGCCGGAAGGCAGAAGTTACAGTGAGGTAAGCTGCAGCTTTACCTAAGGAAGAACTTTCCATCAGCAGTTGCTGCAGAGATAAGTGACATTCCTGACACGAAGGAGTCCATCACTTCGGGGGGGGGGGGGGGGGGGGGCGGGGGGTGGGGACAGTGGCTTTTTGTCCCTGCCAGGCCTGCCAATGCAGAGCCTGCTTTCCAGATCCTGTGGGGGGAGTGGGGGGCAGTGCAGGGTCCCCCGCAGGGTCAAGGTTGGATGGCCTGGCTCAGAGCCTTCCCCTCCCTCAGTGCAGCTCTCTAAGGGGAAGGAAGATTCCATGACCTTCTTTGCTGTCCAAGAATGCCACACTCTTCCTTAAAACCAGCCTCAGTCCCCCCAAGGATTGAATGAAAAAAATACGCTCTTGGGCTCTGTTTGCCATGGATGTGGCTTTGTCTGGCCCCCTCTCTTGGGTGAAAAAAAGACCTTTGTTAACCAGAAAGTGGATGGGGATTGCTGTGGCTGACCTTTCACATTGGACTCTCAACACCTCCTTGCTTAATATGAAGGTCTTCAGCCTTATCCCCTTTCCTGGAAGTTACAGAACAGCCCAGAATACCCCTCCCCCTCTGCTGGCCACACTCCTGCCACCTGCAGTTGGGCACCTGGGCTGACTTTGCCTCCAGTTATCTCACAAGCTCCTCTATCTCTTCCAAGACTTCCACCCCTTCCCTGCTCCCCAGTCCGAGTCACCTATCTTGCCTCTGCCAGCACCCACACCAGCTAGCAGCATGAGTCACACGCAGGTCCCCACCCACCAGGCTGCATCAACCTGTCCACCCACCCCTGCCTCTCTCCTGGAACAGGAACCAATAACCCGGATGCTTCCCTTCTCCCCCTCCCTCCCTCTGGACTCCTGCTGCTCCCCACAGGCTCCCACCAGCCCCCATCCCTGGATGGCTTTGCCTGGCCCCTCCTTAAACTGCAATGGGAGAAAGAACTTTGAAAGCAAACATACTTGGTCTTGACTCAGCTACTGACCCTAGATTCACTGGCTTCTATGTGATGGGGAGGCAACGGATTTTTGAATCTGTTTCACTACCAGTTCCCTGTGTGAACTTAGGCAATTACTTAACTTCTCTGGGCCTCAGTTTCGTCATCTATAAAATGGGAGCAATACTGGTATCTACATAAGAGATCTGTTGTGAAAATTAAATCATTTATTAATATAAATTTTTGTTTGGCACATATTAAGTACTATATGTGTTAGCCATTATCATTGGTGTTTTTTCTTTCTTTTTTTTTCTTTTGGCCACACTCTATGGCATGTGAGGTCCTAGTTCCCTGACCAGGAATTGAACTGGCATCCTCTGCATTGGAAGTGCGGAGTCTTAACCATTGGACCACCAGAGACGTTCTCGTTGTTATTTTTTATTATTACTTGCAGTTTGACCCTGCTCAGTTACTTCACCTCCACTTCCTCATCTGCAAAATAGAAATAATAATGCCCGTCTCCGTGGACCGGTCAAGATTAAATGAGGTAGTGCTTAGAGAACTCCCAGCGCAGGATCGAACACACAGTAGGGGCTCCATATCCTGCCCCGGCTTTGAGGCGCCTTCTCTGACTCCCCTCCTATCCAGGGTGCTGGGTGTCTCCCCACTAACTCCTGCAGGAGGGACTGTTTTATTCGGTGAGAATACCTGCCTCCCAGCCTGCAAGCCCCAGAGGCCAGGGCCCTGGTTTTCATTCCCTGGGGCGTTTTCCTCTACTGCCCACAGCCTTGCACCCTTCGGAACCTTGGAAAATATGCAGGCCTCAACAGATTAACCTTACACTGTCCGTCTCTCACCCGCATCTTTCAACCACAGTCTTTATTGAGAGCCTACTATTGGCTAGTTCCTCCTGCTTGCCTGCCCTCCCCTCCCCACTGCCCCAGGGGATGAGGGTGGGGGAAGTAGGGGAAGGAAGAGGGCTGGGAGCACTGAGGTTGGGAAGAAGAGAAGCAAAGCCGCAGGCACCAGGGGAAGAGAAAGAAGGCTGAGAGAGGGAATAAGACAAGCTCAGAAATGAGATGTAGGGACTTCCCTGGTGGTCCAGTGGTTAAGACTCTGTGCTTCCAATGCAGGGGGTGCAGGTTTGATCTCTGATCAGGGAACTAAGATCCTACATGCTGCACAAAACAAACAAAAAAACCCCCAAACAAACGAAAGAGAAATGAGATGTAGCATCTGAGCAGAAACTCTATTATTCCACATTCACATTTTGGGTATTAAGAAGAGACAGGGGTTTGCAATCAGGCAAACAGGGTGGAAAAGACTGATACTGGGAAAGATTGAAGGCAGGAGAAGTGGGCAACAGAGGATGAGATGGTTGGATGACATCACTGACTCGACGGACATGAGTTTGAGCAAACTCAGGGAGATAGTGAAGGACAGGCAAGCCTGGGGTGCTGCAGTTCGTGGGGTTGCAAAAGAGTCAGACACGACTTGGTGGCTGAACAACAACCACCACAAACAGGGAAAGTCACAGTGGAGTCTGTGACCGTGTGCCTTAGCGCTCTCTGCCTCAGTTTCCTCAAGCGTAACCCAGGAATAATAACAGTATCTGCCTCGGAGGATTGTTGGAAGAATTAAAGGAGCTGCCCGAGGAGTTCCTAACTGCATCCTGTGGTCTGGTGCATGAAGCAGCTTCTCAGTAACTGGCCTCTTAACCTGGGCCTCATACAGGAGTTTATCAGTGAAGTGGAAGAGCAGTGTTTTCTCTGTAGGACAGGATGTCCCAACCCTGATCAGCTCATGACACTACACCACCCCTGATATGTGACCAATCCCAGTCACTCGCAATTGCATGCACACCTCATTTGTTTCCACACACACATCCATGCGTTCACATACACTCTCACTCATAAACCTTACACTCTGACTCTAGCTCACAATTTTTATGGTACCTGTCCCAGTGCGCTGAGGTTATTTGTTTATATGCCTATCTCTTCCATCTTATCTTTCAATATGTAGCAGAGTACATGGCCTTCAGCAACGATTGTTGTAGGAATTATTGATGAACCCATTCGCTGGGTGCCTAGAGCCATATCTGGCCTGCCGGAGGTGTCCCAAGGTGTGAGGTGTGGCAGGACCGAGTGAACACACAGGTGTGTGTAAACACCCAACTCTGCCCTCCTGTCTTCTCCATGGTTACCACCATCCCCTCTGGCTTCCAAACCGAAAATTGGCAAAGAACGCTGGGTGAAACCCAAAACTTTAGGACACACCCAAACACCACACCTGGACAGGTGGACTGCACAGCGCAACAGGGCCACCTGGGCCTCTGGAGGAACAGCCTGGCCAGGGCAGCTTCCATCCTGTCCTGCTGTCCTGGCTCTGGGACTACACCCCCACTCACCCCCCAACCCCGCCTCGAGGCTCATGGAAGGCTCCATCACCACCGCTCCCCCACTTTGCTCTCTCCAACACAAACTGCCCTTCTCAAACCAGACCACCCTGCCAGGGCCCAATACCAGCCAGCTCCTACCACCACCACCACCACCGCCCCCCCTCCCCACCTGCAGTCATCTCCTTGCAGGATCTTCATCAGATTTATCTCCTGATAAGGAGGGGCTGATTCCCACCTTGCCCTTCTGAACTCATCGGCGATCCCTCCCACTTTCAGGAGGATGAAGGGGTGGAGGAGGAGACTGTAGGTACAACATGCCCACTCTGGAGAAGGCCCAGGCACTAGGAAGTCTTCCCTGGGCAGAGCGGCTGGCCCATCACGTCGAGGGCTCCCCTCTCCTGCCCAGAGGGACGTCTGACTCAGGTTACCTGTAGGGGTTTAGGGTGCAGATGGAGACCGCAGGGAAGACAAGCTTGTCCGAGTTGAGGTTGATGTTGAGGCTGACGGGGTAGCTGAAGTACTCTCCGAAGAGCTGGCCGAACTGCCAGTACATCATGCCGAAGGTGCAGAGCCAGAGCACGGCCCAGAAGACTGTCTTCATGCGATTGTGCTGCGAGCACACCAGGCGGATGGCGCCGTGGATGGTGGTGTTATTGCAGAAGAACTCGAAGAGCTCCCGGTAGGAGCGGTGGAACTCGAGCAGGGCCTCCTCCTCCTCCGTGGGCGGCGGGGGGCCCGAAGGCTCGGGACCCGGCCCCGGCTCCTCAGGCTTGTCTCCCTTCATGAGCCCTTTGGGAGGTCGGGGAGGGCGAGGGGCCGGGCTGAGTTCTGGGCTCTGGGTGCCTCCTTCATCCTCATCACCTGGGGCCCGTGCCCTCATCCCACTCTCCTCCCACCTCTTGCCCACTTTCTCCCCTTCCTCCTCGAGCCCGTCCCCGGGAGCCTGCTGACCTGCCAGTGTCTGGGCAGAAAAGCTGGAGCCAAGCCTCCCCTGAGTGGCCTCTCTGCCTCCCTGATAAAACTCCCTTTGATTTCTGTCCTAGACTCTCCTTTTCTGTCTCCTCTGTCTCCTCTGTTCAGTCAATCTCTGTCTTTGGTCTTCTTCCTCCAATATCTGTGTCTTAGCTTCTCTCTGTCTCCGTCTCTCTCTCTCTCTCTGTCCCTCTCTCTGCCTTTCGCTTCTCTTTGGGTCTCTCGGCTCTCTTCCTTGCCTGTTTCCTCTCCAGGTGTCAGGCTCTGTGATCTTGCCCTCTTCCTCTCCCTCCCCGCCCGGCCCACTCTTCCCTGCAGTCTGGACTCTCCCCTCTGGTCCCCGGGCCTGACCTCGGGCTGTGACCTGACTCCCTCTCGGCCCCAGGGACAGCTGGGCTCCAAGAGGTCTGGGCTGCCTCCTGCTTCCCACTCCCAGGTTGTGGCTGGACTGGGACTGGTTCCTTTCCAGTTGAATCTGGCAGCCCGGCCTCTCCTCCCCCTCACCTGACAGGTGCAGCAGCCAGACCCGGGAGCCAGCCCGCCGGCCCAGGAGGGAAGCCGCAGAAGCCTCATTAGCATCTCAATTAAAGGTGAGCTGGGCAGGAGGAGGGGCCAAGGAGGAGTCAGAGCTGAGAGCTCTCCCGAGGGAGGAGGGCTCCTGAGGGCAGGTGACCTGCAGCGTCCGGACTGGAAAAGCAAGACGGTGGGGCAGAAGAAAAGTCAGGGCTGGGAGTCCTGGGGAGCCAGCAGACAGGGAGACCAGGAGATAAGAAGGCAGGCGAGGGATGGAGGTCTGGAACCAGGAGGTGATGCTGAACGCAAAGACAGGAGGGCAAAGCAAGGAAAAAGGACAAGTCAGGATGAGTGAGACTAAGGTGTGGAGACCAGGAGAACAGGGAAGGCCAGATAGTGGAGGTGGGTGGACAGAGGACAGGGGGAAGGACCGGGAGGGAGGGAGGGATGGAGGACAGGCAGAGAAGGGGGGATGGTGAGGAGGAGGGAGCCAACCCCAAAAGGAGTCCCCCTCCCCCACCACTGAAGGAGAGGCAGGGGGAGGGACTGCCCCCAGTGGGCTTCCAAGAACCAGGGCCCCTCCCCGGGGAATCCTTCCAAGGGCACCCCTGGGTCAGCCTCACCCCCAGGCCTTGGGGAAGAAGGAAACAAGGCCTGCAGGCTTCCTCCCTGCTCACTAAGGTGTGAACACCTCCCGACCCGCCCAGGAGCACCCCTCTGCCCTCTTGACCCCTCACCCCCACCCCGAGCCTGTCCAGCCCAGGGAGGGGCCCAGGTGGAGCTGGGGGCTGGGCGGGGCCCTGGGACATTCTGTTCCTTTTTACACCATTGGCTGCCGGGCCAGGAATGTCCCCAGTTGTGGTCACGGGGTTGCTGGAATGTGTGCTCAGAGAAGAGGGGCCACCAGGGCACTTGGGCAGAGCCTTGGAGCCCAGGGATAGCGGGCACCGAGGAGGTAGGAGGGATTTGGCCGTGAAGAGAGAGGGGAGAAGAAGCTGAGCCTGGCCCAAGGCTGCACCAACCCTGGAAGGAAGGCAAAACTCAACGTGGGGGCCATTGTTTTCCTCCAAAATCTCTGCCCCAGACAACCCAGCAAGAGAGTGAGGGACTGAGCAGGAAAGGGGGAAGGGATCAGAGAAGGGCTCAGGAGGCACAGAGACCCAAGTGTACAGCCCAGGCCAGAGGTCTGCCACTGTGACTCTGTAGGAGGTAGCCACTGGCTCCTCTCGCCTCGCCTCCGGGAGGAGGGGGCTGGGACATGCAGACAGGCCCAGCCTGAGCCTGTATGCAGCTGGATAGGAGAAGACAGGCCCTCGAGGTCATGAAGTCAGAAGACAAGGATCCTGGTAACAGAGAGGGGAGCCAAGTGCTGAGGGAGCCTGGGGGTGAGGAGGAAGGGAGAGGCAGTAACCCAGGAGATTCAGGAAGACTTCTCGGAGAAGGCAGCATCTCAGCTGGGTCTTGTGAAACTAATGAAGGCTCCCATCTGTGGCTGGTCTCCCGTGGCCTCTTACAGTGAGAGTTGCTGTCAATCAGGATTCCAAACCCACCACACGGCTTTCCCCAGCGCCTTAGGGGACCCTTCTGTGGAGAAGGGAAAGGCTGGCTTTTTCTTCATTTTCCAGTTGAAGAAAGTACCCTCCGCAAAGACAGGCCAGTTTTCTGTGGACACAAAACCAAACAGCAGTAGCGTGAAGAACAGAAGCAGAATTCTTCGGTAAGTGGGGGTTTATCTGCTTAGGGCTTTTGCCACACACCCCGAGACAGACCAGCCACAGTCTCGTGGGGAACTGGGGCTCCCCTGCACCTGGTTTCGAAAGTCAGGCAGGTTCGCATATTCCCACCACCCATCTGGGTCCTGGACTGTCTCCCAGGCTCCATGAGAAGCTCCTGTCTACCATCCCCACCTTCCCAAAGGACATCCTACCAACAGGAGGAGTAGCCAGCACCCTGCCTGTCCCATCTCAGAGGTTCAGAGAGGCACATCCCTGCCACGTCTGTTTGCCGGTTGATGCCTGAAATGTAGTCACTGGCCCAAGGCCGAAAGGCAAATAGTTTTTCCTTCAAAGCCTCAGTGAGTAGGATCCCGAGGCCCGGTCTGGGCTGAGCCGGGGAGCGAGCCCAGTGTCCCCAAAGCACCTGCTGAGGTGTGGCAGCTTAGAGAGAGCAGCGTTCCAGATCTGGAATGGGCCAGAACAAGCTTGTTCTGGTGGAAAAAAAAAAATAGAAACCTGAGGCCTGCGCCTGTGTCATAGCTCCATTTTAAATATTCTCTTTAAGGTGCAGGGGAAAAAAAACCTGAACACATTTTCCTCACAACACAGTTTTCCAATAACACAGAAGTTTGCAGATCAATCAAAGCCTCACTCAGGCCCATTCCGTTCCCACTCCTCGCCTCTGGGTGCCACTGTCATTGTGTCCATCTGTATCTTTTTTGGGTGCTTTTGTAGACTTCCATATATTTTTTTAAAACAAAATATATAGCTTTTCCATAAATGGGACCATGTTATAGGCATTATTCTATGATTTCCATTTTTACCTGTAAACTATGTGACTTCAGAATGACACTCAGGACTTCCCTGCCTCTGAGCTGACAAAGCAGAGGGTCCAAGTTCGACCCCACACACCAAAACTAAGAGTTTGCATGCCGCAACTAAAGATCTCACATGCTGCAACTGAAAAAAGAATCCGAATACCACAATGATGGCTCAGAGATCCCAAGTACAGAACACCCAGTGCAGCCAAATTCATAAATTAATTACTTTTTAAATGACACTTTACCACTGTGGGGCCCAGGCTTCTCAAGGAGAGAGCAGGAGGGTGGAATGTGTAAGGCAGCCCAGGAGGTGGCAAAAGTCCTTTCCACCTGGCTCCTGCATATAGCCAGTATGGAGGTTCCTTAAAAACCTAAAAATAGAGATACCATATGATCCAGCAATCCCACTCCTAAGCATGTATCCAGTAAAGACAAAAACTAATTTGAAAACATACATGCACCCCAAGGTTCATAGCAGCACTGTTTACAATAAGCAAGACACAGAAACAACTCAAGTGCCCATCAACAGACAACTAGTTTAATAAGATGTGGTACGTGTGTGTGTTGTGTGTGTATACATATAAATATATATGTGAATATTACTCAGCCATAAAAAAGAATGAAATACTGCCATTTGCAGTAACTTGGGTGGACATAGAGGATATCAGTTCAGTTCAGTTCAGTTGCTCAGTCGTGTCCGACTCTTTGCGACCCCATGAATCGCAGCACGCCAGGCCTCCCTGTCCATCGCCAACTCCCGGAGTTCACTCAGACTCACTTCCATCGAGTCAGTGATGCCATCCAGCCATCTCATCCTCTGTCGTCCCCTTCTCCTCCTGCCCCCAATCCCTCCCAGCATCAGAGTCTTTTCCAATGAGTCAATTCTTCGCATGAGGTGGCCAAAGTACTAGAGTTTCAGCTTCAGCATCATTCCCTCCAAAGAAATCCCAGGGCTGATCTCCTTCAGAATGGACTGGTTGGATCTCCTTGCAGTCCAACGGACTCTCAAGAGTCTTCTCCAACACCACAGTTCAAAAGCATCAATTCTTTGGCGCTCAGCCTTCTTCACAGTCCAACTCTCACATGCATACATGACCACAGGAAAAACCATAGCCTTGACTAGACGGACCTTTGTTGGCAAAGTAATGTCTCTGCTTTTGAATATGCTGTCTAGGTTGGACATAACTTTCCTTCCAAGGAGTAAGCGTTTTAATTTCATGGCTGCAGTTACCATCTGCAGTGATTTTGGAGCCCAGAAAAATAAAGTCTGACACTGTTTCCACTGTTTCCCCATCTATTTCCCATGAAGTGATAGGACCTGATGCCATGATCTTCGTTTTCTGAATGTTGAGCTTTAAGCCAACTTTTTCACTCTCCTCTTTCACTTTCATCAAGAGGCTTTTTAGTTCCTCTTCACTTTCTGCCATAAGGGTGGTGTCATCTGCATATGTGAGGTTATTGGTATTTCTCCCAGCAATCTTGATTCCAGCTTGTGCTTCTTCCAGTCCAGCGTTTCTCATGATGTACTCTGCATATAAGTTAAACAAGCAGGGTGACAGTATACAGCCTTGACGTACTCCTTTTCCTATTTGGAGCCAGTCTGTTTTTCCATGTCCAGTTCTAACTGTTGCTTCCTGACCTGCATACAGATTTCTCAAGAGGCAGGTCAGATGGTCTGGTATTCCCATCTCTTTCAGATTTTCCACAGTTTATTGTGATCCACACAGTCAAAGGCCTTGGCATAGTCAATAAAGCAGAAGTAGATGTTTTCCTGGAACTCTCTTACTTTTTCCATGATCCAGCGGGTGTTGGCAATTTGATCTCTGGTTCCTCTGACTTTTCTAAAACCAGCTTGAACATCAGGAAGTTCACGGTTCACGTACTGCTGAAGCCTGGCTTGGAGAATTTTGAGTATTACTTTACTAGCATGTGAGATGAGTGCAATTGTGCGGTAGTTTGAGCATTCTTTGGCATTGCCTTTCTTAGGGATTGGAATGAAAACTGCCCTTTTCCAGTCCTGTGGCCACTGAGTTCCCCAAATTTGCTGGCGTATTGAGTGCAGCACTTTCACAGCATCATCTTTTAGGATTTGAAATAGCTCAACTGGAATTCTATCACCTCCACTAGCTTTGTTCGTAGTGATGCTTTCTAAGGCCCACTTGACTTCACATTCCAGGATGTCTGGCTCTAGGTCAGTGATCACACCATCGTGATTATCTTGGTCGTGAAGATCTTTTTTGTACAGTTCTTCTGTGTATTCTTGCCATCTCTTCTTAATATCTTCTGCTTCTGTTAAGTCCATACCATTTCTGTCCTTTATTGAGCCCACCTTTGCATGAAATGTTCCCTTGGTATCTCTAATTTTCTTGAAGAGATCTCTAGTCTTTCCCATTCTGTTGTTTTCCTCTATTTCTTTGCATTGATCGCTAAGGAAGGCTTTCTTATCTCTTCTTGCTATTCTTTGGAACTCTGCATTCAGATGCTTATATTTTTCCTTTTCTCCTTTGCTTTTTGCTTCTCTTCTTTTCACAGCTATTTGTAAGGCCTCCCCAGACAGCCATTTTGCCTTTTTGCATTTCTTTTCCATGGGGATGGTCTTGATCCCTGTCTCCTGTACAATGTCATGAACGTCATTCCATAGCTCATCAGGCACTCTATCTATCAGATCTAGGCCCTTAAATCTATTTCTCACTTCCACTGTATAATCATAAGGAATTTGATTTAGGTCATACCTGAATGGTCTAGTGGTTTTCCCTACTTTCTTCAATTTAAGTCTGAATTTGGTAATAAGGTGAGGATATCATACTAAGTGAAATAAGACAGAGGAAAGCAAATAATATCAGTTCAGTCCAGTTCAATCGCTCGGTCATGTCTGATTCTTTGCAACCCCATGGATTGCAGCACTCCAGGCCTCCCTGTCCATCACCAACTCCTGGAGTTTACTCAAACTCATGTCCATTGGATCGGTGATGCCATCCAGCCATCTCATCCTCTGTCGTTCCCTTCTCCTCCCGCCTTCAATCTTTCCCAGCATCAGGGTCTTTTCAAATGAGTCAGCTCTTCACATCAGGTGGCCAAAGTATTGGAATTTCAGCTTCAGCATCAGTGCTTCCAATGAATATTCAGGACTGATTTCTTTTAAGATGGACTGGTTGGATCTCCTTGCAGTCCAAGGGACTCTCAAGAGTCTTCTCCAACACCACAGTTCAAAAGCATCAATTCTTTGGTGCTCAGCTTTCCTTATAGTCCAACTTTCACATCCATACATGACTACTGGAAAAACCATAGCTTTAACTAGATGGACCTTTGTTGGCAAAGTAATGTCTCTGCTTTTCAATATGCTGTCTAGGTTGGTCATAACTTTTCTTCCACGGAGCAAGCATCTTTTCATTTCATGGCTGCAATCACCATCTGCAGTGATTTTGGAGACCAAAAAAATGAAGTATGTCACTGTTGCCACTGTCTCCACATCTATTTGCCATGAAGTGATACTTTGGCCACCTGATGCGAAGAGCTGACTCATTTGAAAAGACCCTGATGCTGGGAAAGATTGAGAGCAGGAGGAGAAGGGGACGACAGAGGATGAGATGGTTGGATGGCATCACCAACTTGATGGACATGGGTTTGGGTGAACTCTGGAAGTTGGTGATGGACAGGGAGGCCTGGTGTGCTGTGGTTCATGGTGTCACAAAGAGTCGGACACGACTGAGTGACTGAACTGAACTGAACTGATGGAACCGGATGCCATGATCTTAGTTTTCTGAATGTTGATTTAGGCCAACTTTTTCACTCTCCTCTTTCACTTTCATCAAGAGGCTTTTTAGTTCTTCTTCACTTTCTGCCATAAGGGTGGTGTCATTTGCATATCTGAGGTTACTGATATTTCTCTCGGCAATCTTGATTCCAGCTTGTGCTTCATCCAGCCCAGCGTTTCTCATGATGTACTCTGCATATAAGTTAAATAAGAACGGTGACAATATACAGCCTTGATGTACTCCTTTCCTAATTTGGAACCAGTCTGTTTTTCCTTGTCCAGTTCTAACTGTTGCTTCCTGACCTGCATACAGGTTTCTCAAGAGGCAGGTCAAGTGGTCTGGTATTCCTATTTCTTTAAGAATTTTTCACAGTTTATTGTGATCCACACAGTCAAAGGCTTTAGCATAGTCAATAAAACAGAAGTAGATATTTTTCTGGAACTCTCTGCTTTTTCGATGATCCAACAGATGTTGGCAATTTGATCTCTGGTTCCTTTGCCTTTTCTAAATCCAGCTTGAACATCTGGAAGTTCATAGTTCATGTACTGTTGAAGCCTGGCTTGGAGAATTTTGAGCATTACTTTACTAGCATATGAGATGAGTGCAACTGTGCGGTAGTCTGAACATTCTTTGGCATTGCCTTTCTTAGGGATTGGAATGAAAACTGCCCTTTTCCAGTCCTGTGGCCACTGAGTTCCCCAAATTTGCTGGCGTATTGAGTGCAGCACTTTCACAGCATCATCTTTTAGGATTTGAAATAGCTCAACTGGAATTCCATCACCTCCACTAGCTTTGTTCGTAGTGATCTTTTCTAAGGCCCACTTGACTTCACACTCCAGGATGTCTGGCTCTAGGTGAGTGATCACACCATTGTGATTATCTGGGTTGTAAAGACTTTTTTTGTATAGTTCTTCTGTGTATTTTTACCACCTCTTCTTAATATCTTCAGCTTCTTTTAGGTCCATACCATTTCTGTCCTTTATCGAGCTTGTCTTTGCATGAAATGTTCCCTTGGTATCTCTAATTTTCTTGAAGAGATCTCTAGTCTTTCCCATTCTGTTGTTTTCCTCTATTTCTTTGCATTGATCACTGAAGAAGGCTTTCTTATCTTTCCATGCTATTCTTTGGAACTCTGCATTCAAATGGGTATATCTTTCCTTTTCTCCTTTGCCTTTCACTTCTTTTCACAGCTATTTGTAAGGCCTCCTTAGACAACCATTTTGCCTTTCTTTTTCTTGGGGATGGTCTTGATCCCTGTCTCCTGTACAATGTCACGAACCTCTGTCCATAGTTCTTTAGGCAGTCTGTCTATCAGATCTAATCCCTTGAATCTATTTCTCACTTCCACTGTATAATCATAAGGGATTTGATTTAGGTCATACCTGAATGGTCTTGTGGTTTTCGTACTTTGTTCAATTTAAGTCTGAACTTGGCAATAAGGAGTTCATGATCTGAGCCACAGTCAGCTCCCAGTCTTGTTTTTGCTGACTATATAGAGCTTCTCCATCTTTGGCTGCAAAGAATATAATCAATCTGATTTCAGTGTTGACCATCTGGTGATGCCCATATGTAGAATCTTCTCTTGTGTTGTTGAAAGAGGGTGTTTGCTATGACCAGTGCGCTCTCTTGGCAAAACTCTATTAGCCTTTGCCCTGCTTCATTCTGTACTCTAAGGCCAGATTTGTCTGTCACTCCAGGTATTTCTTGACTTCCTACTTTTGCAAATAATATATAATATCACAAATGTGTAATCTAAAAAATAATACAAATGATTCTATATACAAAATAGGAGTAAACTCATAGGCATAGAAAACAAACTTATGGTTACCAAGAGGGAGAGAGAGCAGGGAGTGATAAGTTAGGGGTATGGGATTAACAGATACATACTACTACATATAAAATAAACAGCAAGGGCCTACTATATAACACAGGGAATTATAATTAAATCTTATAGTAACCTATAATGGGAAAGAAGCTGAGAAAATAACTTTGCTGTACACCTGAAACCGGGCTTCCCTGGTGGCTCAGCAGTAAAGAATCTGCCTGCCAATGCAGGAGGCTTAGGTTCAATCCCTGGGTTTGGATGATCTCCTGGAGAAGAATATGGCAACCCACTCCAGTGTTCCTACCTGGGAAATCCTACTGACAGAGGAAGCTGGCAGGCTACAGTCTGTGGAGTCACAAAAGAGTTGGAAATAACTTAGCAACTAAACAACAACACCTGAAACTAATATAATATTGTAAATAAACTAAACTTCAATTTTTATAAATGTCTTTAAAAAACAGAAAAATGGATCTAAAGTCAAAATGCACACAGACCTCTCTGCATTTAATTGCTCCAGTCCCAGTCTCCATTTCCTTGACCTGAGCAGTGCACGCCCATTCTGACACTTCTTCTCCCCCCACAACCGGGGCAGCCCAGGACATTCACTGGAAGAATACAAGTCCTGGGCCTGTACCAGGAGAGAAAAGAGGTGTCTAAATCTCAGGCAGGTTCACTCTTTTGTGATTCCCCTGACCCCAGTGGTGCACCCCTGCCCAGGGCTCCCCTGCTTCTCCACCAGGAGCCTGTCCAGCCAGTCAGACCAACCAGGGAAAGGATGTACGCCCAGCGAGTCAACCCCTCATGCCTAGAGGGGCTCCCCTTAGTCATGAGGAGGCAGTTGCTGGACTGAGCTAGGACCCAGACATCTGGAGCCCAGACTCTAGGCTTGCTTTGCCATGGACTGGCTATGTGACATGGGCAAGGCATCATCAACATTGACATTGACATTGAAGTCACTCAGTCATGTCCAACTCTTTGCGACCCCGTGGACTATAGCCTACCAGGCTCCTCCATCCATGGAATTTTCCAGGCAAGAGTACTGGAGTGGGTTGCCATTTCCTTCTCCAGGAGTTCTTCCTGACCCAGGGATTGAACCCGGGTCTCCCTCATTGTAGGCAGATGCATCATCAAATTAGTCCATAAATATGTACTGGACATGTGGTCCATACCAGACTCTGTGCGAAGCTCCCAGAACCCAGATTTGCAGTTTCAGGGCAGGCTGTTGCCAAGCACAAAAGGCCAGTGGTTGGCGGATGATAAGCAGCGGGTCACAGGGAGGGATCTGGGTGGAGTGGCTGTGCATCCCAGGGTGGGGTGCCTCCCCAAGCCCAGGTGACCCTCAGTGACAGGTGGGAGTTAGCCAGGAGCACAGAAACGTGGAAACCAGACTCCCTGGTGTGGGCCGGGGAGGGGGAGGATGCCTTAATGAATTGCAAGGAAGTGGTAGGAAGAAACAGGGCAGGGGCCAGACCAAGCCCTCCTGAAATCCTGCTCTCTTTTACATGGTATCGTGGCCTCAGCGTCCTCATCCTTAAGGTGAGAGGCCTGGACAGGCAGGCTGTCAGCTCAGGGATCCGAAAGCTCTAAGGCAAGGTCTTAGGCCTGAGGGTAGTGGTTGCCCAGCCTGGCCCCCCTGACCATGGGAACTCGGTCTTCACGTCCCCGCATTCTCTGATGACACGGAGGTTGGTGGGGAGGGCAGGGGCTGCTGTACCCTCTGGAGTGTCTCCTAGGTGACCTGTGCCCACTGCTCTGTGGGTTGGGTTGACTCAGGGGAGGGGCGGGGGGCGACTCTTTTACAGTTTATGTTAAAAATTCACACAACAGGGCGGGAACCCAGGAGTCCAGCAAGTCTGCCAAGAGGGACTTCTGGTTCCCAGATGCTGGTCTGGCTGGCTGTCCGTGGCTCCCTGTGGGTCTCCACACCCTCCAAGTCTGACACTCCCAAGCCCATCCATTTTTTTCAGATCTGGCCGGACACAGCTCTGTCTGGAACTCTATCTGTTCCCGGGTCCCCTCTGCCCCAGCCCGAGTGCCTATCTGAGGACCATCCGCTGGCTCCACCACCCCTTTCCCACCAGCCGGCCCAGCCTGGCCTGCGTCCTCCTCTCCAATCAGGCCTGCGGAGAAGGGAGGAGGCCCCGGTTCCGGCCCCGCTGCCCTCACGTGCTTTCCCGGCCGCCCCTCCCGCCCTGCGTCGTCGGCCAGCCAAGCCTGTTCCTCTTCCCGATTGCGACAGAGGCCGCCTGGGCTCCAGCGCTCCCTGTCCCCGCCCCGCGCCGGCCGCTCCACTCCCACTTCCTGAGCCCCGGCGCTGGAGCCCCGGAGGCCAGGCCAGGCCCGGCCGTTCCGGCCCCCGGGCGCGTCCATCAAGTCCTGTCCCAGCCTCTGGGCTCTGCCACCACTGGCCAGGACGTCCAGGCTTCCACCTCCCTCCCAGGCCTCCATCCCTCTGCTCGGCTGGCAGGCTGACTGGCCGCCATGCGCCTGCTATGGGCCACCTCCCACCGCGGCCTGGCCTGGGGGCTACTCATCCTGGGCGTCTGGGGTCTCCTGGCCGCATCCCAACCCCAGCTGGAGAGGGAGGAGCCTGTGCAGGTAGGTGGGGGCAGGCTTAGCTAGGGGAGAGGGGTCTGGGCCATCCTCTCTGATGTCCCTCTGCTCCTCCCAGCTGACCCCTGAATAATTCTCCGCCCTGATTCCATCTCTTCTTGAAGGGGCTCCCATACCACACAGAGAACCAAAGCTGCGGAGACCAGGAAAAGGAGTACTATGAGTCCAAGCTTCGCCTCTGCTGCTCCCGCTGCCCCCCAGGTAAGAGGCCAGGGCCAGAGGACGTCTGGGATGGGGAGGCAGGGTACAGGGGGCTCCAGCCCGCCTTGCTTCCTTGGATAGACACCGGACACCAGCTCCCAGGGAAATCAGCTGGCAGAAACAGAGGGCGAGAGACACTGGCCGGCCATCCTATGTAGGCACTGGGACAGGCCCAGGGTCACGCAGCGAGCGGCGGAGGGCACCGTGGGAACCCCAGTCCCCTGACCCTTCTCTTGCCCCACTCACAACCTAGGCACGCACATCTCCACCAAATGTAGCCGCCGCCAGAACACCGTCTGTGCCACATGCCCCGAGAAGTCGTACAACGAGCACTGGAACCATCTCTCCTTCTGCCAGCTGTGCCGCCCCTGTGACAAGAGTGAGTGGGGTGTTCCGGGGTGGGGGTGGGGGGCTGGGATGTCCTGGAGCACAGCCCCTGTGCTGAGCAGCCCCTCATCGCCCCTGCAGTGCTGGGCTTCGTGGAGCTCACGCCTTGCACTAGCAACCGCAAGGCCCAGTGCCACTGCCAGCCGGGGATGTACTGCGTCTTTTGGAACTCTGAGTGTGAGCACTGCGAGCCACTCTCCGACTGCCCGCCTGGCACCGAGGCCGAGCTCAAAGGTCAGAGGTCACTGGCAGCAGAGGGTGGGAAGGAGGCTGGGCGGGCGCTCTTGAATGGGTGCAGGGTGCTGTGTCCGTGGTGACGCCCCGGGTGGCTAGTTCTCTGTGTAATAAAATGCTTCTCCCTCCCTGAGAAAGGCTCACAGATGGAACCTGCAGAGAAATGGAGTTGGGACGGTGCATGGTTCGAGGTCCTCCCAGCACTGAGAGGAAGCTGGGCAATGGGGAGAGAAGGAAAGATGCTGTGAAGTACAGACTGGGGAGGATGGGTGGGTAGCCGTCCAGCAGGTGTCACAGAAGCCCACAGCTGGACAGAACCCCCTGTGCCCACTCACCCTGGCTGCCCCATGCTTCTCTCCTGCCAGATGAAGTCATAGAGGCTAACAGCAACTGTGTCCCCTGTAAAGCTGGACACTTCCAGAACACCTCCTCTCCCACCGCCCGCTGCCGGCCCCATACCAGGTGAGGGTGCCCAGTCTGCATTCCTCTGGCCCTCCCAGCCCCAGCTGGTGACAGCCCACCTCACGCTCAGCTCCACAGACCAGCTCCACTTCCAGCCAGGAGCCCCCCTGAGCTGGGCTCTTTCCTCCACAGGTGTGAGGACCAGGGCCTTGTGGAGGAAGCTCCAGGCACCCCCCAGTCTGACACCAGCTGCAGAAATCCACAAGAGCCCCCTGACATGCCAGGTGAGGAAGGGCCAGGGGCATGGGGAGGGGACATCTGGGAAGATGCCTTAATTCCATCCATCTAAAAAAAACAGGGAATTGATGAACCCTTTCCTCTCAGAGTTGAGGCAAGAAATTCCTCAAAGAAAAACTGGAGTATCCCTGGGCCAGGTTACTTACACACATGTATGTGTATACACATATATGTGTATACATGCACTTTTAAAGTTATATGTTCTACATGTAACTTAAAAGTTACATACAATAGTATGTCTACACAGAGACATAGATATAGATATAACTATAGATATATAGATATAGATGTAACTGTACCTGATATCACTGTCGTCATTTTGGACATGCCACCGTCACATAATCCATTTACTGAGTATAGTAGGTTACAGCTTCCATCACTAGAGAGAAGATTCTACATTTGATGCTTTCTTGTTTTTTTCTGTGAAATTATTGCTTTCCTTGCCTGGAAGAGGAATATGCATGCTCGTGCTTAGTCGCTACAGTCATGTTCCAGTGGACCATAGCCCTCAGGCTTCTCTGTCCAGGGGATTCTTCAGGAGTACCAGAGTGGGTTGCCATGCCCTCCTCCGGGGGATCTTCCCCACCAAGGGATCGAACCCACGTCTCCTGCATTGCAGGCGGATTCTTTACTGCTGAGCTACTGGGGAAGCCCTATAGAGAATTATAGGATGTTTCTAATGACTGTCATTGTTATCAATCAAAGGAAAGTTTATTTCCTTAATTTTAAAAAATGGCTGAACATTTATAATCATAGCTTCCATTTAATAAGAGTTTGTGCGTCAGACACTCTGTGCACTTGACTTTCACTAACTCATTTAAACCTTGTAATGATCCTATGAAATAATCCTTACTGACAGATGAGGAAACCAATGCCCAGAGAGGTTAGGTGACTTGCCCAATATCACCCATGTGGTAGTTGGTATTATGAAGACCTGTTCTAGGTCCTTCTTACTTCAAAACCCATGCCATAATACATGCAAACTGTAGAAGATTAGAAAGTTCAGATAAACAAAACTAAACCTCACCTACAGAACCATCAGCTGGCATATCCACTCAACATTTTTGAATATATCTTCCCAGGCATTTTTCCACACAATAGAAAAAAATTACATTTTTTCTAAAAATGGAGTCATTTGAATGTTTGTAACTTAATTTTTCATCCAACTATATCATAATCTTTTCTACATTCTATTCTTAATTTTTAACTGTGTATCAAAAATGATTAGCTTTTTTTTTTTTCTTTTTTCTTTTGTATTGGTGTATAGCTGATGAGGGCTTCCCTTGTAGCTCAGTTGGCAAAGAATCTGCCTGCAATGCAGGAGACTTGGGTTCAATCTCTGGGCCAGGAAGATCCCCTGGAGGAGGAAATGGCAACCCATGCCAATGTTCTTGCCTGGAGAATCCCATGGACAGAGGAGCCTGGCAGGCTATAGTCCATGGGGTCGCAAAAGTCGGCCATGACTTAGCAACTAAATCACCACCATAGCTGATTAACAGTGCTTCCCTGGTGGCTCGATTAGTAAAGAATCTGCCTGCAATGCAGGAGACCTGGGTTCAATCCCTGGGTTGGGAAGATTCCCTGGAGAATGAAATAGCAATCCATTCCAGTATTCTTGCCTAGGAAATCCCATGGACAGAGGAGCCTGGCAGGCTATAGTCCATGGGGTCTTAAAGAGTCGGACACGACTGAGCAACTAAACCACCACCACCAGAGCTAACTGACAATATTGTGATAGTTTCAGGTGTACAGCAGAGGGACTCAGCCATATATATATATATATCCATTCTCCCCAGACTCCCCTCCCATCCAGGCTGCCACATAACATTGAGCAGAGTTCCCTGTGCTATACAGTAGGTCCTTGTTGGTTATCCATTCTAAATATAGCCGTGCATACGTGTCCATTCCAAAGTCCCGAACTATCCCTACCCCCATCCTTCCCCCGTTGGAAGCACACATCTTTTGATGCTAATAGGTCTTCATGTCCTTGGCTCTGTAATTCTCAGATTGGTATTTAGAGCTGGACTCTCAGAGAGTACATAAGCTAATCTCATTTTGTATATGAAAAACACACAACTGGGCAGGAACCCAGGTCTAATTCTTCCCCACACCTCCCATTCTGGACTCACTTAGGCCACAGAGTTAGATGGGGCACCAAGGGTGAACTCCCAGTGTCTAAATGTCTAAGTCCTCCTGAGTTTCCTCAGGAGCAGGTGACAGAACAAGCCACAGGCATAGTGGACTCCATGCTGTCAATGGCAGCACAAGGCCCACAGGAAGAAAACGGTTGCCATGGCTATACACAGACACCTGAGAAGCCCAGCCTCCCCTTCCCTCACACTCCTGGGAGCTGCCCCAGGCAAGCCAGTGAGGATCCAGCAGCCCCCCTCATCCAGGAAGCCACAGGCAGAGTTCAGCAGCCGGGACACCGATTCTGTCACCCCTGTAAACACTTCCATGGCTAGAGAAGGACAGGTTCAGCTCCTACTGCTGTATATCTTGCTGTCAGATAGCCAAATCTGCAGAAACATGGCTTTACCCCGCAGCCTGAGTCTGCTCACAACCCCAAGCCCACCCTCCCTTACTGCCTCCCACTCCCATTTCCAGCCCAAGTGCCTGTCCTCACCCTCACAGGGCTGCCCCTGTGCCGGTGGCCAACCACACTCGCCCCAAACATCTCCATCTGAGGCAGAATCTCTCCTGGTTCTCAGCCCACCCACATCAGGCTCCATACCCCTTCTCTGTAACCCAAGAGAAGTTTCTCCAATTCCTCCTTTAGGAACTGCAGTGGGTCTACAAGGGGAAAGAACTTCCCAGGTGGCACAAGTGGTAAAGAATCTGCCTGCCAATGCAGGAGACGTAAGAGACTCCATCCCTGGGTCAGAAGATCCCCTGGAGGAGGGAATGGCAACCCACTCCGATATTCTTGCCTGGAAAATTCCATGGACAGAGGAGCCTGGGTTGGAAAGAGTCAGACAGGACTGAGCAGTAGCAGTAGCAGGAGGGGAAGCCTGCTCCCTGTTTCCCATCTGGGTGGCCTGAGAACTGGAGAGCTGCTCCCTAATTGCCCCATCCACCCGCTGCTCTCCTCGGGTCCTCACGCCTCGTCCTGTTTGCTGTCCTCCAGGAACGATGCTAGTTCTGGCCATCCTGCTGCCTCTGGTCTCATTTCTGCTCCTCACCACTGTCTTCGTCTACACCTGGAAGAGCCACCCCTCTCTCTGCAGAAAGCTGGGTAGGAAAGACTCAGAGGCTGGCAGGGATGTCTGCCTGGGTCTGTGCCTATCCAGGTTGGGTAGGGGGCTGGAGGGAATATTCAGCTCCCTCAGGGCCAATACTTCTGCCCCTTCACACCTCAAGACACCCAGCACTTGTCCCCAACACAGACATCACATCTATCCAGCCCCTTCATTCTGAGGCTGGAGATAAGGGTAATGACAGACTGACCATTCTGGGAGCCCAGGGTGGGCAGTGCCATACTGTGGGGTGGGGTGTGGAGGGGAAAGCCTGGGAGTCTGAGGCCTGCTGTTTCATTTTCTATTCCAGGATCCCTGCTCAAGAGGCACCCAGAGGTAATGCGGAGGCTAGGGAGGCAGCAAGGAGGGGCAGGGGACAGGTGAACAGGGGTGGGGGGCAGGCAGGAAAAGAATCTGCAGCTTCAACATCCATTTAATCATTCAACTAATAATTTATTGAGCACGCTATGTGCCAGGCACTATGGAAATTCAGTTCAGTTCAGTCGCTCAGTCGTGTCCGACTCTTTGCGACCCCATGAATTGCAACACACCTGTCCTGTCCATCACTAACTCCCGGAGTTCACTCAAACTCATGTCCATTGAGTCGGTGATGCCATCCAGCCATCTCATCCTCTGTTGTCCCCTTCTCCTCCTGCCCCCAATCCCTCCCAGCATCAGGATCTTTTCCAATGAGTCAACTCTTCGCATCAGGTGGCCAAAGTACAGGAGTTTCAGCTTTAGCATCAATAGCAGTGAGCAAAGCAAAGTCTCTATCCTCCCAGAGTTTCATATCTGTGGAGCAAGGATAAAGTTAGTCGACTATGTACTAGGTAGTGACAACTGTTAAATATGGAGAAGGAAATGGCAACCCACTCCAGTATTCTTGCTTGGAGAATTCCGTGGACAGAGGAGCCTGGTGGGCTACAAGTCCATGGGGTCGCAAAGAGTCAGACGTGACTGAAGCAACTGAGCCCAACTGCTAAATAAAGCATGGTGGGGGCGGGGGAGGGGGGCAGTGGCAACCAATGAGGGTATTCTATCTTAGAGTAGGCAGAGACAGCCTCTGTGGTCAGCTGATATTTGAGCTGAGGGCTGAAGAAAACAGAGGGCCAGACATCAGGAGGTAGCAGGGAAAGTGCTCCAGGAAGAGGGATCGTCAGTGCAAAGGCCCTGTGGCAGGAAGCTCGATGAGGAGGGCTTGGAGCTGCCTAGGCACAGGGTGGGGGTGGGAATTAAAGAAAGATGGAGTCTGAGGCCCCCGTCCTGGGCTGGTTCTCGGCCTCTGTCCTGCAGGGAGAGGAATCAAATCCTGCTGATGGAAACTGGGAGCCCCCAAGGTTCAACACACATGTTCCTGACCTGGTAAAGCCACTTCTGCCCGCCCCTGGAGACTTGGCCCTGGCCTCCGGCGGCGTCCCAGCGAACCCGGGTTTGGAGGAAGAGGTGCTCCAACAGCAGAGTCCCCTGAGCCAGGCCAGGGACCTGGATGCTGAGCCCCCAGAACAAGGCCAGGTGGCCCCCGGTGAGAAGAGGGGACGGGGAGGGAGGGAGGGCAGGGGGAGAGCGTGTGAGCCGGGCAGAAAAGAAGAGACTGCAACAGCCAGTGTCCTGACTACAGAGAAGGGACGAGACTGAAAACCAAGAAAACAGGGAATGAACACAGAGCTCAGGAAACCAAAGCGCATGGAGAGGGACAGGGCAGAAAGGGGAGATGGCAGATGGGGCCCTGGGGAAGCCAGAGTCCCATGCTGGCAGCACGCTGGGCCCCCCTCAACCTTGACCCCTCGCCCCCTCACTCTGCCTTCCTTCCCACAGGCACCAACGGCATTCATGTCACCGGAGGGTCTGTGACGGTCACCGGCAACATCTACATCTACAACGGGCCGGTCCTGGGGGGAGCCCGGGGCCCTGGAGACCCCCCCGCCCCGCCAGAGCCTCCGTACCCCATCCCCGAAGAGGGTGCCCCCCGCCCTCCCGGGCTTTCCATGCCCTACCAGGAGGATGGCAAGGCTTGGCACCTGGCTGAGACAGAGACACTGGGGTGCTACGCCCTCTGACAGGGCCAAGGACCCAAAGCGTCAGCCATGCCGGACGATGTCTGGAGGAGCCAGGAGAAGGGAGGCTGCCCTCCCCGCACAGGCCTGACTGAGGGCCTGGGAAGGGCCCGGAGAGCTGGACCCCGAGGGGCCAGGCCTCAGACATTGCCTCTCTGCGAGCAGGGCCGGCTCTGGCTGGGAACGGCGCCCCGGCGGGACTCTCCAGGCCGCCTGAGCAGGCCCAGGACTCCACTGCAGACTCCCTGCCCACTGGGGCTGCACCGGCTCAGCCTCAGGCACAGACAGGGCATGTGACCCTAACCACTGCCCCGTGGCATCTGAATCCCAAGCCTGGCACGGAACGGAGCCAGCCACACAATCACTCAAGGACTGGGGCCCCCCTGGCAGAGTCATGGTGCTCAACATCCCCAAGCTTCAGAGGCCCTTTGAGGGCCCACACTTCAATGGACGGAGGGAGACCCAACAAGAAGCCGGAGTGACGAGGAAGACCACCCACCCCTCCCCTCCTCGACAGGAAAGCGAGTCTTTCTAACCAAGGGCTTGGGTGGGGTTCAAGGTATAAGGGCGAGTTTTGGATGGGGAGGAAAAAAATTGGTGAGTGTATTTATGAACTGTACCCACATACAAATAAAGAGGAGAGTGAGACCTAGGCCATTGATTTCCTTGGCATTTATAGAGAAACACGATTCCATTGGGGCCATGTCAAAGGCACAGGTCAAAACTATGGAATATAAAATGTTATCAACTATAATCCCACGAGGTATTTGTGTTAGAGGCTGGTATATGGAATTCAGGAGATGACAGTATTGGCCAGCAGTCTCTGGCAATGTGGCAGGCAGTGTTCTCAATGCCATGCAACCTTACCTTATGCAGCCCTCACAAAACCCTCAGGAGGCAGGTATGAGGACTATTCCCATTTAACATATGAGGAGACTGAGGCCCAGAGGGGCTAAGTCAGCTGCTCAGTTTACTGCACGTGGTTGGGATAGGCCCTGTTAGACTGGCTCTAGAGTCCTGATGGGTAAAAAAGAGAATTTCTCTGAATAGATAAAATGGACTGGTTTTCTCAAATCACCAGACCTCCTCCATACCCCGCAGGCATGAAGTTCTCAGCCAACTCTCAAACCCCCAAGTTTAAAACAAAGTACAAAAGTGTTTGGCAAGGTTTTCCGTTTTGTCTGTTTTGCCGCACCGTGTGACATGCAGCAAACCTCCCGGACCAGGGATCAAACCTATACCCTGCATCGGAAGCATGGAGTCATAGCCCCTGGAACACCAGAGAAGGCCATATCTGGCAAGATTGGGTGAAGGGAAAGATCCATACTTTAGAGATAAATTGAGAGGCCAAGTTCACATTCTGCTGATAGAGAGATGGAGGCCGGCCTCCTTCAACCAGAAGAAGCACCTTGACTTTTACTTTATTTCTTCTTGTCTTGCAGGCTTACCTCGCTTTATTGTGTTTTTTTTTTAAACAAATCGTGGCAACCCTGAGTTATTGATGATGGTTAGCATTTTTTAGCAATAAAGTATTTTTAAATGAAGGTATGTATGTTGGTTTTGAGACCTAATGCTGCTGCACACTTAATAGGCTGCAGTACAGTGTGCATATAACGTTTAGATGTAGCGAGAAACCCCCTAAAATTCGTGTGACTCGCTTTATTCCAGTGGTCTGGTATCAAACCACAGCATCTCCGAATATGCTTGTATTTTCTTTTCTTCCCCCAAAGAACTCCAGATCTTCTCAGGCTCTCTTGTTGTTTGTAAATGTTTGGGGCCCCAGAATTTATCTACCGTGCTGCCCAGTAGAAACAGTCTTAGCTGGAAAGATTGCGAGGGGAGCTGCTGCAGCTGACTGCTCCTTCCATAAAAGGCCACCCTCTGGGTCTAATGTTATGACTGTTGCTGGGGCCCTTCAAGGTGGGGAAGCTCCAAGGCCCACACTCCAGGAGTCTTCTGATCCAACCCAGCGGATGGGTTATTTAAGGTTGACCTTGAAAGTATTAAATCCAACTTCCTTTTTTGAGCAGTAAATAATGTGAGCTGTATTTTTAGACAGAGAATGAAAGCCTCCTGCTCTTGCCATAGGCTAGAGCCAGACATCATGATTCCTTAATCGTTGTTTCAGGGTATTTAGATTTTTAAAAAACTATACTTTTTTTTCCCATAAAATAAAAGGAGGAAACTTTTTTTTAAAGAAATGGTGCCAGAAGTGAGGAGGGAAGTTTCAAGAGGGAGGGGATATATATATATATATATATATACTTGTGGCTGATTGATATTGTTGTACGACAGAAGCCAACACAACATTGTAAAGCAGTTACCCAGTTAAAAAAAAAAAAAACTTAATGAATAAATCTGGTCCCTTCTCTTCATGGCAAATATATGGGGAAACAATGGAAACAGTGAGAGACTTCATTGTTTTTGGTCTCCAAAATCACTGCAGATGGTGACTGCAGCCATGAAATGAAAAGATGCTTGCTCCTTGGAAGAAAAGCTATGACCAACCTAGACAGCATATTAAAAAGCAGAGACATTATTTTGCCAACAAAGGTCCATCTAGTCAAACCTATAGTTTTTCCAATAGTCATGCATGAATGTGAGACTTGAATTATAAAGAAAGCTGAGCACTGAAGAATTGATGCTTTTGAATAGTGGTGTTGGAGAAGACTCTTGAGAGTCCCTTGGACTGCAAGGAGATCCAACCAGTCAATCCTAGAGGAAATCAGTCCTGAATATTCATTGGAAGGACTGATGCTGAAGCTGAAATTCCAATACTTTGGCCACCTGATGCGAAGAACTGACTCATTGGAAAAGACCTGATTCTGGGAAAGATTGAAGGCAGGAGGAGAAGGGGTTGACAGAGGATAAGATGGTTGGATGGCATCACCGCCTCAATGGACATGAGTTTGAGCAAGCTCTGGGAGTTGGTGATGGACAGAGAAGCCTGGTGTGCTGCAGTCCATGGGGTCACAAAGAGTCGGACATGACTGATCAACTGAACTGAACTGAATAAATAAATAAAAGGGAAACATTTTTTCTAGATGTTTTACAGTTTCACTTTTTAAATTTATGCTTATGAGCCTTTTGTGTGTGTGTAAGTATGAGGTTTGTGTTGAAGTATTTGGTCTTTGCCTATAAATGTCTAATTATTCCAGCACCATTTGTTAAAAAGACTGTTCTTTCTCCGTGAATTATCTTTGTTTCTTTGTCAGGTCAGTTGATAATATTTGTGCTGCTTTATTTCTGGACTCCGCTGGCTCCATCGGCCTGTGTCTATCCTTTTGCTAACATCACAGTCTTGATTTCTGTAGCTTCCTAAGTCTTGAAATTGGGTGATGTAATTTCTCCAATTATTGTTCTTTTTTCAGTCCCTTTCAGTTTCTTTTCCGCATACATTTTAGAATCCACTTGCCAATTTCTTTAAAAAAAGAAAAACCTGCTGTGATTTTTGAGTGAAGATGATTGACTCTATGATTCAAATTGGGGAGAACTGACATCTTTACAATATTGAGTTTTCCAACCCATAAACATATCTTTCCATTTATTTACATCTTTTTTTTAATTTCTTTTAACAGTGGTTTGTAGTTTTCAGCATACAGATCCTACACATAAGTTTTGTATGCAAGATCTGTACTTTATGGAGAGAGGAAGCTACTATAAATTGTATTTTTAAAATTTCAAATGTTAATTGTATGTCGCTGAATATGGAAATATGATTGACTTTTGTATATTGGCCTTGTATCTTACGAGCCTGTTAAACTCACTTTTTAGTTCTAGGAAGCTTTTTGTAGATTAATAAACAGTCATGTTGTCTTCAAAAAAACACAGTTTTCTTTCTTTCTAATCTGTATGCCTTTTATTTGTTTTCTTCACTTATTACACTGGCGGGGCTTCCCTTGTGGCTCAGCTGGTAAAGAATCTGCCTGCAATGTGCGAGACCTGGGTTCAGTCCCTGGGTTTGAAAGATCCCCTGGAGAAGGAAAGGCTACCCACTTCAGTATTCTTGCCTGGAGAATTTCCATGGGATCGCAAAGAGTCGGACATGACTGAGTGACTTTCACGGTTACACTGGCTATCTTGTATGATATCTTGTATGATATTGAATAGGAGTTCCAGCCATGGACTCCTTACAACAAATTGATGAGATCTGTCAGAGCATTTACACTGAGTGTAGCATTTATAGGACAGATTTTTTTAGGTTTATGGAATAGCTATACTAACTATACTACACATGCTTAGTCGCTCAGTTGTGTCTGACTCTGCAACCCCATGAACTATAGACTCCTCTTGTCCATGGGATTCTCCAGGCAAGAATACTAGAATGGGTTGCCATTCTCTTCTCCAGGGGATCTTCCCAATCCAGGGGTCTCTACCTGGGTAGACTCTTTACTATCTGAGCCACCATAGGATACGTTTTATTTTGGTTTAATCTGGGTTGAGACAACCCCCTAAAGAACTTCCATAAGTTTGTGGGGCCATAAGATTCCCCGACGTGAGCCCTTTAGGCTTCAACAGCTAAGACAGAGGGCCACTGCCCCATGGCCACTTCAACCTCCGTCTAATAAAATGGTCAAGACAGTCTGTTGGGCCAGGGTACAGGCCCTTCCCAGCTGGGTCCAGCATTATCCAGCAGTATTGGTTGAGTTTGCCTGACCCACTTTGCTATAGCCTCATTGTTTTTGCAAGCTGACTCATCATTTGCTTTGTTCCTGAAAACTCCCTTAACTCTGCCTAGCCTAATTAATAAATCTTTTCTTCTGAATGTCATTCTTCATTGAAGCAAACTCCAATTTGTCCCAGGATACCTAGACCAGCACCTATGTCCCCTAAGGCCTTTACCTGTCCTGTGGGCCAGTCTGCTGTACGTGTTGTTGCCTTTGGGTACTAATGACCCCTGTGCAGTTAGGATACATGTTTTGCATCCAAAAACGTTGGGTCACCCCCACCGGGGTTAGGTGACTGTGGCTCAGTGGTAAAGAACCTGCCTGCCAATGCAGGAGATGCAAGGGATGATGGGTTTGATCCCTGGGTTGAGAAGACCCTCTGGAGGAGGAAATGGCAACCCACTCCAGTATTCTTGCCTGGTGGGCTACACTCCATGGGGTTGCAAAGAATGGGACATGACTGAGCACACACACCTAGATGTAGTTTAGCCTGAGTGTGCCCTGGGGGCCTCTCACAGTGTCCCATGTCTCAAGGCGGGGCTAGTCTCCGGGAACTCAAGTCCACCACGTGATGTCCCCCTCTTTTAATTCCATCGAGGACTCATTGTTTTTCCCTATTGTGCTTAATAGCTTTCCATCCACAAAACAAGGGTGATGTGTGTTAGTGCATAGCACCCAATGGGAATGGCACACTGGGCATGCATGCTGCCATTGTATCTTGTCAGTTATAATCGGGGGTCTTGTTATGAATTTTATCATTAAGATTTATAGTTGCACAGCCATAATTCTGTTGGGAGCCATACACCACCCGGTCTGAAGGCCCAGCAGGAAGCAGTTGTCAGAAACTGCTTCCCAAGTGATACCCTTTGTAATAGATGTAGCCTGAAAAATAGGAGTTCAAAGATACTGGCCAATCACTGCAGCTCCCTTTGGTCATTGACCATTGGTCTAGTTCACCATCATATCGTATGAACAGAATGTCTTCCAGGGCACTGCCCACTCAGTTTTGCAGGCTGCCATTTGACCTTGTCAGTGTTGATCTGAACAAAGGAGGTAAACTGAGGCAAGCTCCAATGACCAGAAATTGAGTTTATTCTGAAACAGTAAAAGAATTGCAATTTGGGAAAAGGAATCTCCAGTAAGCTACAAATTGAGGGTTTGGAGTGGGCTGGATTTATTGGCAAGGTCCCAGAAGTAGGTTCATTGGCCTCAGAATGGGGAGAAAACCTTGGTTGGGCGTTCATTGGTCAGGAGATAAGTCTGTCTCCGCAAGTCAGGCATTTGATGGAAATCAGTCTCTCGTTTTTTAAGTTCCCTTCTCCTGAGTACACATGTGTGTCTCCATTTTCTATTCCCCAGGTTCCATTTCAGATGGAAATCCTATTGTGTATTGGTTTGATATGATTTCAGATCTGCTTATTTATGATGTCAGTGAAGCTGTTTTAAATCCACTTGTTCATGGTAAAGATTTTTTTTAAAAGGTTGTTTTAGAAATAAAGTTGCTTGGGAGGGCAATGAATTGGGAGATTGGGATTTAACATGTATACACTATTTATACTGTTTGTTGCTGTTGATTAGTCGCTAAGTTGTGTCCAACTCTTTGGCGACCCCATGGACTGTAACCCTCCAGGCTCCTCTGTCCATGGGATTCTCCAGGCAAGAATACTGGAGAGAATAGCCATTTCCTTCTCCAGAAGATCTTCCCAACCCTGGAATCGAACCTGTGTCTCCTGCATTAGCAGGGAAATTTCTTTACCACTGAGCCACCAGGTAAGTCTATAAAACAGACAACTAACGAGAACCTCCTGCACAGGGAGCTCTACCCAACCCTCTGCGGTAACTTAAATGGGACAGAAATTCAAAAAGAGGGGATAAATGTATACATATAGCTGATTCACTTTGCTCTCCAGTAGAAATTAAACATTGTGAAGCCACTAGACTCCAATAAAAATGTTTTAAAAATAAAGTCTTACTTTTACTTATTACTTAAAAAAAATAGAAAGTTGTTTCGATGTAAGAATGTAGTGCCTTGGGTCAGGATGTCCCTACCTCATCTATTGTCTTTGATAAGCACAAAGAGCTCAACTTCTGAGGAGACCCTCGGGGGCTTATATGGATAAGAACACATGGAGAAGCAACTTTGATAAGGAGACGTCTAGGCTGTGAGTGCTGAGAGTTTGTGAGAAATATCCAGAGTTCCATCTGGGCAAAAGCTACCGTTTGCTGATCCAGCTCCATGACAGTTTTGAGACACTGGCTCTTGCCCTGGCCAGGCCCCTCTTGGTGGTGGTGGTGTTAAAACTGCAGCAGTCTCAGGGAGAGAAAGGGCGTGTGTTCCTGCCTCCAAGAGGCACTCCTCTTAGGCAGTATCGCAGGTAGCGCCTGGAGTCATAACTCACAGTTCCTGGAGTGATAACCCTCGGAGCAGCTCTGCCTGCCCCCAGCACTCTCACCTTCATTCCCTAGCAACACACGTCAGCAATGAGGACTTTCATTTTTTGCCCTGGCAGCTGCAGGTCAGCTCTTGGTTCGTCGTGTCTCTGCTGTGTACCAACCTATACAAAGACAAACGTTGAACTAAATTTGGAGTTTATTTCTTTCATCTCCCCCTACCCTGGCAAAAATAGTGTAATCAGTTATTTGTTTGTACTATGTAAGTGTATTGGTTTATTAAAAGACATTATCCTGCAGGTGGGGAAGGAGAGTGTGCAACGAATGGAGAGAGTAGCCTACTAACATATACACTACCATATGTAAATAGAGAGCCAGTGGAAATTTGTTGTATGCCTCAGGGAACTCAAACTGGAGCTCTGTGACAACCCAGAGCGGTGGGATGGGGTGAGAGGTGGGAGGGAGATTCAAGAGGGAGGAGATATATGTACATCTATGACTCATTTTTGCTGATGTACAGCAGAAACCAGCACAATACTGTAAAGCAATTATCCTTCAATTAAAAATAAATTTAAATAAACTTTACACATATTTTTTTAAAAGACATTATCCTAGATTCCATATATATGTGTTAATATACTATATTTGTTTTCCACTTTCTGATTTACTTCACTCTATATAACAGACTCTAGGTTCATCCACCTCACTAGAACTGTCTCAAATTCATTCTTTTTTATGGCTGAGTAATACTCCATTGTATACATGTACCACTTCTTCTTGAGCCATTCATCTGTCAATGGAAATCACAGTGTATTGAGCTGTCCTGTCAAGGAGCCCCAGAAACACCTCCCCAAGACACCCCAGCTGTTTATCCACTCACATGCATTCGGCCTTGAGTCCCCAGCTGGGAAATGGGACCAAGAAGACACTGGCCTATCCATCAGTCTTTACCTGGATTAAGCTAAACACTGCCCTGCACAATTCTCATCATAATTTTTGCCTTCTGATTTGCAAAACTCCTACAAAATGGAGTAAATGGAATAAATTAATTTGGGGCCTTTTAATGTTGATGGACCAGCAGAGGATCCAATTGGCTCATTGGATAAACTTCAGTAGAGTTTATCAACAACTATGTTTCAACACCATCAAAAGTCCACCATCATTCCCCTCATTTCTCAATAGCCATCTAAAGACTTCTACTCTGCTGGCACAGCCCAGGGTGCTCCCCTCCGTCTCACCCCTTTTTCTTGTTAATTACTTTAATGTTCTCAGTATCAGTAAGAATCACACAAGGGGACTTCCCTGGTGGTCCCGTGGTTGGGAACCCCCCTGCCAACGCAGGGAACACTGGTTTTATCCCTGCTTTAGGAGGATCCCACATGCCACATGGCAAGTAAGCCCGTGCACCACAACTACTGAGCCCATGAACCTGAGCCCATGCTCTGCAACATGAGAAGCCACCGCAATGAGAAGCCAGCACCCCACAGCTAGAGAGTAGCCTCGGCTCACTACAATTAGAGAAAGCCCCTGCTTAGCAAGGAAGACCCGGTGCAGCCAAAAATAAGTAAATAAATAAATAAATTTAATTAAGAAAAACAAAAGGATCACAAGGAAGCTGAAACAGCAAGTTTGATAGGGCTTCTGCTATTGTGGTCCAGTTTTACAGCAGGAAAATTATATGAGGTATGCATACTAAAGTGAAACGTGAAAGTGCTAACCGCTCAGTTGTGTCCAGTTCTTTGCAACACTATGGACTGTAGCCCACCAGGCTCCTCTATCCATGGGATTCTCCAGGCAAGAATACTGGAGTGGGTAGCTATTCCCTTCTCCAGGGGAACTTCCCAACCCAGGAATCGAACACTGGTCTCCTGCATTGCAGGTGGATTCTTTACCACCTGAGGCACCAGGGTGTGTCCTAAAGACACCCCATAGTCATAGCATTTCCTACAACCAGATAATGAGCACGTTCATCAGGTGAGTATCCAGGTCATTCTAAAGCCAGTCCTTGGGGCTTGTACATGGAGCATATAAGCCACTTCATCTGGAATGTTCCACCTGGCTTTGATGGGGGGGGTGGAGTGTTCCCTCCTCTCAGGATAAATTCACTGTGCAGTGGGTTTCACCCAGCCATATGTGATTCTTCAACAGTGGCCCGGCATCAACACAAACATGCTCTTCCGCCTCTGCAGTGTCAAAACAAAAGACACAGCCCCCAGATTAAACACGCTCACAATCCATCTCCCTAAACGTTCTTCAGGGAGCTGACGATTCCAGTCTACAAAGTGAGGCAATTCCTTCTCCCTGTACTCCCTGGCTTCCGTCGCTTCCTGATTTCGTCCTCCCTCCATGTTGACCACTTTAGAGATAAGCAGAGGCTTTGTCCTGCTTTCTGTTTTCCTGGCACAACTTTTCCCTTTGGGAGCAGCTTTGAAGCTGGTGGCCAACGCTCAGACTGACCTCAGTGTGAGCTTGGTCCAGTATTAAGTCCGTATCACTCTCTTTTATTTTCACTTTCGCTATGTCAGCTAACAATAACTGTGGGACTGTGTACTTAGCACACTTCTGATTATTTTGCATTTCCTTATGTACTCAATAAGCCGACTTCTCAGAAATCCGGTCCACCACCACTTCTAAATCCCACTGGTAACCTTCACCGCAAAGCTGCAGTTTCAGACTACGCGTGACTAGATAGCCATCAGGGATCAGAGGTTCCTCATCCCCCACCCTTCATACTTTCTCTTTCCCAAACCACAAGTTTCCGGGAACCAGGACTGTTTTAGCAAATCCCACTGCTCTGACTGCAATTAATGAGATCTGTTTCTATTCAGGACACTTCTGACACCAAATGTGTGGGTTTTCCACAGCAAGATATCCTTCAGTTCTCTGCAGACACCTATTGGGTGTGTTATTAATACAACTTAGTTCGGTTTTAACACTAAATACTCAGTGTTAGGAGGTTACCCACCCTTCTGTCCAAGGGGCTCAGATCAGGGATTCCCAAGATCCTCTCCTCAGGTTCGATAATTTGCTATAGCAGCTTACAGAGCTCAGGGAAAGCATTTTGTTTACTATTATAGGTTTGTTATAAAGGAGAAAAATGATCAGCCAGAAAAATGTACATAGAACAAGGTCTGGAAGTGTCCAGAATACAGAAGCTACTGCTCCCATGGAAGCTGGGGAGCACCACCCTTCCAGCTCGTGGATGTGTTCACCATCCAGAACTCTCTGAACCCCGTGGTTTAGGAATTTTTATGGAGTTCTCATCATGTTGTTGCTGTTATTCAGCCACTCAGTTGTGTCCCACTCTTTGCGACCCCATGGACGAAAGCACTCCAGGCTTCCTTGTCCTTCACTATCTCCTGAAACTTGCTCAAATTGGTCTCCATTGAGTTGGTGATGCCATACAACGATCTCATCCTCTGTCACCCCCTTCTCCTCCTACCCACAATCTTTCCCAGCATCAGGGTCTTTTCCAATGAGTCAGTTCTTTGCATCAGGTGGCCAAAGTATCAGAGCTTCAGCTTCAGAATCAGTCCTTCCAATGGATACTCAGGATTGATTTCCTTTAGGACTAACTACTGCTTTGATCTCCTTGTAGTCCAAAGGCCTCTCAAGAGTCTTCTCCAGGACCACAATTCCTAGTTGTTCCTCTAGCGAGACCCTTGTTTGTTGTCTCCCCACTTGGCTTTGCACCCTCCTTTTGTGCTGCTCCCCAGAGAGAGTCTGTCTCTCGCAAGCTCTCCCAGGTGTGTCTCTGCTGTCTTGGCTGGAGCCTGTTCACGTGCTGATGGGATGTGGAGGAGGTTTCGTGCTGTCTGGTGTTATCGCTAAGCCGGGATCTTAGGCAGGCACTGTGAACCTGGGCCTTGGCCCAGTGTTCCCCCTCCTCTCCAGATGCACTGCTGGGCCCAGCATGTGTTCCTGCCCTCCCTCAAGGGAAGAGTTTCTTTCCCTGCTCTCCCAACTCTCCCCCGCCCCCATTTCAATGGGCTTCCCTCAGTGCCTTCAGCCTATGGGTTTTGACAACCTTTCTCTTGCAGATCAAGTCTTGTCTAAGAGGAGCAGAATTTTAACAGTGACAGCACCAAAGAGGGTGGGTGGGGAGACTTGCTCAGAACCCTTCCCCACTCCCACTGTCTTCTTTTGGGTGACTGGTGGGGCTCCTGAAGGAAAAGTCTGAAAGAGAATACAAGCCCTCCTGTGTCTCAGCTCCCAGGGGCTCCATGCTTTCTCAATAGCCAATACTAGGCTTTTATTTGTCAAAAAAATTCTAGTCTAATCCTCTTTCTCAAGTAAGCACATCACAAGTATTATTTCTCCGTGTCAGTGTCTGTCACCTTCTAAATTCCAGGTTAATGGTTGGTCCTATGATCTCAATTCTCTGATGAGATCAAAAAAAGTCACATTTCTCTCTCTTTTTAAATGAATTTATTTATTTCAGTTGGAGGCTAATTACTTTACCATTTGGTGGTGGGTTTTGCCATACATTGACATGAATCAGTCACGGGTGTTCACGTGTCCCCCATCCCGAACCCCCCGCGCACGTCCCTCCACATCCCATCGCTCCGGGTTGTCCCAGTGCACCGGCTTTGAGTGCCCAGCTTCATGCATTGGACTGGTCATCTAGGCATTTTCTTATGCAGATGGGAGCAATAACCTTGCCAGACTTTCAGTTCGGATCAGCAGTCCACTAAACCAGGGGTCTTCAACCTCTGGGATCTAACAATGTCTGATGACCTGAGGTGGAGCTGATGTAATAATAATAGAAATAAAACACGCAGTAAATGTAATTCGCTTGAATCATTCCAAAAACATCTCCCCCGCATCCATGGAAAAATTGTCCTCCATGAAACTGGTCCCTAGTGCCAGAAAGGTTGAGGACCACAACACTAGAGTGTCAAGCAGAAGAATGAAATGATCACATGTGTAACTTTATTTCTTCCTTGTTTTATTGAGATATAATTGGCATGCAGCACTGTATACATTTAAGGTGTACAACACAGTGAAGTGACCTACATGCATCACGAAATGATCACCCCAATAATTTTAATGAACAGCTGTCATCTCAGATACAAAATAAGAGATGTAGGAAAAAATGTTTTCCTTGTGATGAGAACTTTGAGGATTTACTTTCTTAACGATTTTCATCTATAACTTAAGCACTGTTAATTATATAAATCACATTGTACACCACATCTTTGTGCGCTAAGTCACTTCAGTCATGCCCGACTCTGTGTGACCCCATGGACTGTAGCCCACCAGGCTCCTCTGTCCATGGGATTCTCCAGGCAAGAATACTGGAGTGGGTTGCCATGCCCTCCTCCAGGGGATCTTCCCGACCCAGGGATCAAACCTGTGTCACTCCTGCACTGGCAGGCAGGTTCTTTACCACTAGCACCACCTGGGAAGGCCCACACTACATCCTTAGTACTTACTTATTTTCTAATTGGAAGTTCGAAACTTTTGGTCACCTTTGTCCAATTTCTCCATCTTCTGGTAATCACAAATCTGATCTCTTTTTTTCTATGAGTTTGTCTGTTTCTCAAGCACAGTTGACCTCCAACACCATGTTAGTTCCTGGTGCGCACCATAGTGATTCGATATTTCTATACATTTCCAAATGATCACCACCAGAAATGTAACCCTAAGTGATTCTGACTGCAGCACTTAAGTGGGGAGAATGTGGTTAGTGGTGGCAAGAGAGGAAGGGTTAGGAGGAGCCCATAGCTGTCATACCTGAAGGAGGGGATGCTCACCTGGGCAAGGCTCATGGCAGTGGGAAGGAAAAGAAGATGGATTCTGAGACTTCCCTGGTGATCCAAAGGTTAAGACTCTGCACTTCCACTGCAGGGGGCACAGGTTTGATCACTGGTCTGGAAACTAAGATACCACGTGCTGTGTGATGTAGCCAAAAAATACTTTTTTAAAATTTTAAATTAACAACAAAAAAAGATAGCTTCTAGAGATACTTGGGAAGTAGAGTAAATAGAACTGGCTAACAGGCTGGATGTGGGAAGTAAGGGAGAATTGAGCAGACAGGATGACTCCCATAATTGTGGCCTGAACACTGAATGAATAATGATGTCATTTACTGAACTAGAACACTGTGACGGGTTAGTACACTTGATTATATTAAAACGTAAAACTTGGACTTCCCTGGTGATACAGTGGATGAGAATCCACCTGCCAACGCAGGGGTCACAGGTTCGACCCCTGGTCCAGGAAGATTCCACAGGCTTCGGAGCAACTCAGCCCCTGAGCCCCAACAACTGAAGCCTTAGAGCCACAGCTACCAAGCCCACATGCTGCAACCACTGAAACCGTGTGCCCAGAGCCTGTGCTCCGCTTCAAAAGGAGCCCCCAAAATGAGAAGCCCGAGCACTGATGCTACAGAAAGCCCACACAGCAACGAAGACCCTGCTGCTGCTGCTGCTAAGTCACTTCAGTCGTGTCCGACTCTGTGCGACCCCATAGACGGCAGCCCACCAGGCTCCACCGTCCCTGGGATTCTCCAGGCAGAAGACCCAGGGCAACAACAACAAAAAAAGTAAACCTCTGTGCTTTAAAAGACACCATAAACAAAGGACAGACTAGCAGAAGATATTAACAACTCATACAACTGACAAAGAATTACTCTCCGGCATGTTAAAAAAAAAAAAAAAAAAAACAGTGAGAACCAGACCATCAGACAGAAAAGCAGACAAAGTATAAACCAGCAAATCACTCATCAGATCAGATCAGATTAGTCGCTCAGTCGTGTCCGACTCTTTGCGACCCCATGAATCGCAGCACACCAGGCCTCCCTGTCCACCACCAACTCCCGGAGTTCACCCAGACCCACATCCATCGAGTCAGTGATGCCACCCAGCCATCTCATCCTCTGTCGTCCCCTTCTCCTCTTGCCCCCAATCCCTCCCAGCATCAGAGTCTTTTCCAATGAGTCAACTCTTCCCATCAGGTGGCCAAAGTACTGGAGTTTCAGCTTTAGCATCATTCCTTTCAAAGAAATCCCAGGGCTGATCTCCTTCAGAATGGACTGTTTGGATCTCCTTGCAGTCCAAGGGACTCTCAAGAGTCTTCTCCAACACCACAGTTCAAAAGCATCAATTCTTCGGCGCTCAGCCTTCTTCACAGTCCAACTCTCACATCCATACATGACCATAGGAAAAACCATAGCCTTGACTAGACGGACCTTTGTTGGCAAAGTAATGTCTCTGCTTTTGAATATGCTATCTAGGTTGGTCATAACTTTCCTAAATCACTCATAAGGAATGCCAAAAAATATTTCGAAAAAACATTTCAGCTTCATCAGTAGTCATGAAAATCTATATTAAAATAACAAATACTATTTCACACATCAGAACTAGCAAAAATTAAGAAATCTGATGAGACCAAGAACTGGTAAGGATTTGGTTCCCTGGTGGCTCAGACGATAAGGAATCTGCCTGCAATGTGGGAGACCCAGGTTCAATCCCTGAGTCGAAGATCCCCTGGAGAAAGGAATGGCAACCCACTCCAATATTCTTGCCTAGAGAATCCCATGGACAGAGGAGCCTAGGAGGCTACAGTCCATTGGGTCGCAAAGAGTCAAACACAGCTAAGTGACTAATACTCATTTTGGAGCATATAGAGCTCTCATGCATTGTTAACGGGACTTTAAATGAATAAGATCATCTTGGAGAGCAAACTGGCTGTAGTTTGCAAAACAGAAGACACATTTTCTTACATGTGATGTGCATTTTATTTCTAGGCGTAGAGAAATTCTTGTTCACATAAGGAGGCATTCAGGAAGATGCTGATATGGGCATTATTTTCTAGTAGTTGAAAAGGTGAAAGCCATATAAACAGAATATTTATACAATTGGAGCATATGTATCCAATTTAATATAAAATACAATACTAAAATGTAGTGATACAGTAAATAGTAAAAAATATTGATATATGTAGCTTTAGGATCAGTCCTGTGACTTTGTTCTTCTGTGATAATGAGTTGGCTATTCTGAGTCTTTTTGCCTCTCATATAAATTTTTTAAAAACATTTATTTATTTTATTTACTCATTTATTTGGCTGTGTCAGGTCTTATTTGCATCATGCGGGATCTTTCATTGTGGTGGTAGGGCTCAGTAGTTGGGGCACGTGGGTTTAGTTGCCCTGAAGCTCGTGACATTTTAGTTCCCAGACCAGGGATCAAACCCCCATCCTCTGCATTGCAAGGTGGATTCTTAACCACTGGACTACTGGGGAAGTCCCTCATATAAATTTTTAAATCAGTGTGTCAATATACACAAAATAACTTGTTAATACACACCAAATTGTGATTGCAATTGTGTTGATTCTACAGATCAGGTTGGGAAGAACTGACATCTTAACAACATTGACTGGAAGATTTTTTTTTGTTTGTTTTAAGATGAAGAGAAACTTGAGCATATTTTAAAGGTTTGGGAAAGGAGCCAGTAGAGAAGAAATGACTGAAGCCTCAGAATGGAAGGAATAATCAAAAGCAGAAGGCTCCTAAGCAAGCTGAAAGAAATGGGGTTCAGAATGCATGGGCAGGAACTGGCCTTAGACTAGAGGAGGGATCTTGGTCTGTTGTAAAGCGAGGAGGAGGGTAAGGATGGAGGCAAATGCAGGTGTATCTGTCAATTTGGGAGTTTTGGATTTGGGGCAAAGAAGGAAGCCAAGTCATCTGTTAAGTGAATGAAATAGCGCTTGGAAGTCTGACTAGAGGAAGCATGAATGGTCATTGCAGGGAGGGAAAGAGCAGGTTGACCAGAAGGACGTAGCAGGCTCATCAGGCAGAGCTGGGGGCTCAGTTGGTCATAAACTGAAGTCCTGGTCTATGCTGATACGTGGGTGTTACTGCCTGATGGTGCTCAGAGATCTAACGGCACACGTGGAGGAGGAAATACTTCTGTTCATCCAGGATTAAGGTATTCCTACGAAGGTGTGATTAAAAGTCAGAGAGGCAAGGGTGGAACTTCCCTGGTCGTCCAGTGGCTAAAACATCACAATTCCACTGAAGACGGCTTGAGTTCTATGCATCTTCAGGGAACTAAAATCTCATAGCCTGTGCAAGCCAGCCAAAAAAAAGAGACAGAGGGGCAAAGGATTTTATAATATTGACAAGAGAGACAGAAATAGGGTAGGATCTAAAGAGTACAGAAAGGGAAGTGAGAATGGAGGGAGGGAGCGGATGGCTGGAAACCGAGGAGAGGAGGCCACGGCCTGGCAGTCCCGAGTGAAGAGCAGACACAGAGGGAGCAGTTGGGCAAGAGCTGGGGGCTGTGCCCACAGAGCTTCCACATCTGAAAAGTGGGGAAACAACAGCGCTGTAATGAAAAGTAAATGTGACAAAGCATGTGCTTCATAAACCGCTAGACACCATACAATGTTGGTTTGTTGGTTGGTTTTTCACTAGACTGCAAGTTTTCTCTTTTTTTTTTTTTTTGGCTTGTGGCACAGGCCTTGGGCATGTCACTTCTGGGTGTTGATTTTGCTTTTCTCCCTCTATTTGCCACTTACCGCATTTTACTGTTTGTCCACTGGTCTGGTGCTTTTCCCTGATTGTAAACCCAAGGGCAAGGCCTTGTACGTATTCCTCACAGCGCCCTTGCTGGCCACCGGCACAGAGCTCAGCATCTGATTAGAGGCAGTTCATTTGGTGTTGCAGGAAGAGTAATGGTCTGGTAGGAAAACACCCAGGTTCCACTCCCAACATCACCATTACTATCCTCATGACCTTGGAGAAAGCTTTCCATGACCTGGCTTCACTCACCTGGTCAGACTCATCACTTTGCCCTCTGCTTTTACACTAGCCCTTCTGAGATAATGGTTCTCAGAACATCGCTTGCTTTTGTATGTTTCTCCACCTATGCCCACATCTCAAGTACCTCCTCGTGCCAGTGGCGTGCAGGCTGGATTTCAGGCCCCTCTCAGCCCTTGGCCTGGCCCCATGTTGCATGGATCAACCTGCACACCATTTCCGAAGCCTGGAGCAAACACAGCTAGCCTGCCCAGCAACCCCCTACTCATCTACCAAGTATCAGCTCAACCACTGCCTCCCCTGTGACATCATCTTCCTCTAGCAGATGTTGTTGGGTTTGGGGCTTAAGCTTCCTCTTTTTTTGAAGTAGCCACCGTTAGAGAAATTGTCTTCATTGAATTACGGTTGCTTGTCTACATACCTTTCTACCCTCTTCAGATTATTCTCAATGTTTGTTCCTCTTTTATTCTTCACACAAAGGCCAGTTCCTAACACATAGGAAGTGACCCCTAAACTTGAGTGAGTGAATGAATGAGTGACTTTTTAATTTTCTGGTTCTCAAGATGCTTGTCTGAGAATAAAGGAATCAGAATAAGGGACACCTGGACTTCCCTTGTGGTCCAGTGGTTAAGATGCTGTGCTTTCAATACAGGGGACGTGGGTTTGATTCCTGGTTGGGGAACTAAGATTCCACATGCCATGGGACATGGCCAAAAAAAAAAAAAGAGAGAGATGCCTGAATTTCTTACCAACTCTAGAATTTCCTTTTCAATATACATTATATAAATGGCTGGTGAGCAAATGAATAGAATCCAACCAAAATAAAATCCCTTTGAAGGTGCAACTCTAAGGGATGTGGGTCAGTTTGTTTAAGTTCTATTCTAGAAGCAGTGAGTTTTGCCTAAGTTCTATTCTAGAAGCAAGTTATTGTGTTTTTTTTAATCTCCTACATATTTTGTCTTGCCGCTGAGACCTTTCAGAGACATTTCAGACTATCTGAAATAGAGTTTAAGAGGAACTGCTTTATGAAGCCCTTCCAGAGAGTAGATTGCCTTTCATCTCATTATGGCACATTAACTCTTTCTGTTATTGATCTATCTCAGATACTATCCCAAAAGGAACGATCATTTCTCTACACAGGGCAGCTCTTTAGCCTCTTTGAAGCAAATGTGCCTTCTCTTGGGAGAGAACATTTTACCCTGAATCCTTCCTCCCTCATCAAAGATATCGTCCTTAAGTAGACTTTGTCAGTCTCCCCGAAAAGGCAGCAAGTCATTCAAGGGCATCAAGCCTCTGCGAAGCTAACAGAAGCAGAAGGTCTAGACTAGGGGTTTTACAGACTATTCCCTGGTTCCCCAAAGAGTCCAGTAACTCGCTGAGTCTAGTCACAATATTGTGTCCATTTTCCAAAGAGAGATAAGGGCCTTTTCAGATTCTCAAAGGAGCCCCTTGACCCAGAAAAGCTGAATAAGAACCACTGGTCTAGAGTCTGGGTTAAAATAGACTGGGAAGTACAGGGGCTTTTAAGTTCAGATAAGAGACTTTTCCCTGGTGGCTCAGATAGTAAAGAATCTGCCTGCCATGCAGAAAACCCAGGTTTGATTCCTGGGTCGGGAAGATCCCCTGGAGAAGGGCAAGGCAACTCACTCCAGTACTTTTGCCTGGAGAATCCTATGGACAGAGGAGCCTGGTGGGCTACAGTCCATAGGGTCACAAAGAGTCCAACACAACTTAGTGACTGAACAACAATAACAATACTCAACAGTACTCTCTGGGGTCATACCAAAGACAGAAGCCTCAATAGCCCCAGACTGGAGTCCTTGGAACCGAGTCCATCCACCCATCAGCAGCCCTCCCTGAGGGGCTCTTCCAAATCCCTGGGTCTTACTGAAACCCAACCTGCTCTGCAGACAGAGGGAAGCTTTGGGGAGGGCGGGGGCGGGATGGCCTTGGAGCCAGATGATTGGGGTATTGGGTTTCTAAATAGCGCCCTCGCCGAAGACAGAAACATTATTCTGCCACAAGGGGGCACCCAACACTCAGACAGATAGGACTATGACCCTCTTGCCTCTTGCTCAGAGAAGCTTCTCAAACTCTGAGCCAAAGCTTCTGGTTATCCAATCCGCCCACAAAGCCCTTCTACCCACGCCCAGTGTCCCGGGGGGAGGCTTAGTCACTCCTTTCCATACAAAATATGTTCTTGCTGGCTTCAATCCTTTCCCTAGAGGTGACCCTGGACCCCACGTTCCTCCTCAGAGTCTCCCTGGATCACATGAATTGTGAAGATCCTGATCAGAGGTGAATGCAGCACGTGCTTTGTCTCTCAGCTCCCTGGGTTACTCCTGGGCCTGCAGGGTTGTCATTCAGGGCTCTGTCTTTAGGGTGAGTTCACGGCTGTGCGCTTCCCTGGTGGTTCAGAGGTTAAAGCGTCTGCCTGCAATGTGGAAGACCTGGGTTTGATCCCTGGGTCGGGAAGATCCCCTGGAGAAGGAAATGGCAACCCACTCCAGTATTCTTGCCTGGAGAATTCCATGGACGGAGGAGCCTGGTGGGCTACAGTCCACGGGGTCGCAAAGAGTCAGACACCACTGAGCGACTTCACGGCTGTGCGCAGAGGTCTGCAGACGCTGGTGGGATGTTATGAAATCATCTCGAGAGAGTTGTGACCTACTCAGACAGAATTTTAAAAAAGCTGGAGAAGACTCTTGAGAGTTCCTTGGACAGCAAGATCAAACCAGTCAATCCTATAGGAAACCAATTCTGAATATTCATTGGAAGGACTGACGCTGAAGCTAAAGCTCCAATACTTTGGCCACCTGATGTGAAGAACCGACTCATTGGAAAAGACCCTGACGCTAGGAAAGTTTGAAGGCAGGGGGAAAGGGGATGACAGAGGGTGAGATGGTTGAATGGCATCACCAGCTCAATGGACATGAGTTTGAGCAAACTCTGGTGATGGACAGGGAAGCCTGGCATGATGCAGTCCATGGGGCTGCAAAGAGTCAGACATGACTGAGCAGCAGCAGACAGGATAAAGAAAACATCCAATACTTACTGAGGCTGAAGGAAAGAGTTATCAAGAATTAGCTGAGGCTTGGGTGGGGTCCCGGGCCGCCATGTACTGTAGCGAGGGTGCAATTTGGACCCAGAAGGCAGGCTGCAAATCTAAACCCATTGAAAGGTTATGGACTTAGACAAAATCAAAAATATTAAATTTATAAATGGAGGTTAAAATATTTCAGGGAACTTATTGTATCCAATCAAGAAGACTCACCTAGTTGTACATTGGCCCCAGGTCTGGCATCCTAGCTTCAGATCCCTGGCAAATAGATAACTTAAGCCTTCTTGAGATAGTCATCACAGATCCTGGTCATACATTGTCCACTTGAGATAGTAACACTGTTCCCTTGGTGGATAGGTGTCCTTTTAACTCCAGGAAGGTTTGGGATTGACGCAGTGGCGTTGTCAGCATAGCTAAGATGAAGCCACGTTTCTTGAAATTCCATCTCTGTGTGGTTCCAGATTAGGACTGGCTATGAGAGACGTGTGCGTGGGGTCTGAAAGGTGGAAAGGGAGAAGTGAAGCAGCAACCACTGCCCCGAGGGTCAGCATGGGTGCATGGGTGCGGCAGCCCCCACCCGTCGCAGCTGCTCTGACAGTTCACTTTTTCAGCCCAGGGAGCAACAACCAGTCTGCACAGCCTCCTGCTCCTGTCAGACCTCCCCCTTCAGCTACACCAGCTCCTGGGCCAGGAGTGTGTGCCTCTCCATGGCAGAGGGTGCCAAGTACTTCTGCAAACAACCCACATCGTCCAGGTTGGAGCTGTGAGGGACAGATGCAGGTTCCACATGGTCCTTCCGAGCCCTCCCCCACTTCACAGCCGGTATTTCTTCCCAACTGATCTATGGTGATCTCAGGCCCACCACAGACCCTTCCTCAGTCCCTTATTCCATGTCACTCACAGCGGTTTTGCTTCTCCAGTCAAACCTTAAGTGATCCCAACAAGAAGTGATGAAGGAAATCAGACTCATGCTAAGCTTCACATATATTTGAGTTCTTTTTGGTTTCTTTTCTTTTCTTTGGTAGCCTCATATGGCAATGCAGAATTTTAGTTTTCTGACCAGGGATCAAACCCACGCTCCTTGCCGTGGAAGCTCAGAGTCTTAACCACTGGACCACCATGGACGTCCCTCAGTAGATTTTAAAAGATAGATATCATTAAAAGTATCTTCTCTGATCAACAGAATGAAGTTAGAAATTAATAACAAAATGAAGACTGTAAAATTCACAATACTGTGGAAATGAAACAGCATATTTTTACAACACTTTTACATTTTAAACAACTAATGGATCAAAGAAGAAACCACACAGGAAATTATAAAATACTTAAAGGCAAATGAAAACACAACATACTAAAACTTTGGGGATGTAGTGATTGTGGTACTAAGTGGAAATTTTATAGCAAATTTTCCTACATTAAAAAAAGCAAGATTTCAAATCAACAGCCTAACTTTACAATTCAAGGAACTAGAAAAAGAAGAACAAGCTAAACCCAAAGCTAGCAGAAGGAAGTAAATAACACAGATTAGGGCAAAGATAAACAAAATCGAGAACAGGAAAACTACAGAGAAAATCACTGAAACCAAAAGTTGGTTCTTTGAAAAGATCAACAAAATCAGCAAACTTTTAGTTAGATGAACTAAGATAAAAAGAGAGAAGACAAATTACTAAAATCAGAAATGAGGGAATTCCCTGGGGGTCCAGTGGTTAGAATTTTGCATTTCCCCTACAAGGGGGCACAAGTTCGATCCCTGCCTGGGGAACTAAGATCTTGCAAGCTGTGAAGAGCGGCCAAAAATAATAAAATCAAATTAAATACACATTACTACTCATTCTACAGAAATGAAAAGGATTATAAGAGAGTACTGCGAACTGTACACTGAAAGACTGGATAACCTAGATGAAATGAATGAACTCTTAGAGACGCAAAACTTGCGAAGACTAAATCACAAACATAAAGTTTGAATAGACCTGTAACTAGTTAGGAAATTAAATCAGTAATCAAAAATCTCTCAGCAGGCTTCTCTCATGGCTCAGTGATAAAGAATCCGCCTGCCACTGCAGGAGACACCGGTTAATCACTGCTCTAGGAAGATTCCTCATGCCATGTGCCAACTAAGCCCGTGGGCCACAACTGCTGAAGCCCTGTGTCCTAGAGCCTGTGTTCTGAAACAAGAGAAGTCACCGCAGTGAGAAGCCCGTGCACCACAACAGAGTAGCCCCTGCTGGCCACAGCTGGAGAGCCCACGCGGCAACGAAAACCCGGCACAGCCACAGATTAAATTAATTAATTTTTAAAAAACCTCTCAGCAAGCCGCACTGTCTATAATAGCCAAGACTTGGAAACAAACTAAGTGCCCATCAACAAACAATCGATACAAGAAAATGTGGTATATATATAAAATAGAGTATTAACCAGCCATACAAAAGAATGAAATATTGCCATTTGCAGCAACATGGCTAGACCTAGACCATATTATACTCAGTGAAGTAAGTCAGACAAAGACAAATATTATATACCACTTACATGCAGAAATCTAAAAAATAATACAAAAGAATCTATATTTAAAACAGAAACTGACTCACAGACATGAAAAACTTATGTTCCCAAAGGAGAAAGGGTGGGGAGGGGTAAATTGGGAGTGTGGATTAACATACACACTCATATATGTAAAACAGAAAAAGCAAGGACCTATAGTATAGAGCAGGAAACTATATTCAATATTTTATAATAACCTATAATGGAAAATAATCTGACTATATATACATATATATACCTATATAAAACACATTTAACTTCATGAAAATTTTCAGAATTTGTTTACCAAAAGATGCTATCAACATAGTAAAAGAGCAACCCAGAGAATGGGAGAAAATATATGCAAATCATATATCTGATAAGGGATTAATATCCTGATTATAGCGAGAACTCTAATAACTCAATAGCAATTTTAAAAAATAACAGCAACAACAAAACCCTCAAAAGTGTGCAAAGAGGGAATTCCCTGGCAGTCCAGTGGTTAAGTTTCTGCGCTTCTATGGCCAGGAGCATGGGTTCGATTCCTGGTCAGGGAACTAAGATCCCACACGCCCTATGGCATGGCCAAAAAAAAAAGTGCTAAGAAGTTGAATAGACATTTCTCCAAAGAAGACAGATAAATTGCCCATAAGCACATGGAAAGATTGTTCAACATTACTAATCATTAGAGCAGTGTGAAACAAAACCACAGTGAGATATCACCTCATACACATTAGCATGGGTGCTATAAAAAAAAAAAAAAAACCAGAAAATACATGTTGGCAAAAATGTGAAGCAATTGGAAATCTCATGCACTGTTGATGGGAATGTAAAAACAGTACAGCTACTGGCAAACAGTGGTGCCTAAAAAATTAAAAATAGAATTCTCACATGATCCAGCAATTGCATTTCTGGCTATATGCAGAAAAGACTTGAAAGCAGGGTGTAGAAGAGATTGGTTTACTGTGTTTGCAGCAGCATTATTCTCAATAGCTAAAATGTGGAAGCAACTCGTATGTCCATTGACAGATGAGTGAATAAGCATAATGTGGTATATGCATGAAGTGGAATATTGTTCAGCCTTAAAAAAGAAGATTCTACAATATGCTACAACATGGATGAACCTTGAGGGCATCATGAGAAAACTATTCATTTCATTTATCTGAGGTACTTAGAATAGTCAAGATCATAATGTCAGAAAGTAAGACGGAGGTTGCGAGGGGCTAGGAGGAGGGGAAATGGAGTTTTGTTTAATGCATGCAGAATTTCAGTTTTACAAGTTAAGAAGAGTTTGTGGGGGTGGGGGGTGGATGATGGCGATGGTTTCACAACAGGTGAATGTATTTAATATCACTGGCCTGTATGTTGATTAGTCACTCAGTCATGTCCGACTCTTTGCAACCCCGTGGACTGTGGCCCACCAGGCTCCGCTGTCCATGGAATTCTCCAGGCGAGAATAGTGGAGTAGGTAGCCATTCCCTTCTCCAGGGGATCTTCCTGACCCAGGAATCGAAGCTGGGTCTCTATCATTGCAGGCAGATTCTTTACATCTGAGCCACCAGGGAAGCCCTGCACTTATACCTATACTGGACTGTATACTTAATTGTTGAGATGGTAATTTTTATGTGTACTTTACCACCATAAAAAAAATGCTCAGTAAAAGTGAAGATCACTGTCTTTGTTTTACTCTATTATAAAGAGTCAAACAAAACCTATAGGTTGAAATTAAAGAAAAATAATAAGTAAGATTTTACATTTTTATTGTATTTTTAACAGAATAACAAAACTTATTTGAACCTAAAGAGCCTAAGGAAAATAAGGTTTGAAATTGATTAATAAGTAAAGTTACTGGATCTTTAAATTCCAGTAACTATGCATAGACTTTTTTTTCTGTGCCCTCGAATATCAAAACACACAAACTTGCAAATATCCTGCTTCCTACAGCTGTACCTAGCCAGCCTATCCCATTGTTTTAGCATGAACATATGATGGGGTCTCCTTGGCCACAGAACCCCTCCCCTCCCCATTGCCCATCCTAAAGCTCTCATTGCTGTCTCTGAGCTCTAGTACAGGTGAACTGTGTCATCCCATTTACCAGATTTTCACCCTCCCCAGACTGCTCTGATCCCACCCACCTCCAGGACCCTTCCTGGAGGGACTCACACCAAAATTGGACTCATGCTTCCCAATTTCAATACTTAACACAAAGCTTTGGTAATCAAAACAGTATGGCACTGGCATAAAGACATACAGATCCATGGAATAAACTCAAGAGTCCAGAAATCAATTCATGCATCTCTGGCCAATTGATTTTGACATGGGCACCATGACCACTCAACATGAAATGAGTAGTCTTTTTAACAACTGGTGCTGGCACAATGCATATCCACAGGCAAAAGAATGATGTTGAACTCTTACCTCAAATCATATACAAAAAATTAAGTCGAAATAGATCAAAGAAATAAGACTTTTAGAACCAGGTGTAAATCTATGTGACCTTGGGTTAGGCACCCTCTCTGTTCCTCTGTGGGCAAGACGTTCATCAAAGAAGGGAGGATTCTGGTCCAACTCACACATAATAGGGATGGCTGCCACAGCCCTCGACCTTCAGAAATGCCTCAGAGGTGCCCCAAGGTCAGGGAAAGCAACTGTGAGAGATGGGGAAGCTCCCGTCACCAAACCACCCTCTTCCTCTCCCAGTAGAGGGAGACAAAAGAAAAGGAAGTGTGGGGAAGATGAGTCAGATAAGTTTCCCTTTCCGTCACAGAATCAAATGCTCCATCAGTGACTTCAGATAAGTCACAGGTAACCCAAGCCACGGCCCACCGGATGTAATCATAACACACACCAAGTTCTAACCCTGTGGAGAAAACAATGGCCTCCTCTGAAAGTCAAAATGTTACACGAACAATGAACAATTCGAAAATGAAACTAAGAATAGTTACATGCCCAGCATCAAACAGAATAAAATACTTAGGAATACATTTAAAGACATGTACAAGTGCAACACTTGTACAATGAAAACTACAAAGCAATGTTGAAAGACATCAAGGAAAATCTAAATAAATGGAAAAATAGCTTATCTTCTCATAGATTGGAGGACTCTGATTTTCTGATTTTTTTTTCCCAGCCATAAGGTATGTGGAATCCTGACCAGGGATTGAACCTGTGCCCCCTGCAGTGGAAGCGTAAAATCTTAACCACTGGATTGTGAGGGAAGTCTCAGGACTTCACATTTTTTAAGATGACAATACTCCCCAAATTCATCTACAGATCCAGTGCAACCCTTATCAAAATTCTAACTGCCTTGTTTTACAAAAATAGACAAGCTAATCCTAAAATTTGTACAGAAATACAAGAGATATAGAATAACCAAAATTATCTGGAAAAAGAAGAATAAAATTGGAGGACTCACGCTTCCCAATTTCAGTACTTATTACAAAGGTTTGGTAGTCAAACCAGTGTGGTACTGGCATAAAGACAGACAGACAGATCCATGGAATAAACTCAAGAGTCCAGGAATCAATTCATATATCTATGGCCAATTGATTTTGCCAGGGCATCAGGATCACTCAATGTGAAATGAATTGTCTCTTTTTAACGACTAGTTCTGGGACAATGCATATTCACAGGCAAAAGAATGATGTTGAACTCTTACCTCAAATCATATATAAAAATTAAGTTGAAATAGAGCAAAGAAATAAAACTGTTAGAAACAGGTGTAAATCCATGTGACACTGGGTTATGCAAGGATGTCTTAAATATGAAAATCGAGATCACAAGCAATAAACTGGACTTTATCAAAATTAAACATGTTAGTGTATCAAAAGACACTACCAAGAAAGTGAAAAAAAAAAACATTCATAGAATGGAAAAAATATTTGCAAGTCACATATTTGATGAGTCTAACATGCAGGATATATAAAGACTTCTTCTAACCAAACAAAAAGGACTACTAATCCAATTTAAACATGGGCAATGGATTTGAACAGACATTTCTTAAAGAAGATATATAAATGTCCAAAAAGGACATGAAAAGAATGTATAACTAGGGTGGCTATAATTTTTTAATGGAAATTGACAGATGATGGTAAGCTTGTACAGTAACTACATGTACCACTAGGGGGAATGCAAAATGGTTCAGTTACTGTGGAGAACAGTTTGGCAGTTCCTGAAAAGGCTAAACAAAGAATTAACGTATGACCCAGCATTCCAATTGTAGGTACATACTCAAGAGAACTCAAAACATATGTTCAGTTAAAACCTATAGTGAATGTTGACAGAAGCTTCTTTCATAACAGACAAAAAGTGGAGACAACCCAAATGTTCATCAGCTGATAAATGGATAGGCAGAATGTGAGACACCTATATGATGGAATATTCAGTTCAGTTCAGTCGCTCTGTCGTGTCCGACTCTTTGCAACCCCATGAATCGCAGCACGCCAGGCCTCCCTGTCCATCACCAACTCCGAGTTCACTCAGACTCTTGTCCATCAAGTCGGTGATGCCATCCAGCCATCTCATTCTCTGTCGTCCCCTTCTCTTCCTGCCCCCAATCCCTCCCAGCATCAGAGTCTTTTCCAATGAGTCAACTCTTCGCATGAGGTGGCTAAAGTACTGGAGTTTCAGCTTTAGCATCATTCCTTCCAAAGAAATCCCAAGGCTGATCTCCTTCAGAATGGACTGTTTGGATCTCCTTGCAGTCCAAGGGACTCTCAAGAGTCTTCTCCAACACCACAGTTCAAAAGCATCAATTCTTCGGTGCTCAGCCTTCTTCACAGTCCAACTCTCACATCCATACGTGACCACTGGAAAAACCATAGCCTTGACTAGACGGACCTTTGTTGGCAAAGTAATGTCTCTGCTTTTTCATATGCTATCTAGATTGATCATAACTTTCCTTCCAAGGAGTAAGCGTCTTTTAATTTCATGGCTGCAGTCACCATCTGCAGTGATTTTGGAGCATTATTCAGCCATAAAAAAGAATTATGAACTGAAGTCATGCTGCAACGTGGGAAAACTTTGAAGATACTTTGCTAAAGTGAAAGAAGCCAGACATAAATGACCATATATTATATGACTCCATATGTATGAAATGTTAAGAACAGGCAAATCCATATTGACCAAAAATAGATTAGTCATTGCCAGGAGATGGGGGAGGGGGGAAGTGAGACTGACTGCTAGTGGGCATGAGGTTTCTTTTAGGGGAGATGGGAATGTTCTGGAATCAGAGAGTGGTGTTATCTGCACAACATTAGGAAAAATCCTAAAATCCACTGAATTGTACATTATAAAATGGTTAAAATATGGAATTTTATCTCAATTTTTAAAAAGGCTGCATGCACCAAGTTGCTCTTCAGTCTGAACCAGAAGAGGTGCAGTCTTAGGGAGGTGTTTGGTGCTGAGGCAGAGCAGTCTGGGGTTCCTCCAAGTCCTACTGGAATTTTGCAAATAAGGAAAGGCACACCACCTCCATGCAAGTCTGAAGTTTCTGGAGGTTTGTAGGGGAGACAGGAGTGACCCCCACTGCCACAGGGACATTAAGCACCTAGGATGAGGGCAAACATCTGAAGGGGACTTCCCCAGTGGTCCTGTAGTTAAGGTTCCATGCTTCTGATGCAGGAAGCCTGGGTTTGACCCCTGGTCAGGGAACCAGATCCCACATGCCACAATAAAGGGTTCTCCACAACTTAAAAAAAACAACAATCTGAAGGGATCCACAGGACTGGTGGAGGCCCTGCAATTTGAGTCTTAAAACAGGATTTTCACAGGGAAGAACCAAGACTGGTCTTGAAGACACCTGTGGTGATCCAAGGATAAAAAGATGTCGAAAACAAAGAGGAAATAGAACGGCCGACAATCACGGAAGGATGCTGGGCCTCGCTGGTAATCAGGGGATGGACACTGAAACAGCATGACAGCATTTCCCCCAATTCGATGGTCCACAGTGGTTTGCTAATATGACAAGTGAGCAGGGTGTGAGGAGGCGCGCTCTCATCCCACAGCTAGTGGGCGTGTGAATTGTAGAGCCTCTTTGGAGAGCAATTTGCCAGTATCTATTAAAGTGAAAAATGTGCACACCCCATGACTCAGCGATTCCAGTGCCCAGAATCTATTCTAAAGGAACACTCCCACAGACATACAGATACTTCAGAAATTTATGCGACACCATTTGTAATAATGAGATGTTGGGGGAAAAACTGAATATTCTAAACTAAATATTTCCTAAAAAGGAAAATGGCTAAAAAGCCTGCATATATCCATCCTCTATCCAAACTAACAGTGCTACATGTATAACATGAAATGATCTCTAAGACCTATTACTGGATTAAAACAGCAAATTTTAGAAGGCTGTGTACTGTGTATCATGTATAAGAAAACAAAAGAAAAGTGAAGCCGCTCAGTTGTGTCCAACTCTTTGTGACCCCATGGACTGTAGCCCACTAGGCTCCTCTATCCATGGAATTTTCCAGGCAAGAGTACTGGAGTGGGTTGCCACTGCCTTCTCCAGGGGATCTTCCCAACCCAGGGATCAAACCCAGGTCTCCTACATTGCAGGCAGATGCTTTACCATTTGAGCCACCAGGCAACCCTCATAAGAAAACAAAGCAAAACCCAAAATGCAAGTGTGCTAGGCCCTTGGAGAATTCTGCCCGGCAGGCTGGGGTGCGAGGCCAATTAACAATCCTTTCTTTATCTGGAAAAAGATGGTATGTGCATACTAAGTCGCTTCAGTCATGTCCACCTCTTTGCGACCCCATGGACTGTAGCCCTCCAAGCTCCTCTGTTTGTAGGATTCTCCAAGCAAGAACATTGGAGCGGGTTGTCATGCCCTCCTCCAGGGGATCTTCCCAATCCAGGGATCGAACCCACATCTCCTGAAGCTCCTGCATTGCCGATGGATTCTTTACCACTGCGCCACCAGGGAAGCTGAAAAAGGTGGATCTTTATTTATTTTTAAATTTTTTATTGGAGTTTAATTGCTTTACAATGTTGTGTTAGTTTCTGCTGTACAGCAAGCAAATCAGTCTATATATATCCACTCTTTGTCACCACAGAGCTCTGAGTTCAGACAGTTCCCTGAGCCATACAGTAGGTTCTCATTAGTGATCTATTGTATACATAGTATAAAGTATGCATAAAGTATAACTGTATACATGTCAATCCCAATCTCCCAATTCATTCCACTCCCCATTCTTACCCCCGACCGCACCGGGGTCCATATGTTTGTTCTCTACCTCTGTGTCTCCATTTCTGCCTTGCAAGTAGGTTCAGCTGTACCATTTTTCTAGATTCCACATATACGCATTAATAGAAGATATTTGCTTTTCTCTTTCTCACTCACTTCCCTCTGTATGACAGTCTCTAGGTCCAAAAGATGGACTTTTAAAATCAACCCAAGAAGAACATGGACTTGCCAGTCTTGAGCTGTTTCATTTCCAAGAGATCATTTTTAATGAGTACAGAGACTCAATGCATAATTGGTTCCATAGGCTCTTTCTGGCTCTGAGCTAGGAGAATTACTGCAGGCTTGTGTAGTATTTCCTTTTAAGAACAGAGGTAACCTACCATTTCCAAATCAGAAAGGGAAGGTGCATTCAACTATCTCGGTATAAAGGCAGGAGGGGTAAGCTCCTTGCTAGGGAGAAGTAGTGACCACAGGCTGTACAAGCGGCTTTTTGCTCACCTCCCTGGAGACAAAGGGACTCCCTTTGTCACCTCCCGACTCCTGCAAAGAATGGCACACAACTGAGCAACTGAACTGAACTGAACTGGAAACAGGGGGCTTCCCCAAGTGGTTCAGTGGTAAAGAATCCACCTGCACTGTGGGAGATGCAGGTTCAATCCCTGGGTTGGGATGATCCCCTGGAGGAGGGCATAGCATCGCACCACCTGTACTCTTGCCGGGAAAATTCCATGCTCAGAGGAGCCTGGCGGGCTACAGTCCACAGGCTTGCAAAGGGTCAGACTGAGCAACTGAGCATGCATTGGAGACAGGACATCTTCCCTCCTCTGGGAAATTCTAGCAGAAGGTCCTCAGTAGGAGCGGGGCTAAGATCAGAATGCGAAATATTTGAGTTTTGCTTAATAATATTTTAAGTAGGAAATAAAACGCACTTTACTGGAAAAATTTGTCTGGTTTTCTGCTGGTAGACATCTGTTTCTGGCAGTTTCCGACTTTCATTCCCTGCTATATAAAAATAACCTGTTTATCAACCACAGCCTAACAAGGGAAAGGGAAAGGCACCTTTCCTCATCTGGGGCCGTGAACATTCCTAAAACAAAAACACACATAGAATTTGTTTGTTTAGAGAAAGTTCTGCAAGAATCCTCACTAATCTTAAACAATGATTACCCCTGAGGGGCAGGGAGAGGACCAGACAGGGGCTGAAAGGTCAATCAAAGGGAATTTGAGTCTTATCTATAATTGTTCAATATTTTTTCCATCTTCACTTCTAATTTTTTAAATAAAAAAGGATGACAGAAAGTTGAGGAAAACGAGCTCCCTGGTGGCCTAGTGGTTAGGATGCTGGGTTTTTCACTGCCATGGCCCAGTTTCAATTCCTGATCAGGGAACTGAGATCCCAAAGGCCATGTGGCACCACCAAAAAAAAAAATTTTTTTTTAATTGGCAAATTTTGAGGGACTTCCCTGGTGGCCCGGTGAGCCAGGGTTCAATCCCTGGTTGGGAACTAAGATCTCACAAGCTGTGTGGCTAAAATAAAAATTAAGTTGGGGAAAACAACATTTAGAAATAATATTAATATTATTTTCACTTATTTACAACACCAAAGATCTCTCTTACTCTCACTAAAACATTAATATATAATGAAATCTTATACAATATAACAATATTTAGCAATAATATATTTAGTAAGAGCAATGGGATTTAATGTGTTGCATTATTTTTTTAAATCCTGCTACAATATTTTATATAGAGTGACTAGGAGCTCTAGATCTAAGTTCAAATATTTGGTTTTAATGCCTGACCCAGATGGAAACAGGTGCCCTAAGTCAAACTGTTTGAGGTGCGTTTTCTGATTTTGAATCTCAAGTTCAGATGCCATGCCTGGGTGCCAAGGGCACTTCCCTTCAAAGTGGCTTTGAAGTTGATTTTATCAGGTGTCTTATTTACATATGTATATGAATATATAAATGTATTTTTATTTTTAAGATTTGTATTGTGAGCTGTACCAAATATACAAAATAGTATATAGAAATCACAACATGAAAACCCACGCTGAGACCAGGACCTTCCCAAGAAACGTAGATGTTTCCTGATCATACCCTTATTCCCCAGCAGGAGGCGCAGTGTCTCGCACTCCCTTACTTTTCTTCTAGTTCTACCTCCTAAATATGTATCCTAACAACAAAACTGTTTAGTCTTGCCTGGTTTTATACCTCATATATATGGAGTCTTATCATGTTCTTTTCTGTGTCTTGCTTCTCTCACTCAGTATCACTCAATATTACAGTTTTGCTTATTTGTTTGCTTGGTTTTTTTTGCAGTAAAATATACATAACATAAAATTAACTTTATTTTTTGGCTGCACAGCTTATGTGATCTCAGTTCCCCGACCAGGGATCCAGCCCACTGCAATATAAGTACGGATTCCTAACCACTAGACTGTCAGGGAGTTCCCTAAAATTGACCATTAAAACCATTTTTAAGCATATGATATGCTGGCATTAAGGAATGCATTCACATTGTCATTCAATATTATATTTTTAAGATCCATCCACATTATTGTATGTGACTTCATGCAGGTCACTCATTTCCATTCCTTGAAAGTATTCCATTGGGTGAATATTCTGTTAGCGGAATCTATCATTTATTAATCATTTATTATTCGAGTAAAACTCATTCATTATTCAATCACTTATAGACCGATGGGTTCTTTTCTTTTGCTTTTGCTATTACTCTTAGTAGTGCTTGAAAATTCTGGCATGTATCTGCTGGAGCATATGTACAAGAATCTTTAGTGCATTTAATTTCTGGTGGAATTGACAGATTTTACTGGTTTACTTTTCTATAAAGAGATACTATGAATATGTTCATATATGAATGCATATGAATATGAATACCTATGAATTCTCTGTAAAGAGATGCCATGAATACATTCACATGGCAGGCTACAATCCACAGGGTCGCAAAGAATCAGACACGACTGAAGTGACTTAGCACACAGCACACATAAATATATTACTCTTAAAATTAAATTTCAATTTAGAGAAAGAAAAGTAAAGAAAGAAACTGAGGTGCTTTCAAAGAGCAAAAAGGCAGAGAACAGTGTCTGTGAAATGGCCAGCAGAAAGGTTCAGGAAAAGTAGCTGGGCAGGTCTGCAGGCTGAGAGTACCTGCCTATGAGAATTCAGTCCAGCATGTGCACAGAGCAGTACGTGCCGGCTCTGTAAGTGCTACGGTCAGCAGTGGGCCGGGGTTCAGGACACCTGTATGACCTCCTGTCTCTGCCACAAAGAACTAGTCATCCTGCCTCTTGGGCCCATGGTTCTGATGTCTGTAACATAAGGGGATGGACACACAGGATTAGAAACCTCCTTCAACTTCCCTGGTGATCCAGCAATTGAGAGTCCGAACTTCCTTCCACTGCAGGGGGTGTGGGTTGGATCCTTGGTGGGGGAATTAAGATCCCACATCCCATGCAGCCAAAAAAGGAAAAGAAAAAGAAACCTCCCTTCCAGCTATGCTAGTCTGGGAGCCTGAGCAGGTTGGAACATTAAGGTAGCTCTCTTGTGCTCACGCTTAGTTGTATCCAATTCTTTGCGACCCCATGGACTGTGGCCCCCCATGCTCTGTCCATAGGATTTCCCAGGCAAGAATACTGGAGTGGGTTGCCATTTCCTACCCTAAGGGATCGAACCCACATCTCCTGTGTCTCCTGCATTGGCAGGCAGACTTTTTACCACTGAGCCATCAGAGAAGGTTGGACTAGTAAGACAGGGGCTCTAGTGGTTCTAAGTAGAAGTTAGAAGGAATGGGCCTGGGGTCCTGATGAAAGGACTCTGCCTCCCCAGGATCTAAAACAGGATAAAGACAAGGCTTGAGCCCAGCCTTAGTGGGGTTAGGAAGATCCCCGGGAGAAGGGAACGGCTACCCACTCCAGTATTCTGGCCCAGAGAATTCCATAGACTGTATAGTCCTGCTGCTAAGTCACCTCAGTCGTGTCCGACTCTGTGCGACCCCATAGACGGCAGCCCACTAGGCTCCTCTGTCCCTGGGATTCTCCAGGCAAGAATACTGAAGTGGGTTGCCATTTCCTTCTCCAGTGCATGAAAGTGAAAAGTGAAAATGAAGTCTCTCAGTCGTCCCCGACTCTTAGTGACACCAAGGACTGGAGCCTACCAGGCTCCTCCGTCCATGGGATTTTCCAGGCAAGAGTACTGGAGTGGGGTGCCATTGCCTTCTCCGCTGTATAGTCCATGGGGGTGGCAAAGAGTTGGACATAACTGAGCCAGTTTCACTTTTAGAAGCCATGTGGTGGTAACCGTTTAACAGTAGCTCTCGATTTGTAGCATTTTCTGACTTATGTGGTTGTGAGTACTCCCACTGCAGCCAATTTCAAGCTACTAACTCGTAACCAGCTCACAAGATTCTTGACAATTTAACAATCAGGCTTTGACTGGACAGTGCTGGCTGGCTGCAGCACATCACTGAGAGGTGAACTGGCCGTGAGAGATAAAGGCTCAGATGACACACCGCAGGCCAGGAGTGGGAAATGAAGGCAAGCTACTGACAAGACTCACCGTGCTACTAGACTCAGTGAAAGTTTGGGGAAGTCACAGAGCTGCCTAGATTGGTGTGTCGTCACTCATTTGGGTGGGCAAGAGAAATCAGGAAACGCCAGGGTGCAGGAGCCCACAGGGAGGGGAAGTGGCCCCTACCTCCTTGTAACATCACTTTTTTGCATAACAAGAGCCATCTGAGTGTACCACGTGGAGCACATATACCACTCCGAGTAGCTGGCTCATCCACTGAGTCCTCGTCTATTTCATGCTTCTTCGGTTCATTCCCAGGTCAAAGGGCTGTTCTCTCAATCCCGTGTCTGGAGACTCGCAGCCTCAAACACCAAGAAAGGAAGGGAAGGAATGAACACTTCTTGAGTGCACAAAGTGCGCAAGGCATTTCATTCATATGCTGCTGTCCTCAGTCACTCAGTTGTGTCCAGCTCTTTGGGACCCCATGGACTATAGCCCACCAGGCTCTGTCATGTAATTTTCCTGGCAAGAATACTGGAGCAGGTTGCCATTTCCTACTCCAGGAGATCTTCCCAACTCAGGGATTGAACCCACATCTCCTGAACCTCCTGCATTGCAGGTGGATTCTTTATCACTGCACCACCTGGGAAGGCCCTTTCATTCACGTTGTTAAGATTAATTCTCCCAACATGACATTATCACCAAGCAGATGCAGACTCAGTTCAGAGAGGTTCTGGGACTCGCCTGAGATGATCCAAGTAGTAATGACAGAGATGCTTTTAGACCACAAGTCTGAGATTCTAAAAGACATATTCGCTCCACTTATCCTGGGATTCTCCTGTCAAGGTGGGTATGGAGGGTCCCAGACAGTGACACATTTTCTTTTCTTGGGCTCCAGAATCACTGCATATGTTGACTGTAGCCAAGAAATTAAAAGACGCTTGCTCCTTGGAAGGAAAGCTATGACAAGCCTAGACAGCGTGTTAAAAAGCAGAGACACCACCTTGTCAACAAAGGTTCGTATAGTCAAAGCTATGGTTTTTCCAGTAGCCATTTGGACTTTGAGAGTTGGACTATAAGGAAAGTTGAGCACTGAAGAATTGAAGCTTTTGAACTGTGGTGGTGGAGAAGACTCTTGAGAGTCCCTTGGACTGCAAGGAGATCAAACCAGTCAATCCTAAAGGAAATCAACCCTGAATATACATTGGAAGGACTGATGCTAAAGCTGAACCTCCAATACTTTGGCCACCTGATGAGAAAAGCCGACTCATTGGAAAAGATCCTGATGCTGGGAAAGATTGAAGGCACAAGGAGAAGCAGGTGGCAGAGGATGAGATGGTTAGATAGCATCACCGACTCAATGGACCTGAATCTGAGCAAACTCTGGAGATGGTAGAGGACAGAGGAGCCTGGCGTGCTACAGTCCATTGGGTCGAAAAGAGTCAGACATGACTCAGCCACTGAACAACGACAACTAGTCCACCTGCTGCTGCTAAGTCGCTTCAGTCGTGTCCGACTCTGTACGACCCCATAGATGGCAGCCCACCAGGCTCCCCCGTCCCTGGGATCCTCCAGGCAAGAACACTGGAGTGGGTTGCCATTTCCTTCTCCAATGCATGAAAGTGAAAAGTGAAAGTGAAGTCGCTCAGTCGTGTCCGACTCTTAGCGACCCCATGGACTGCAGCCCACCAGGCTCCTCCGTCCATGGGATTTTCCAGGCAAGAGTACTGGAGTGGGGTGCCATTGCCTTCTCCATCTAGTAAATCTCAAACAAATGCCAGAGGATCTGTATGCTGTTGTTTTCTGTGGCTGCTGGAACATATTACCTCAAACTCAGCAGCTGAAAAGAATGCAAGTTTTACTATCAGAGTTCTGAAGGTCGAAAGCCAGAAATGGATATCACTTGGCTAAAACCGAAGTGTCACAGGCTGTTTCTTTCTGGAGGCTCCGGGGGAGACTCTGTTCCCTTGTTTTTTTGTTTTGTTTCTCCTTTCCTTTTTTATTATTTATTTATTTGGCTGAGTCAGGTCTTTGTTGTGGCACTAGGGCTCAGTAGTTGCCCTACGCAGTCTTAGTTGTCCCCAGCCATGTGGGATACGGGATCTTAGTTCCCAGACCAGGGATCAAACCTGCATCCCCTGAATGATAAGGCAGATTTTTAACCACTGGGCCACCTGGAAAGTCCCACCTTTCTCTTTCTAGTTTCTAGAGGCTTCTCACATTCAAAAGCCAGAATATCCAAATGCAATTTTAATTGTACCCTCACGAGATCTAAAGATTCAGAAAAGCTTTAGACTTAACAGCCTTCTGCTTTTAAGTGGTTTGGAGGAAAATCCAAGATGGGCCTGTGTCCCCCATCCAGGGCCTGTGGCAGGGCAAGGTACGGGAACACCCAGGAGCAGAGAGGCAGGAACAAGGCTTCAGCTGAAAGAGGAAGCAGAAGCAGAGGTGACCTTCACATCCAACCCACAGGAATCCTTGCAAGTCCATGGCACTGTTCTTCCCTCTCTAAGTGGGACCTGTCCACACCAGAAGACACCAGAAGACACGAGGTGTCCTGTCTAGGGATATGGAGCGAGGGGAACCTCAGTTGATGCCAGGCCTCTGCCCCTGCTCCAGATTACCTTCCCCAGAGTGATGAGAGTCATCAGAGGTGAAGGACTTCTGTCTCCGGAGACCCAAGAACAGGAGGGACCTTTCTGGGAAAAGATCATGCATCTCGGCGCCAGCCGAGGAGTGGGGAGAAGCTGAATCCCCAAAGAGAAAGTGGTGGTGGAGGACTCGATGGGGAGAAGTCAGCAGGCTGCACCCACAGGTGAGTGGAGAACAGGAAAGACTGTCCGGTCCAGAGCAAGATCCAGGACAGGCGAGGCCCACTGGAAGCTGGTGCAAATAGCACAAAAGGCAGACGAAGTCATTCCATTCGTCCAGAGGAGCCAGGGCCAGAAATCTGACTCCTGGCCAGGGGTTCTCCAGCAGAGCTGGGCAGACTCTGCTCCTGCCTCCCCGTTGCTCCATGCCACACCCAGAGAGTGAAGAGTAGAGGAAGAGACAGGCCTTGGCTCAGAGAAAAGAGGCCTCCTGTGGGGGAGCCCAGGGTCTAGTGGAGGCGGATAGTTCTCAGCATCCTCAATTCCCTCTTTGGAAAGTTTCTCCTTAAAGGTCCCCGACTCCTCCTCATTCTTCTCGTTCTCCATCCCTACATCTCTCTCTGAGGCTGCCTTAAAGTTTAAGACCAACAGGGGGGCTTCCATGGTGGCTCAGTGGTAAGGAATCCGCCTGCCAAGGCAGAAGACCAGGGTTCAATCCCAGGCCCGGGAAGATCCCACATGCTGGGAAGCAGCTAAGCCCGGGCATTACAACTACTGAAGCCTCAATGGCCCAGAGTCCGTGCTCCGCAACGGGAGAAACCCTCTCAATGAGAAACCCTCGCCCCCCAACTAGAGAGCGGCCCCCTCTCGCCACAACCAGAGAAAAGCCAGAGCAGCAATGAAAACCCAGCACAGCCAAAAATAAATAACAAATAAATAAATATTAAAAAAAAAAAAAGACCAACGGGGAAGGGAATTCCCTAGTAGTCCAGTAGTTAGGGGGCTTCCCAGGTGGCACTAGTGGTAAAGAACAGTAAGATATGCGGGTTCGACCCCTGGGTCAGGAGGATCCCCTGGAGGAGAGCATGGCAACCCACTCCAGTATCGTTGCCTGGAGAATCCCCATGGACAGAGGAGCCTGGCTGGCTACAGTCCACTTGACATAACTGAAGAGTTGGATATGACTGAGGCAATTAGCAGGCATGCCAGTGGTTAGGACTCCTTATTTTCAGTGCTGAGGCCCCAGGTTTCAATCCCTGATCTCAGAACTAAGATCTGGCAAGCCATGCAGGAAAAAAAACCACCAACAGTGAAGATACAGACCATCATCTGGGAATGCAGGTACTGGTGGCAGCAGAATCCTCAGATCCCCAGGGCTCTCTGAGGGGGGGGAATTCAGGCACTTGGTTGGATATAGCCAACGGGATGGTTTTGCACAAGCAACTCTTCAGATCACACCCCTGTGTGGCTTCCCACTCGAGAGGACCCTCCTGAAGAGTAAAGGAGGTTGGGGAAAGGCAGGAGGATGGAAAAAATGAAGAGAAAGGAAACCGAAGAGTGAGACAGAGAACAGATCTGACAGAGGAGCCCACAGGGGTGTGAGGTTTCATGAGCAGAATGGAAACAATGCAAAGACCCTGAGTGAAAAAAATAGCCTGGAGAAACAAGGCTATGACCAATGTGCTCCTGGGACTCAAAGAGAAGAAAGTTCCACTGTTTCTGACATCCCCAAATCAGTCTTCCCAGGAGAGCCACAGATACAGGGGAAACAGGGAACAGCCTTTAACCCCAAGTGCCCTAAGCTGGGCGAGCAGACACTCAGGTGCTCCAGGACCAAGGGCAGACACAGCCGGTGGTGGGAGGAGAGGATGCAGATGGTAGAAGGGGTGGGAGGCCTGGCAGGAAGGTTAAGTGACCATGCGTGAGCTCCTGGCACACAGTCCAACAGGGCCCAGACACAGGTTCAAGTCTCTTGTGTGCAATTCTGAACAATCCCAAAGCAAACTCTTTTGGCTGTAAAACCAGACGTCAGTTGACTCAAGGCTGGTTAGAGTCGTTATTCATCCACCGAAACAGTGGATAATCTGGGGACAGGAACGTTGTGCTGGGTGGTGAGCGATGCCCCAGCCCCGTGAATTTATCTGTCGTATGGGGCTGGTTTCTTCCCCAAATCTGAAAAATTCTGAGCGTTATCTGACCTCCCTGCCCCCCAAGAGTTTCAGAGGACAGCGTGCACACCTGTACTCAGTTCTGGTTTCCCTTCTCTATAAACTGATGACATCTGTGTAGGAAGCAACATTGGGGAGGCGTGGGGACACGCAGCTGTGAACAGGGGGCAAAGGTGGGCATTTCTGTGTATAGATGTGTGAATACGGGAAGCAGATCCCTGTGAACATCCAACACCTGGTAACAGTGGCAAGCAGAGACAATTCAGTTCGGAAGAGAGACAGAGACCACGAGAGGCTGGGCATCGGGGCATCTTCGAAGAGAGCAGGTCTTCTGACAGAGCCGGCCCCACACCCAGCACCCAGCACAGGAAAGGGGGAGGGGTGGCAGTGACTGCCTGAGCGAAAAACAGCTACGAGAGAGCTTCGACTGCATCAAAGGTCAGCCTGCCACCAACTCGGGACGACTCTGAGAAGACCTGCCCTGGAGGTGCTAAGAAGAGACACCAGCACCCAGCTGGGAAGGTGCCAGCTGCCCCCAACCCTGCCGCCCCACCCCGAGGCTCGCAGTCAGCAGCTGGGGTGCAGGAAGAGCTACACCCAGGGCAGGAGTCATGGCCCGGCTACCTCCCTGCTGGCTGTGGGTTCTGGGGACCCTGGCGGGGCTCTCGGCAACCCCAGGCCCCAAGAGTTGTCCGGAGAAGCACTACTGGGCTCAGGGAGGATGGTGTTGTCAGATGTGTGAACCAGGTAAGAGGGGGCCTTGCCAGGGGCCAGCTGCTTGGGGAGAGACAAGACCAGGCCTGGGACTGGAGGGAAGCGGGGAGGAATGCTGCAGAGGCCAAGAGGCAGCCCTTGGAGAGGGCGGGGGAGTGGTTTTCCTGGGGCCTTGACCCTGGCACTCTGCTCACAGGAACGTTCTTGGTGAAGGACTGCGAGCAGCACAGAGAGGCAGCTCAATGCAATCCGTGTACACCGGGGGTCTCCTTCATGCCGGACCACCACAGCCGGCCCCACTGTGAGAGCTGCCGGCACTGTAACTCTGGTGAGGTGGGCCAGCGTTTGGGGGAGCAGGGCAGAGAGCTGGTGTGGAGAAGCAAGAAGGTTGGGGCGGGGGGAGTCTGAGCTTCTGTGGCTTCAGTGGAGCCCATGGTGGGAACTGGGGTGCCCTGGGCAAGGCATGTTGATGTACAGGGAGCGCTGAGAAGAAGTGGTTCAGGGCAGGAGTGAGCAAAGTTTGACGGACTGATGAGGAGGGGTCTGTGACTACAATCAATGCAAAACAGGAAGCGGCTCTGGGACCCTAGATTTCAGATGAGCAACTCACCCCCGTTCCTACCCCCTCCCCAACTGATGAATTGGTGGTGTTCTCAGAGGGCACATTTGTTCTGGAACTTGGAATACATCTTCCTAAGGACGTGACAATACAAGCTAGTGAACCACAACCTTTTTTTTTTTCCCCTCCAAAAGCCAATGTAGGAAAGAGAATGTGTATGTGGCTTGACTTTTATTTTGTAATTTCATCATTTTTACAATTAAGAAATGAAATAGCAGCTGCGTTGTGAACACTGTCATGCTTTCCATTTTAGCTAGAATTTTTGAAATGACGTATGTGCCAGTGTACATAGATCGGGAGCTTGAAAGTGGTTCCTTTGAACAGACATTCTCCAGCAAGATACAATTGCGGGCTATTTAACTCAAGTATGATATTACTTACCTGTAAATGCATTGAGTCCAGTTAGCTTTTTCAATACTGTATTCTTTAAAATAAATACAAGGTTTTGCCACTGCAAAACAGTCAAATGGCAACATCTGTAACACACAAGAGGTATTCCTCAGTCTACTTACACATAGGACTGTACATGGGTGTGTCTCTCTTCTGGGCCAAAACCCCCAGCAATATTGGGTTTTTGGTTTTTTTAGCCAAAGCCCCCCAACTCACTCGGCAGGCCCCACTGGAAGGCCTCTTCCCAGTACTGAGCCAGTCCAGCCCCCTTCACTACTCTCCAGCCCAGTGCAACCCACGATCTTCCTCTGTGAGGTTCAGCCCATAGAGCCCCAAAGCACCCAGGCAGGACTGGCTGCAGGACTCGGAACACTGGAAAGAAGTTGACTGGGTTTGGTCCTCTTGAACCGCAGTATTTCCATCTGTAAGATGGACGAGTGCCTGCAATCAGCATGGGATTCTGTGCACAGGTTATACACGGCGAAAAGAACTCCCAGGCTCCTGAAGGCTCCACTGAAAACAGTGGCACTTCACTGGCTTTTGACCAATCCCAGAGCCCTTTCTTTAACCCTTCCCATCCCTTTTGGCAGGTACCCTCCTGGATCTCCTTCACCTTTCGTACCCTTTCCCATATTTACCACCACCGTCCCCCCTTCCCCATCAATGCTCTCCCCTTGCAGATCCTTGTCCCGGCTGGCTCACAATTCCTAGTAAGCCACAAGGAAAGCAAGTTCTAGTAGCGACTACAAGTCAGAATTCAGAAAGGAGATGCCACAGGGCATAAAGATGAGAAGGAATAAGGATAAGAAGAAATTCACACCCTTTCCTGACCAAAGGCGTGTGCTAAGGAAACTGTCAGGGTTGATGGAAGCCTTCAGCATCCTCAGACATCCCTTTCTGTAGGCCTCTCTCGCCTGTGAGGGCTGCTTTCCCTGGGTTCCCATGAGTGCACTGCCCTAAGCAATGGCCCCCAGAGACTCCCACTCAGGCCTGGCCCACATCCGGGCTCCACCTTCCCCAGAATCACCCTTCTCTTCTTGCCCCCAACCACCTGGGAGCCCAGCCCACACAGCGCCCTTCCTACCCTCCTGCCCCAGGATCACTGATTGGCAGCCACTCAGCACCTGACCTCTATACTCGACTACAATCTCTATTTTAAAGGCAAAGGATGTCAGTACAGGTGAAAAACCTATCCGAGATCACAGCAGTTCCCACTTGCTAACAATTAACTACCCAAATGCCCGTTAACAGTAGAGGGATGGCTAGGTGTAGCCACACCATGGAAAACTATGCAACAGTGAGAATGAATGATTTGCAGTCACACTCAACACTGTGGATCAGTCTCACTAAGAGCTGAGTAAAAGCAGGCACAGACAAGCACAGGCACAGGGTTCCTTCCATGTACAGAGTTCAGAAACTGGCAAGACCAGCTCGTGGTGTTAACAGGTCCGGAAGTCAGTGGCTATTCTTGGTGGGAAGGATGTTAGCGACTAGAACCGCACGAGACTGGTCATCTTGTTTCTTAATCTGGTGCTAGTTACACCTGAGTCTGATTTGTCCCAGTTCTCATATGAGATGTTTGTGACCTGTATACCTCTCGGTAAGTATACTTCAGTAAGGAGTTACAAAAGCATCGATGAACGAGAGGGAAAATCATGCAAGCTGTTTCAACTTCTGAACCATGAAGCTTCTAGAAGGTTCGAGGTATTCTTGAATAACGATAACACTACTGGCAAAGACACTGGGTGACGGTGGAGGAGGGGCAGGCCTGGGTGGAATGGGGCAGGGAGGCAGGGATGGGAAGGGTAGCACATCCCTAGAGGTGGGCCTGGGATGGGGCTGGAGCGGGGATTAAGCCAGTGGATCCTGTGTGTTCCCTCCCCCTCTTCCGTCACCAGGTCTTCTCATTCGAAACTGCACCCTCACGGCTAACTCAGAGTGTGCCTGCCCCGAGGGCCAGCAGTGCAGGGACAAGGACTGTATGGAGTGTGATGGTCCAGCCCAGGCCCCAGGCCCACACCCACAACCCTCCCACTTACCTTATGCTGAAGGTAAATTCCAGGAAACCCATGGTCTGATCACACCCCAACCAGCATCCCCTCTCCTATACCCAGCCCCACATAAGCTGCCTCCTGTCACCCTGTGTCCACCTTCCCATCTCCCCCAGGGCCTCTCAGGCCTTCAGTCTTGCCTTGTGCCCTCCGGGGCCCGTGGCTGCTACCCAACTCGTCTGCTTTTCCAGAGATCGCAGAGTCCAGGACAGACCGGCACACTCAAACTCTGGCCAACTCCAGGTGGCTGCCGGCCCCAACCCTCTCAACCCACTGGTCACGTGAGTTTTCTCCCTACTCCCCACCCCAAGAGAGGAGGAGAATGCATGCAGGAGGGTTCACAAGGGAAATGGAAAGTTGCTCAGTCCCGTCCAACTCTTTGTGGCCCCATGGACTGTAGCCCACCAGGCTCCTCTGTCCACGGAATTCTCCAGGCAAGAATACTGGAGTGGGGAGCCGTTCCTTTCTCCAGGGGATCTTCCCAACCCAGGGATCAAACCCAGGTCTCCCACACTGCAGACAGATTCTTTATCATCTGAGCCCGCAGGGAAGCCCCCCAAAGGGAAGCCAGCCACAAAGCTCCTAGGAGCAGGGGTAAGAAGAGGAAGAAAAGACTTCCCTGGAAGTTGAGTGGTAAAGAATCCTCACTTCCAATACAGGGGACTCGAGCCCGATCCCTAGTGGGGGAACTAAAATTCCACATGCCACGGAGCAACAAAGACCCAACATAGCCAAAAGTAAATAAAAAGAAGAAACAGAAGCAGAGTCCAGAGATTAGGAAAGGACACGGTCCAATGGTGGGGGTAGGGGAAGAAGGCGGGGAAGGGGAGAGAAGCGGGCAGGAGGGCTTGGCTGAGGGCGATCAAGGGCTAGGCCCTCCCCCAAGCCCCCTTGTGACCCCTGCCCACCCCATCACAGCCCAAAGGTCCCTGTGCAGCGCGAACTGCATCCGCATCTTTGTGCTCCTCTCTGGAATGTTTCTTGCTTTCACCATAGTCGGAGCCCTGTTCCTCCATCAACAAAGAAAATTAAGTAAGAGACAAAATACAGGTCCTAAAAAAAAAAAAAAAAATACAGGTCCTGCACCCCACCTCACCTCACCATCTTGGCTTTGCCACCCAATCTGGAACCTCTGGGCCTCTCCAGCTCCATCTTTACCAGCCTGTCGCCTCTCTTCCCCTCTACTATGCTGGGGCCCTCCTGACAGCCCGCCTTCACTCACCCCTTCTCCCTTCACCCCTCCTCTACCACGGGCCAACAACTCCTCTGATTCTCCTCTGCAGACGCAGGAGAAAGTCCAGTGGCACCCGCTGAGCCTTGTCCTTACACCTGTCCCAGCGAGGAAGAGGGCAGTGCCATCCCCATTCAGGAGGATTACCGAAAACCAGAGCCTACTTCCTACTTCTGAGCCAGTGCTCCTCGGAGAAGGCCATCACTGCAATCAAGTCCTAGCCTCCACCTCACCCCACTGGCCATCCAAGGAGATCAAGAGAGGGCACCTTGAATTTCAGCACCACCCTCTCATTGGGACCCTTTCCCGTGTGCAGACTTGAGAAACTATTTTTGCTCAGTCGCTAAGTCATGTCCGATTCCTTGTGACCCCACCGACTGCAGCACACCAGGCTCTCCTGTCCTTCACTATCTCCTGGAGTTTGCTCAATTCATGTCCGTTGAGTTGGTGATGCTATCTAACCATCTCATCCTCTGTCACACCCTTCTCCTCCTACCCTCAATTTTTCCCAGCATCAGGATCTTTTCCAGTGAGTCGGCTCTTCACATCAAGAGGCCAAAGTATTGGAGCTTCTGCATCAGTCCTTCCAATGAATATTCAGGGTTGATTTCCTTTAGGACTGACTGGTTTGATCTCCTTGCTGTCCAAGGGACTCTCAAGAGTCTTCTCTAGCATCACAATTCAAAAGCATCAATTCTTCAGTGTTCAACCTTCTTTATAGTCCAACTCTCAAAACTGTACATGACTATTGGAAAAACCATAGCTCTGACTATACAGAATTTTGTTGACAAAGTGATATCTCTGCTTTTTAATACAATGTCTAGATTTGTCACTGTTTGCTGTTGTCCCTAATGGCTCAGATGGTAAAGAGTCTGCCTGCAATGTGAGAGACTCGGGTTTGATCGCTGGGTCAGGAAGATCCCTTGGAGAAGGGAATGGCAACCCACTCCTGTATTCTTGCCTGGAGAATTCCATGGACAGAGGAGCCTGGTGAGGTACAGTCCATGGGGTCACAAACAGTGGGACACAACAGAGTGACTAACACTTTCACAATTTCACTTTCACTTTTCTTCCGAGAAGCAAGCATCTTTTAATTTCATGGCTGCAGTCACCGTTCACAAAGATTTTGGAGCCCAAGAAAATAAAATCTGCTACTGTTTCCATTTTTTCTCCCATCTATTTGCCATGAAGTGATAGGACCAGATGCCATGATCTTTGTTTTTTGAATGCTGAGTTTTAAGCCAGCTTTTTCACTCTCCTTTGTTACCTTCATCAAGAGGCTCTTTAGTTCCTCTTCATTTTCTGCCATTAGGGTGTTATCATGTGCATATCTGAGGTTGTTGATATTTCTCTTGGCGATCTTGATTCCAGCTTGTGATTCATCCAGCCTGGCACTTCACATGATGTACTCTGCATAGAAGTTAAATAAGCAGGGTGACAATATACAGCCTTGATGTACTCCTTTCCCAACTTTGAACCAGCCCATTATTCTATGTTCAATTCCAACTGCTACTGTTGTCTAACTTCCTGACCTGCATACATATTTCTCAGGAGACAGGTAAGGCATTCCATCTCTTTAAGAATTTTCCACAGTTTGTTGTAATCCACAAAGTCAAAGGCTTTAGCATAGTCAATGAAGCAGAAGTAGATGCTTTTCTGGAATTCCCTTGCTTTTTTCCTATGATCCAACAGATGTTGGCAATTTGTTATTTGGTTCCTCTGCCTTTTCTAAATCCAGCTTATATATCTAGAAGTTCTTGGTTCACATACTGCTGAAACCTTGCTTGAAGGATTTTGAGCATTGCCTTGCTAGCATGTGGAATGAGTACAATTGTATAGTAGTATGAACATTCTTTGGCATTTTCTTTCTTTGAGACTGGAGTTAAACTGACATTTTCTAGTCCTGTGGCCATTGCTAAGTTTTTCAAATCTTCTGGCATATTGAGTGCAGCACTTTAACAGCATCATCTTTTTAGGCATTTAAACTGCTCAGCTGGAGTTCCATCACCTCCCCCCTAGTTTTTGCTCATACTAATGCTTACTAAGGCCCACTTGACTTCACATTCCAGGATGTCTGGCTCTAGGTGAGTGACCACATCATTGTGGTTATCCAGGTCCTTAAGACCTTTTCAGTACAGTTCTTTTGTGTATTCTTGCCACCTCTTCTTAATCACTTCTGCTTCTATTAGGCCCATACCATTTCTGTCCTTTATTGTGCCCATCTTTGCATGAAATGTTCCCTTGTTATCTCCAATTTTCTTGAACAGATCTCTAGTCTTTCCCATTCTATAGTTTTCCTCTATTTTTTCGCATTGTTCACTTACGGCTTTCTTATCTCTCCTTGCTATTCTCTGGAACTCTGCATTCAAGAGGGACAAGTCGTGGGTCCAGACAGAGGAGGTCAGCTGCAGCCCTGAGCTGCAAGAGGGCTGGGGCTCCAGGCAGAAAGCATTCCACCTCCCTAAGGCCCACGTGCTGTATCTTTGGTCCAGCTGCTGCTGCTGCTGCTGCTAAGGCGCTTCAGTCGTGTCCGACTCTGTGCGACCCCAAAGATAGAAGCCCAGCATATTCCCCCGTCCCTGGGATCCTCCAGGCAAGAACACTGGAGTGGGTTGCCATTTCCTTCTCCAGTGCATGAAAGTGGAAAGTGAAAGGGAAGTCGCTCAGTCGTGTCCGACTCTTCGCGACCCCATGGACTGCAGCCTACCAGGCTCCTCTGTCCATGGAATTTTCCAGGCAAGAGTACTGGAGTGGGGTGCCATTGCAGAAACCTGGCGAAATAAAGCTACAAAACACAGTGTGCATAGCTCTCCGTCTCTGAACTCAGGCTCCCAACACAGGCCACGCCCACTTCCCCGCGCAGACCCGCCCAACCTGCGAGCGGACCCGCCCACCCTGAGCGCAGGCCACGCCCACCCCACGATCTGAGGGCGGAGCTTTCTTCGGCGCAGACGCGCTGGGGCCCCCGGGGGTAGTGGCGGGGCTGGCAGGTGAAGGGAAGTGGGAGAAGGTCCCAGCTACTGGGGAGCCTTCGTCTGTCATCAGTCCCTTCCTTCCTCCAATCTGCCTCCGTTCCCGTACTCTGTCTACACTTTCTTGGGGCTGATCGGAAACAAAAGGGCAAAGGGGCGCACGCAGCAGAGTCAGGTCCTGAAATCACCAGGGGATTTCTTTTGCGGGCGAGAAGGTGAAAAGGAAGAATAGTGACCAGACTCTGGCTCCAACGGCTTCAGCCAGCGGCTAAGGCAGCCGTGATAACGCTTTCTCAAAGTGAAAGCGAAAGCCAAGTAGACGGAGAAGACTGACGGCGCCAGGCGGCCGACCAGGCAGGGGTGTTTGAAGCCCCTTCTCCAGCCGACCCCTGGCCAGCAGGGGGACTGAAGAAGGGCGGGGGAGGAGGGCCCGAGAGCAGCCCCCATGGGCGCCGAGGGGTGGTGCCTACTGCTCTGCTTGGCTTTCTCCGGGGCGGCGAACGTCGGTGAGTCGGGTGGACAGGCTGGTAGGGTGCGTTGGGCTCAAGAAGCATCAGGTAGTCACCCTCACCGAGGTCCCAGAGAGAGTAAGGGGCCAGGGATGGCTTCCAAGCGCCCTCTAAGCGCAACAGGTGGAAGGTTCCGCGGCTAGTAACGGTGAGAACCAATTTTGCTCGGAGGGAGGCTGAGAACTCAGTGGAAAGGGCCAAACCAAGGAACTAGGGGCCTTCTCGGTTATACCGCAAAAGCAACAGACCCTGGGGACTAACTGGGAAGTTGAGAGGCTATTAACGTCCAACAACCAGGCTCGTCTTCTCTCCCAATGCAGCTTTGCTCATTCATTTCCTTTTGCTGAGAATTCCTTTAACGGAAGAGAGAGCTTTTCATGGATTGTTGGAAATAAGAGTTTCATAAATCTGGTTCAGGGTAAAACAGGAAAGGAGCTAGGGATCAAGAAGATTAACCCTTGATGACTTGGCAGTTTCGGGCAGGGAGTAAATATAGGAGTAACTTTCTGGGCAACAGGGTGCTCACACCAGCCTGTTCCCTGCAGCAGAAAGGCAATGGCAGGCGGTGGACGTGGTCCTGGACTGCTTCCTGATGGAAGAAGGTGGGCACCATGGAGGGTTCGCCAGCAGTGAGAACATGGTGAAGGCCGTGCTGGTGCTGAGGCAGGTACCAGTGCCGGACGATGGCTCCCTGGAAGGCCTCACAGACTTCCAAGTGGATACACTGACCAAGGACAACTCACTCATTACTTTCGAGGCCTCAGGTACAAGCCCTTCACCCTGTGCCCCAGTCCTTCTGGGCTCCCTCCAGTTCCTGAGTCTGGTTCCCAAGTAGGCTCGCCCACACCGGCTTCCCATCAGCCCAGGTATTCTCTACCCAACTCCATATCTGTGCTGCCCTCTTCTCTCCACAGTGAACCTGGTACAGATTCCCCAGGCCGAGGCCCTGCTCCACGCTGACTGCAGTGGGAAGGAGGTGACCTGTGAGATCTCCCGCTATTTCCTCCAGGCCAGGCCAGAGGCCACTGTGGAGATGGCAGCCTGGTTCATCACCAACGTGCAGGTATCTGGAGGGGGACCAGGTGTATCCATGGTGATGAAGACTCTTGAGGATGCTGAGAATGAGACTGTCTTGCATCCCACGCTGAAACTGCCCCTGAGCCCCCAGGGGACTGTGCGGACTGCAGGTGAGAAAACGAAAAGCAGCAGAAAGTTTTGATTTTTTTTAAAGGGGCAGAGATAGGGGAATAGTAGGAGAAGGGAGGGGACAAGACCACCTCCATGCACATTGGTCATCTCAGGGGGTTCCCAAGGCCTCAGTCTGTTCTTCCCAAAGACCCCAAAGGGGGATGATTTTCACCTAGTCGGGTGACCTGAGGACATAAGACATGTGATGCTCTATCCACTTGTGCTGTCCACAGCTGCCTTAGTGAGCTGAGTACTAGTTTCTCCCAGGGAGCAGCTAGCCTGATCTAGTGCTTCAAGATGAGAGTGGAACACAGGCCCACAGAATTTGTTCATTATCTCTCTCTTTTAATTTATTTATTTGGCTGTGCCAGGTCTTAGGTGCAGCATGTAGGATCTAGTTCCCCAACCAGGGATCGAACCCAGACCTCCTGCATTGGGAGTGTGGAGTCTTACCCGCTGGACCACCAGGGAAGTCCCCCTGGATGTTTCTGAATCCTGGCTGCTATCTTGTAGATGTCCCACCACTTGGATTTGTCTTTTTTTTCATTAGACTGAAGTTCAGCATGTTTGGCTCAGATTTCACCACTGTGTGCTTTTTTAAACTCTGACTTCTTTAGTCTTCTCGTCAGCCTTGCCCTAAGCACATGAACATGGCAACACTGAGTGGCTTGCCGTAGGTCACAGAGCCAATAAGTGGAAGAACCAGGCTTCCCAAAGCTTTGCTGGCTGTTCCAGGAGTTCCTTCATACCTGAGGGTCCACGGTAACCCATACTTTCGTATGTGTAATTTGTCTGGTCCATAACTTTCATCAGATTGTGCAGGGGGTACAAAATGGTGAAGAGTACCACGTGTGCATGGTGTCTCTCAACACGCCCCAGGCGTGCTACAGCTCAGGGGTCAGGTGGCCTCAAGGAGGGAGCAGCCCACAATCACCCCTCTTTCTCCCCGGTGGCTCAGATGGTAAAGAATCCACCTGCAATGCAGGAGACCAGGGTTTGATTCCTGGGTCAGGAAGATCCCCCGGAGAAGGGAATGGCAACCTACTCCAGTATTCTTGCCTGGAGAATCCCATGGACAGAGGAGTCTGGCAGGCTCATAGTCCATGGGGTTGCAAAGAGTCGGACACGACTAAGTGACTAACACTTTTCACTTTCTCCCACAGTGGAGTTCCAGGTGACCACACAGACACCATCCCTGAATTTCCTGCTGGGGTCCACAGCCTCCCTACACTGTGGTTACTCCGTGGCACCTGGCTTGGACGTTACCAGCGTGGAGTGGCGGCTGCAGCATAAGGGCAGTGGCCGGCTGGTATACCACTGGACCATGGGGCAGGGGCAGGCCAAGCGGGAGGGTGCCACCCTGGAGCCTGAGCAGCTGCTCACAGCTGGAGATGCCTCCCTCACGCTACCCAGCCTCACTCTACAGGATGAGGGGGCCTACATCTGCCAGATCACCACCTCCCTGTTCCGAGCTCAACAGGTCATCCAGCTCTACATCCAAGGTGAGGCCAGGGTCAGTGACCCTGCAGAGAGGAAAAGGAATATGCCTTTGAGAGTGTTTTCCGGAATGGGATCAAACACAAGGGCACTTTGCTGAGAGGCAGACTGCAGTCCCACAGCCTGACTGTCTTCTCTGTCCTAGAAGCACGGATGGCATCAGATTGAGTTTCCCATCAGGCTCTCAGAGAATTCCATTCAGTTTCCCATCAGGCTCTAGGATAATTCCACTGAGAAATGTCCCGGCCAAGACCCTGCTGCCCTGCCCCAGCTGCCTATCTCTGGTCACCCCAGTCCTTCTGGACCACGTTCTAAGGAGGAGCAGCAGCAAACCAAGGAGGGGCTGTGGGAGCGGTCCTGACGGGAAGAATTGTTTTTCTTTTTATTTATTTTTTAAATTTTGTTTCTTTTATTTATCACTGATGGCTGTGCTGGGTCCCTGGACTTCCTCTAGTTGCCCTCCACAGGTCTGTCTTTGTGGTGGCTTCTCTTGTTGCAGAGCCCAGGCTCCAGGGCATGCGAGTCCAGTAGTAGCAGCTTGTGGCTCAGAAGTTGTGGTTCCCAGGCTCTAGAGCACAGGCTCACTAGTTGTGGCTCATGGGCTTAGTTGCTTCGTGGCACGGGGGATCTTTCCAAACTAGAAATCGAACCCGTGTCTCCTGCATTGGCAGGTGGATTCTTTACCACTGACCCACCAGAGAGGGCCCCTGCCCCGCACCGGGAGGACTGTTTCAAAGCTTCCCTTGTAGCTCAGCTGGTAAAGAATCCACCTTCAACACAAGAGCCCCCAGCTCGATTCCTGGTTCGGGAAGATCTGCTAGAGAAGGGATAGGCTACTCACTCCAATAATATTCTGGCCTGGAGAATTCCATGGACTGTACAGTCCATGGAGTTGCAAAGAGTCGGACATGACTGAGCAACTTTCTTACGTTACCTTACACGACTGTTTAAAATCACTGGCTGATGGTGATGTTAAGAAGCAAGCCAACCTCTAGTTGGTTTTGCTCTTGTTTTTCAGTGACCTGTGGGAATCATGCCCCTTTATGTCCTGCCTCCAGGATGCACCCTGCACCTCACTGAGTAGAAACCCTCCATCCCCACAACCTGCTATCATGCTCAGCAGGAGGAGAAGGCTCCAGACTCCTCTGCTGTCCTGGTGATCCCTGTGGGATTTGATCGCTCCTCCTTTCTTCCAGCTTCCCCCAAAGTACGACTGAGCTTGCTGAACGCAGCCCCACCAGCCACCCTCATCTGCAATGTTGCTGGCTACTACCCACTGGATGTGTCTGTGACCTGGACCCGGGAGGAACAGGGTGGCTCCCCAGCCCCTGTCTCTGGCGCCTCCCTCTCCAGCCTCCGGCAGAGCCCAGCTGGCACCTACAGTATCTCCTCCTCCCTGACGGTGGAGCCTGGCTCTGCGGGAGCCACTTACACCTGCCAGGTCACCCACGTCTCCCTGGAGGAACCCCTGGGGGTCCATGCCTGGGTTGCCCCACCAGGTATGGGACTGCCCTACTTTCCCCACCTCTACACCTGGGCTCAGGGCTCCTGTCCTCCAACCTAGTTCTGCTTCCTACGGTCTCAGCTGCTGCTTTCCCAAGGTGGGGGCCTTCAGAGGTCTGACCACATGTTCCCCGAATCTTTTATTATCCCCTGGATCCTGGGGTACCAGGCACTGCTGAGAGCTGGAGACCAGGGCTGAGCAGTTCCTCATCCTGCCCTCGAGGAGCTGGAGGGACAGACTAGGCCATCAGGGCAGATGACCCACCCAGGGGGTAGGGGGAGGCCTGCGAGGCTCAGAGGGCCAGGAACACCAGGACAGAAGGAACGCACGTGTGACAGCCTCATTATAGAATAGCCTGAAAGAACCGGGGGAGCCGCATGGCTAGGGGCAAGGGTGTGGGGGGAAGGGGGCTGTGGTCACGAAGCTTGAGCGGTGCTTGTATTTATTCAGGACTGAGCCAGCCCTGCACTGAGCACTCAGATGTGGGCCAGCACACATCTCACACCTTCCATTTTAGAGATGAGTAACGGACTACAGTCCAGAGGATCGCAAAGAGTCGGACACAACTAAAGCGACATAGCGCACAGACGCAACAGCACTTACAGATGTCCAGTCAAGGTTGTCTGCCTAGAAAATGGTAAAACGGAAAACGTGAACAATAGGTCGCCTGATTTCTCTACAGCTTTAACCCCCCTGCTGCTATTGGTGGGCAAATAACAGGCCTCCAGCTGAACTTTATCCTGAGGCCACAGAATGTCATCAAAAGGTCTTTTTTGTTTTTAATGTTTGGCGGATATTGAAAAGTTTATTTTTTGAACATTGATACTTTTATTTTTTAACTAGAGGAAAATTGCTTTACAATGTTGCATGGAAAAGTCTTATGCCATGCAGTTTGCAACTTGAAATGCATTACTTGGTGGCTTGCGAGGCCATAAGCTTCCCTAAAGTTTATGGGATTTTGTCTCAGCTTACATCACTCCCCAGTTATTTACAAAATTGCAGTTTAACTGTCAGCAACTTTGTTTAGTTGCTCAGTCCTGTCCGACTCTTTTGCGACCCCACGGAGTACAGCACACCAGGCTTCCCTGTCCATCACCAACTCCCGGAGCTTGCTCAAACTCAATGTCCATTGAGTCGGTGATGCCATCCAGCCATCTGATTCTCGGTCGCCCCCTTCTCCTCCTGCCCTCAATCTTTCCCAGCATCAGGGTCAACTGCTAATCTAAACTAAATCTCTCTTGTAAGACAGTTTGGAAAACTGTTGTCACAAAGTGGGAAGAGGTGGAGGATTGTGTGGAGTAACAGGCGGACAACCACCCCCAGCAGGTCCCAGCACCCCATGTGCCTGGTTCCTGGGTGAGGGCAGAGGAGCAGCTGATTGGAGCTCCTTGGCCAGGCACATACACACACACAGAGCGCACTCTCCTTCCTGCGTGCACACGCTGTGGGCGAGGGTTCAGGAGGATTCTTGCCACTGATTTCCCTCCACGCCTCTGTCAGTTGCAGAGCAGAAGTCAGCCCTGGGAGTCCTTCTGGCCAGCATCCTCTTCGTCCTGACCTTGCTGTTCCTGGGGCTGCAGAGACGCCAAGGTAAGAAAGCGCCTGGACACCATGGGTTCTATCCCTGACCGCCCTCACTTAGAGATCAGATGCTCTGAACACTGCCACGCCCAGACCAGGAATAAAGCCAGCCCAGTCCCAGCTCTTGGGGTTACCCCACTGACAGCAACCTTGTTCCCTCCTGTTTCCTCCTAGCTACCTCACCAAGGTCTCCCAAAACCTCAAGGCACTCTGGGTAGCCGCTCTCCTGCCTTAAATGTAAGAGATCCACATTCTCCCAGAAGGACTCTGAGCCGAATCCCAGACTCCAAAAGGCCCCAAGAAAGCTAAAAAGAAGGCATGGATCACTGACTCTGGATTTCTACAGGCCCCTGCCCTCCTTCATTGCACGCCCTGGGCCGATATACCAAGGGAGAGAGCGTGGAGAGGTGGCAGGGTGGCAGGAAGGCAGAGGTCTGGGTGGAGCTTGAGACCTGAGCCAGCTTGGAGGTGGAGGTGTGGGGCTGGAAAAGATGCCAGAAAAAAAAATTCAGAAAGGAGCAGGGGAAGGACAGTGGGACAGGGTGGGAACTGGATGAACACACAGTCACCGAACTATGTCCAGATAAAAGCGCCGAGTGTCCTCGGAAGCAAAGCTTCTCCACTTCCCTCTTTCCCCACTCGGGGCCCCGCCTCCCAGCCTTGCTACTCTACCTGCCAAGTGTCTGAGATGTGAAACAGAGACCCTCAGAGGTGGCCCCCAGGGCCCCGTCTCAGCTGCTCTGTGTAACCCTGAGCTGTGGTTAAGCTCCTGCCCCTTTGGATGGCTGCTAGACATTTTAGGACTCTACATGCCCCTCACCCCCTCAGCTGCAGGGGAGAGATTGCTCCTTTTAGTCATTTCTCAAACGGGTCTGGTCAGTACACTGGACTTGACAGCAGACGGCTGTGCGTGAGGGTCGTGGGGAGCAGAGCGTCTGGCCCAGGACCTAGGGGGAGATGGCAGCAGCTGTCTGAGAAGACCTGCAGGTGTCTGTCGGTGAGACACCACTCAGCTTCCTGCCACGGGTTCCTGTCACTCACACCTGGAAGAGCCGCCGGGTGGCATCAGGCATGAAGGCTGAGAGCGGAGACCACGTCCCCTGCCAACACCCAGACCTTTCATCTCGAGGGTGATGGCACATGTCAGCCATCCTTCCGGCCCAAAGCACCGTGGGAAGGGAACCAAAGAGAAACACCACCCTCCACCCCGCCGAGGTCACTCCAGCCCAAACAACAGCCGACTCGCTTTAGTGGTAGGAAGCTGTATTTTTTGGCCTTTGTTCAGAATACAGGAAATTGGTGAATACATGCCTTTGGTGGAAGTACATCTGTTATTATTCCGTACATGGAGGAGAGTGGGGTTAGGAAAAAAGACAGAGAGGTGATGACAGACACACAGCGGAGACCCCACACCGTCTCATGGCAAACCGAGGAGGGGCTGTGGGGCCTCAGCTTCACGTGGCCGCGGAGCCCCGGGCTCAGTTGCATATGTGCTTATGCACATGGGTGTGGGGTGCGGGGGTGAGGACAGCGAAGACACAAAAGAGGGGACAGGCGGGGTGAGAAGGAGCGTAGAAGGGCTGCGTCCCCAGAAGCACTGAGCCAACTACCTCTGGGACAGACGGGGCAGAACCCAGAAGTGATTTCCTGTGATGGGGCGGCCCAGGAGGGCGGGTTTGCTCCAGGCTTGGGACACATCGAGGCCAGTGGTGGTTCTTCTCCGGCGGTGACCCCCTGCATCAGGCAAGGGGAGCCCAGGGGAGAGTGGAGGCCTTCGAGGGGGGCCGTGAGGAGGGCACATTGACTGCCTTCGTCCAGCTCTTCCGTCCCACCCTGGGGCAGGACGAGGGGAAGGGGGGTCGGGGCGGAGGGAGAGGCAGGAGGGTTGTGCGTCGTGAAATGCTACTGCATGGAGGGCCAGCCAGCCCAGCCTGGCCCCCTGCCGCCTCCCGCTGGCTGGACGGGACGCATGAGGGGACCAGGTGGGCCCTCCGCCCCTCACACCCGGTCTGGCCCACTCGATGCCCTTTCCTGAGCCCAGCCCCAGCCCCTGAGACAGGCCGAGCAACCCCGTCCTCGGGTCCCACTGTCTGTGCCACAAACCACACAGACAAGTGGGGAGCGGAGGAGGCAGCACGGAGTCCAGGTGCACAGGGTGCTCTGGGATGGGAACGAACTGCAGCAAGAACAGAGGCCACTCTGGGTGGGGAGGCCCCGAGGCAGCACAGGACCCACAAGCAGGCCTGTCTGTTGACATCCACCTCAACCCCGGGGCTGGGTCGCTGCAGGCACTGGGCTCCCTCAGCACTCAGAGCACGGCCGGGCCCCCCTTGTCTTTAGCAAGTTCACTGGGGGAGTATAGGGGGGTAAGGACTCCCCAAGGGTCCAGGGCTTCTCACCTCCAGCCCCTCATCCTCCTCCATCAACAGGAAGGAGCAACAGGAACCTCAGAACGAGAGGGTGAGAAGTGACTTCCTCCAGGCTTGTTATTTTTCGGGTTAGGCCCTGGACTTGCTGTGTCTCTATAACCCACAGGCATCCTCTCTTTATCTATGCCAGTAAAATTCAGTGAGTCTCAAACTCTGGCTAAATGAAATTATTTGATGCCCTCATGAACAACACAGAATGGTGTAGAAAACATGGACGAGCGCCCCATCCAGATATGAGCTGGCGGAACTGCTTCTAGAATGGGAACGGGAGTCCTGGCATTTTTTCGCTATGAATATGTGTCCTCCAGGTCGCTGGAGGACAAAGTAAAAGGTGGTAAGATCCCTGAAGACAGAAAATCTTAAGACTAACGGATGGGACATCCCTCTGCAAAACAGGCTTGACTTTCTTAAGGCATCCTGCACCAGGCCCAGGCTGGACTGCAGACCCGGTCCAGGCTCCCCTGCAAGGCCTGGCCCAGGAGAAGGACTCCAGGTGAGGGACATTCTCCCAGCTGTCCCCAGCCTGCTCCTGCCAGTGGCCTGGCCTGGCTTTTCCAGGCAATACCACGAGCATAAGCCTCTTCTCCTCCCCCTAGTCCTGGCCCTTTCTTGGGCAGGTCACCTCAGCTCCGCCCCTTCCTAGGCCCTCTGCCTCCAACCCTTTGGGGGAACTTGAGAGAGCGTGAGAGGGGAGGAAGGAGATGCCCGCTGTTGTTTACCAGGCAGTTACCTCAAGACTGCACCATGAGCAGCATTTCCGGTGTCACGGGACCAAGTGCAAATGAAAGCAACAAAGGAGGAGTGGGCGATGGCGAAGCGGGGCTGGGATGGAGGAAGGCAGATGGGGGAGTGCCAGGGAGAGACGGAGGGAGAGAGGGACATGAGTTCAGACGGCCAGGGGGAACAGGGACGGGGGTGGCATGTTCTCAAGCAAAAAAGTAGACTGGACACAGGAATCGGGAGGTCCCAGATGGCAAAGAGAGAGACGGGAGACAAGAGGGCACATGACATCAGGTTACTAGACACCAGGGGTGGCCGCAGGTATCCCACCCCCACGGGCACCCTCCACCCATGCCTGTGACAAAAGAGCACAGCCCCACCTCCTCAGAACCAGGAGGGACCACCGTCCCCCACAGTCCTGCAGAGGGAAGGCGTGTCCATCCAGGAAGCCCCTCCTGCCCTCCCGCACCCAATGATGACCCTCCCCGCCGCCCTGGCAGCGATCTGATCTCCGTACCTCAGTCAGAGCAGCCCCACTCCCCAGGCAGGCAGGCAGGGCTGGGAGGAGACTCCGGGACCTTCCCACCTCTTCACCCCACCAGCAACCTCAGCGATACTTACTTACAATAACTACCACGATGATGGCGCAGATGGCTCCCAGCATGATCATCATCTGGGGGAACATGGACAAAGAGTGAGCCCTTGGGTTTGGGGAAGGAGGGAAGGAGGCCCGGGCTGGGGACATGAGCGCAGCACTGCCCCAGTCCTGGGGAACAGTGGAAGAAGCCACACAGCCCCCAGGATAGCTGGAAGCCTTCCAACCCCACCCTGTGCACCACCCCACTACCCCATCAGATAGTAACCCCTCCACCACAGCTGGAACTTCTCGAAAACATCAGAGCATCTGCAGCCTTCTCCTTTTCCCCTCTTCCTGTAGCTTGGAGGCTTTCAAAGGAACACCAGAGGAGACGCCAACTTTGAACCTTTAGTCATCAGGTTCATTGTTCATCATAAAGTGTTCAGCTCATTCCCCAAGAGCTGCAGGTGTTTAAATATGTATCTACCCCAGCCATTGTGTCGACATTGGTGTGTCTTCGGAAGGGTTTGCAGGGGTCCTCCAGGAAAAAGCAGCTTGACTAACCCCTCCAAACTCCTTAAGGTCTCCAGGGCCCCCAGTGAGTGGTTCTGAGTGCTCTAGCGTACCCTGGTGGCTAGCTTGGGTAATGCAGCTTAAGAAAGCGGCGATCCAGATTTCCTCTCAAGAGAGGCGCCAGCAGAGGATGTGGAACCATTCCACATTCCACAGAGAATGTGGAACCTAAGGGTTTTCCTGCCTCCTGTGCGTTGAGACCCAGGAAAATAACAGGGAGGGGACAGGAACACTCACCTTGCAGTTTTTCCACCAGTACTTCCTCTTTAGCTTGGCAGCGCTGCTCTCAAATTGTGATGCACCCGCCTGCAGAGCGTCGGCTCGGTCATCCAGCTCTGACAGCTTCTGGTCCCTCTCCAGGACCTTGTCCACGTTTACACGCATGATGTCCACCACCTGAGCAGGGCATGGGAACACAGAGCGGCTAAGCTCCCCCAGAGCTGGGGAGAGCACCCCGAGGCTGCCCTGCCTAACTCTACAGGGTGCCCTGCCTCCCAGAGCCGTTAGCTGCCCCTCTACATAAAGAGAAGTTTCCAGACTCCCATGATTTGGAAACCCTCGGAGAAAAAGCTATCCACCTACCTCCTCCACTTGTGCCTGGGTCTGCTGTAGTCGTCTGTTACTGGTCATATTAGGAGGAGGGCCAGGGGGACCCCCACCTGGGGCAGCCCCTTCTGCCCCTTCAGTGGGTGGCTGAGCTGGAGCAGACCTTTGGGGAGAAGGGCACAGAGTGCGTGAGACAAGAAAGGAATCCCGTGCATTCTCGCCCCGCAGCACCAAGGTGGTGGCAATAATAAGGTTATTCGCAAACAGCAGGGGTCTAGCTCCTTGGCAATGCCAAGTGGGGAGATACGATACAGACGCAAGGCAAAAAAACAAAAGATCTTGCAACTGATGGGGCCCAGCGACACCCTGGGTGGAGGGTGGAGTCAAGAGCTCTCGTCTGGGCTGTCCTCTGACCCAAACTCAAACGCATACTCTGGCACGACGGCTACAGGGACAAATGGGCCAGCCGTATCCTGACTGTCATTTCTGGGCCTCCCAGAAGTCAACCTGGAAAACTCCAATCCAGGTTAGGAGAATTATACGCAAAAAAACTAAACTTTCAGGATAAGCTTTGGAGAAGGAAATGGCAACCCACTCCAGTAGCCTTGCCTGGAAAATTCCATGGACAGAGGAGCCTGGTGGGCTACAGTCCATGGGGTCGCAGAGTCAGACATGACTGAGTGACGGAGCAAGCACTCAGGACAAGCGTACAGATTAACAGCTCTTTTTTTTTTTTTTTTTTGCAAAGGCTGAATATAAAAATAAAGGCCAAGCGGACAGTCTCTGCTGAAGGGGAGTCAGTTATTGGTATTTTTCACGTAGTGATTATAGTGTGTCGTGGCCACTGTAGGACGACTTGGAGAATCACCAAAGGCCTCTGTAGTTGGAGTGAGTCAGAACTGTTTGCTTGCTTCATTTTTTGGCAGAGAAGGTTGGGGGTTCACTTAGATAGAAGCGGGGCCCAAACCAATTGTGTTAATTGTGAGACTGTTCCAAGAGCCTAGGCAGAAAACAAAAATACTGGACACAGTCTTCAATATATAGGCATCAGGGACATTCTGTCCCTTCTTGTTCTAGATTTGGCATCAAGTCTAGGAGGCTCTCCTAGTTCTTTAATACCAAAGAGAAATCTTGGTTTACACTGAATATATACAGACCATTCTCTTTCTCCCTTAGCCTTAGGGTGGGGGAATAATCTAGCATGAAAAAACTGTTAGTCACTCAGTTGTGTCCAACTCTTTGCAACCCCATGGATTGTAGCCCTCCAGGCTTCTCTCTCCATGGGATTTCCCAGGCAAGAATACTGGAATGGGTTGCCATTCCTTTCTCCAGGGAATCTTCCCAAATCAGGGATCGAACCCAGGTCCCCTGCATTGCAGGCAGATTCTTTACCATCTGAGCCACCAAGGAAGCCCCATCAAGCATGGAGTCCTCCAAATAAATCCCTCTCCATGTCTCCCAACACATGGAAGCTAAATTCATGCCCTAAAGAATTTTCAGAAGTCTAACCTGAGGCATGAGCTATTCTCTGCCAAGGAAGAACTCACAGGTAGGAGAGAAATTGCTCAAATTTGATGGAGAAGAGAAATTATAAGAACTCCTCAAACAGAAGCAGAATCTCACAAAGCACACCTCATCAGAGCAGTCCAAGAGTAAATGTACTACGGATAAAACATCACAAAGTCGCCAAAAAGGAAAAGCCTTGACTCTTCACAGTAGAACTAATACCCAGAAGTTCCTCCTCTCTACGTAAATTTCAGTCTAAAGAGACAGAGAATAACCCCTCAGAAAGGCTATTCTAGCAGATGACACCTGACTTATCCCAGTTAAAAGAATTGTTTTCCCATTTCCCTTTAAGGCACAAAAGAGGCAAAGTAAAGATACAGAGCTCTGGAAGCCGCCAGACTCCTCTGCTGCTACTGAGCTAAGCGATCTAATTCTCTGAGGAAAGTGGAAAAGTCAGTGAGTAGGAAGCAGCCGGCGTTTGGTCTTGGAAGTGGTCCAGGCTGGTGGCACCAATGACAAGATTAAGGTCAGAGACCTCGTGACACCCTTCTAGTCACCATGCTTTCCTCACCTCCTTCCTTCATCCCACATGGATGCTACTGGGAACCAGTCAGCGGAGAAGGCTCCCCCTGCCCAAAATGAAAACACAGAGCATCCTAGGGCTTGGCCAAAACACGTAAACTACCATATACAGCTTAAACTGTAGAAATCAAATACAAATAGTTAGAAAGCTTTGGAAGGGACCATTTCACTTACTACTTGTTGGGAGTTGGGAACACGCAGGAGTAACATATCCAAGGCTAGTTATAAGCCTTATGTAACATAAGTACATCTCCCCCGCCCCCGCCTTTTTTTTTGTCACCAAGAGAAGCAACATGAATACGTCTTGGACCAGGCCAGGACTCTGGGCAAGAACGGGAAGTTCTTCCACTTGTCTAGCTATAGTTCTCCCTTAGGATCTTGAGGCAGGGATGACCATGACTAGATGACTAAATTGATTATTAGAGACTAAACCTAATGTGTTAAGGGAAGGTGGAGGTGCGGGAGTGGTCCTCAGCTCTATTTCTCTTCCAAATACTTGGCTAAGACTCACTGACAGGAAAACACCTCCTCTATGGGTGGCCTTGGGATGAATGGCTGCTCGGAATTGCCTACCACTGCCCCTGGAGTCCTTGTGAGCTGCTCACCAGAGAACTGGCAGACAAGTTTCTGAAGCTTTGCTCACTACCAAGAGGGGGCTGCTCATCGCGATCGGGTTGAGGGGTGTACACAAGTGCAGACGCTGCAGAGCAACCCAAGCAGCTAACTGGCAGGTGCACCCATGACTGTCCTTCCAGAAGCCCTAAGTACCGCCTTGATCAGTGACAAGAAAGAGCCTGGAGCCCCTCTCGGGTGTCTCCACGCCCCACCTTCGCCGGAGACCCGACTGAGGAGTCCCGCAGGCGAGAGGAGAGGGGGCAGTGAATGTGGGACCCCCGCGCCCCGGCCGCGCCCGTGCGGTGCCGGCTGCGGCTGGTGCAGGAATGGGGTGCTGTGTCCCCTCCCGGGGGGGTGGCCCGGCCCGGGGTTGGCGCGCGGCGGTGGTTCCCCGCGCCGCCGCAGCTGCTGCAATGCGCCATTTTCGGTCCCGCAGAGTCCGGCGCTGGGGTGAGAGCTGGCAACAAGGTGTCGCGCCCCCCACATCAGAGTCAACTCACATGTCACCGAGAGAAGAATGAGAGGACCGTTTCCTCTCTGGAGTCTGCGGCTAGACACCCGATCGGGAAACGCTGCGGTGAAGCCGCCCGCACCTCCGAGCTCCGCCTCTGGCTGCCCACCGGAGCTCTAACTGCGGTGGAACTTACTGCAGTTGCCGCGCCGGCCCCAGTCTTTATCAGTGCTGGCCACGCCCCCCAGATCAAGCTGACAACCCTGCAGCCCAATCCATTCCCAGGACGGGCGCTAGTCCCCGAAGCGAAGGCCGGACAAGGCCTAGAGTGCCCGCCCCTGAAAATTGGCCAATCACAGCTCTCTTCTCATTCTGACTCTGGAAAGGCGCTGCACCGAGACGATCTGACCAACTACAACTCTGGCTTGCTTATCTGTCTAACTAAGCGAAGGGGTTGGGTGGAACTCGGCGCCAACCCTCTGGAAAGGCGGCTCCAGTAGTTTGAATTGGACCTTTTTTTTGGTGTCTCCCAGCCAATCGCTGAGCAGTTCCCCGAGTCTGGGCCCGCCCACGGCCCGTCTCCAGCCAATCACGCAGCTTTCTCCAACAGCAATGGGCGGGCCCCCGGCTCTCCCAAACCAGGACTCCCGAGCCCTGGGAGCTGCGGGTGTTCGGCGATCTAGGCAGGGCCCAGGTACCCGCACCCTGCCGATCTCCACCTCATCTCCCTGCTTTTGACAGACAGCTCTGAGGAGGCTGAATCCATCAAGGCAAAGCCGCAGGCTCCCGGGGCCAAAGTAAATATCAGAGCTCCTGTCATCCGATTTACACAACCAACAAGCCCCTTCACGCAACGTAAATTTGACTCCCCCTTCCCTCTGCGCCTCCTATCCATCCCGGGTAGTTTACCACGTCGACTCAGTTACCCAAACCAGAGACCTGAAAACTATCTTAGATTTCCTTCCCGTTCATTTTCACCTGTCCTCTAACAATTCACCAAGTTCTCCTTCCTAGTATTTCAAGTATTCTCTTCCCTCGTCTCCCTGTCCCACTTCAGATTATTCTCTCATACCTGGATGCCATCAGTTGTAAAACTATTACTTTATGTCCCGATGAGTAAAAAGGTAACAAATAAACTGTGACATAATGCTTTCTTATCACTTCGATTTTTTATTTTATATTTATTGAAAGAGTAGGTTTCTATAGGTACAGGTTTTTATCATACTTCATTCCCATGGAAAAACATAAAAAGGAAAACAGAAAAGAGTAACACAGTAACAGTGTTCCTGAAATCTCACAGACAGCAAATTTTATGATTCATTTTTTTGACTCAGATGTGTATGATTTCCACACAATGTAGTCCTCTGTGCATGCCATCAAGGGCTTTGGTGATGCAGCATTTCTTAAAGGAATGTTCCTTTTCTGTCTCTGGAATTTTCTTCCAAGCCTCAGACACCTATTTGGCAAATTTTGATTCTTATGAGCCAGTATGACAAATACAGTATGACTGTTCTGGCTAATAGTTATAGTCAAACATCCCAATTTATATGTTCAAATGAAAAAAAAGTGCCAAGTGGCCTCTTAAAATTAATGAAATATAATATCTTCCTGTTTCATCTTGCCCCTCAGTTATAACCATCCTCTAAGAAACCACCAGGGTGATCTACCCAAATGTCACAACCCTACTTAAAAACGTTAAACAATTAAAAACATAATGCATTGATCATATGTGTTTATCCCATCCCCCTTCTGAAACTACATCGAAATGAGAATTTGTAAAAATTGAAAACAAATTATAAACCCTTCAAGACAAATAGAATGGAAGGAATTGGTCCTGACAGCACGAATGGCTAAATATGCCCACCAGATTCATATGAGGTTGAACAAAAAAAAAAATACAGAGAGGTTCCAGTTTAGGCTTATTACAGATAAAGCTGCCATGAACATTCATGTGCAGATTTGTGCCATGCATCGTGCCAAGTCACGCCAGTTGTATCCAACTCTGTGACGCTATGGACTGTAGCCCAACAAGCTCCTCTGTCCACAGGATTCTCCAAGCAAGAATACTGGAGTGGATTGCCATGCCCTCCTCCAGTGGATCTTCCCAACCTAGGGATCAAACCTGAGTTTCTAATGTCTCCTGCATTGGTAGGCAGGTTCTTTACCACTAGTGCTGCCCATGTGCAGGTGTGCATGAACATAAATTTTCATTGCTCTGAGATAAATGCCCAAGAGTGCAACTGCTGGGTGGTAAAGTAAATACATGTTTAGTTTTGTAAGAAACTGCCAAACTGTTTTTCAGAATGGCTGTACCATTTTAGAATCCCACCAGCAACATATGAAGAATCCAGTTTTTCCACATCCTCATCAGCATTTCGGAGAAGTACTGGAGAAGGCAACCCACTCCAGTACTCTTGCCTGGAAAATCCCATGGGTGGAGGAGCCTGGTAGGCTGCAGTCCATGGGGTCACGAAGAGTCGGCACGACTGAGCGACTTCACTTTCACTTTTCACTTTCATGCATTGGAGAAGGAAATGGCAACCCCCTCCAGTGTTCTTGCCTGGAGAATCCCAGGGATGGGGGATCTGCCGTCTATGGGATCACAAAGAGTCGGACACGACTGAAGCAACTTAGTAGCAGTAGCAAAGGCTAATGATGTTGAATATATCTTAATGTGTTCATTTGCCATCTTATATATCCTCTTTGTTGAAAGATCTATTCATGTCTTTTGCCTATTTTTTAATTGGGTTGTTTATTTTTTTGCCTTCGCGTTTTAAGAATTATTTAAATATTCCAGATAAAGTACTTTGTCAACTAAATAGTTTCTCCCAGTCTCTCTTTTGTCTTTTCATCCCCTTAACTGGAACTTTCATAGAGTAAATATTTTCAATTTTGTTAAGATCCAATTTATGAACTTGTCCTTTAATGCATCACTTTCTGTGTCACACTTTGCCTAGCCCTAGAGTCTTATACTTTTCTCCTATTTTATTTTCCAAGAGTTAGATAATTTTGTTTCATAATCCATTTCGAGTTAATTGCTGTATGAGGTATGACATTTAGGTCAGGGTTCCTTTTTTTTTCCAATGGATGTCCAATTGCTCCAGGACTGTTTGTTGAAAAAGAAACCCTTCCTCCATTAAACTGCTTTTGCATCTTTGGCAAAAATCAGTTGGGCTGGGAATTCCCTGGCTGTCCTGTGGTTGGGATTCAGCACTTTCACTGCTGCAAGCTCAGACTCAATCCCTGGCTGGGGAAGAGCCCACAAGCCACGCAGAGCCACCAAAAAAGACAAAGGAAAACCAGCTGGGCGTATTTGTGAAGGTCTCTTTCTGGGTTTTCTATCTGGTTCCATTGATCTATGTGTCTGTCCTTCTGCCAATGACACACTGTCTTAATTATTGTAGCAACAGTAAGCCTTAACATCAAGTAGAATTATTTCTCCCATTTTATTGTGCTTCTCCAAAGTTGGTTTAGCTATTCTAGATCCTTTGCCTAAAAGATCATTTTAAAAAGGCATTTATGTAAACTGGCAAGAAAGTAGACTATTTAAGGACCAAAAGACTAAGTGAACACTGGTGCCTGGAGAGATAACTGGGCACTGAAGCCTGTTTTGCCTTGAGGGCATTTGCTTAAACATTTAATTTAGGCATGGTGGCCTCATAGGGTGCCACTGTGGCAGAGGAGACAGAACCCAGGGCCTCCGTAGAGTTGGAGATCTAATGGAAGGCCCTACCATAAAGTCAGAACCCCAAAGGACTATATCCTCACCTGAGAGTGAATTTAAAATATGCTAATATCTGAACTGCCCCTATGGGACTACATAGAAAATCTGCTCGTCTGAAACCTAGGCAGCTACTAGAGAACTATTCTTTTTTCTTTTAAATATATGCAGACACGGCTTCCCCGGTGGCTCACCAGTAAAGAATATATCTTCCAATGCAGGAGACATGGGTTCCATCCCTCATCTGGGAAGATCCCACATGACACGGAGCAGCTACGCTTGTGTGCCACAACTACTGAGCCCGTGCTCTAGAGCCCGGGAACCGCAACTACGGAGCCCACGTGCCACAGCTGCTAAAGCCCAAGCACCCTAGAGCCCGTGCTCTGCAACAAGAGAAGCCACCACAGTGAGAAGCCAACACGCCGCAACTAGAGAGTAGCCCCCACTTCCCACAACTAGAGAAAAAGCCCGTGCAGCAACAAAGACCCAGCACAGCCAAAAATAAATGATAAATAAAATTATCAAAAAACACAGTTATAAATATATGCAGACACTTTATAATCAATGCTGTGGTTTTTCTGTCTGAATTCCTTATTGGTCCTAAAAACAAAATAGCAAGAACTTAAAATATTTCCAGGTCGACAGTGCCACCAAGCACCGGCTGTAGCAACGCAAGTCCTCTCTCTGGATGAGCTTATCTTCAATCTAGGCCTTGGGGAATTTCCACAGATACAGTTCCAAGAAAAATAAATCATGGTCAAAAATTGGAAACAAATAAGGAACAAAGAACCAGAAGCAAGAGCCAACAAAGATGGAGACAGGAAGTAAGAAAATTAGAAAATCAAGCCAAATAGTTCAACATCTGATTAATAGGCCTTCTGCAAAGAGAAAACAGGATATGAGGGAGAAATACTACAAAAGAAATACAAGGGAAAAAAACCTGAATTGAACAAGTCTTTCTGGATTAAATAGTACACCATGTGCCTAGCATGGTGAAAGGAAAAGAATCAGGTCAAGATATAGCTTTGTGAAATCTCAGAATATTAGGGGAAAAGAGAAGATCCTAAAAGATTTCAAGAAGACAGAGAGAGGGAGAGGGACTTCCCTGGAGGTCCAGCGCATAAGAACCCACCTGCCAATGCAGGAGATTCGAGTTTGATTCCTCATCCCTCAGAGCAGCTAAGCTGGTGTGTTACCACTACTGAGCCTGAGCTCTGGAGCCTGTGCTCTGGAACAAGAGATGCCACTGAAGTGAGAAGCTGGAGCACCGAAACTACAGAGAAGCCTGCCCAGCAACAGAGACCCAGCACAGCCAAAAACAAACAAATAATAAAAATTATTTTTAAAAGAAAAGCATAAGAATGCCTTGGGGAGACTCAAGGCTAGAGTTATGTGTTGAATTGCATCCTCCCCAAAATTCTTATGTGGAAGTCCTAACACTCAGATCTTAGAATGTGACCTTATTTGGACCCAGGTTGTTGCAGAGATAATTAATTGAGATGAGGTCATATTGGTGTAAAATGGGCCCCTACTCCACTATGACTGCTGTCATAGAGTGGGAAAGCTTGGAGAGATATGCATGGGGAGAATGCCTTGTTCACATTCAGATAGTTACCTGTGTGTTATGTCTATAAGCCAAAGAACACCAGATACAGCCAACAAACCACTAGAGGCCAGGAGAGAGGCAGGGAATAGATTAACCCACACAACCCTGGTGATGCCTAGTCTCAAGACTTCTAGCCTTAGGAACTGCAAGTGGATACATTTCTGTTGTTTAAGCTCCAGCCTAATGGTACTTTGTATACAGCAATCCCAGAACACTCATACACCTGTCTTGAACTAGTACATGTGTTGGATTCCCAAAACAATCAACAAATTTTGTACTATATCACATACACGTGATAAAAATACCAGAAGGGATTGATTTGTTATGAATACTGGTGAGTTTAAAAACCAACAGGAGTAAACAAATCCAAGTGTTTCTTAGACCATGAACCACCCTGAAGACAAAAATAGAACATTGTTTTTTTCTGCAGGACCTTTAGGTACAGAAGGCAGAGATAATCCTACTCTTCAGTTCATGACACATGATCTCTATGTATGCATAAAAAGATTTTGGTTTTTTGTTCTCTTTTTCCTTATTCCCCTTCCCAGCCATAGACAGCATTATAAATTATCTGATATTTATAATTTTGTGTTTTTGCAAAATGGGTACTGTCTTCCATGTGTATATTTTTAATTTACATAAATGATATCATGTTTTAAATATCATTGTGTTTTTCCACTCAGCTGGAAGTTTTAAAGAGGAAAATTGAAAAAAAAATAAAAGAGGAAGATTGTACAAATTGTATATGAGCAGTTTGCTCTTTTGTTCCGATTCTCACATCCATTTAATTCGTTCCCTCCTGTTCTTTCCTCCTTTCCTCCCTCCCTTCTTTTTTTTTTTTTTTCTTTGTATAATACTAACTAGGACCTTCAGTACTAAGTTAAAGTACAGCAGCAATAGAGGGCATTCTAGTCTTGTTGCTGATCATAAGGGAATTGTTTAGTCACTAAGTCATGTCTGACTCTTTGCAACTCCATTGACTGTAGCCTGCCAGGCTCCTCTGTCCATGGGATTCTCCAGGCAAGAACACTGGAGTGGGTTGCCATTTCCTCCTCCAGGGGGTCTTTCCAATCCAGGGAGGGAACCCTTGTCTCCTGCATTGCAGATGGGTTCGTTACCACTGAGCTACCTGGGAAGCCCACTCTTAAGGGAGTATATATCCACTCAATATCTGGCATGGATCTCCAGGATGTCACCTTTACCAAATTAAGGAAATGTCCATCCTTCTGTTCTTAGGGTTTTTAAAATTATAAATAGGAGCTGTATTACTTAACTTCCCTTTTCTATATTGACTAAGATCATCACAGAGAATTAAACCTTCATCTTTCAAAACAGGAAGCTAATAGACATCTAAAGCTGCTAAACCATGAAGAGCAGGAAGGCATTTTATTTCAAATTATGATGACAAATACCAGAATAGTTCAAAAAAGTAAAAGCATCTCATTCTGGGAAGCTAGTCTGGAAGATGGGTAAGGCAGGAGTTTGCTGTTTTTGTCATATAACTTTCCTTTTTGATTAACAATATATGCATGTATTACTCTGGTATTTTTTTTAAAGAAAGCTTAATTTAGCCAAAAAATGAAATAAGATTCATGTACCATATGAACCTACACATTTAGTATACAATCATACGATTTTTAGTATATTCATAAAGTTGTGCAGTTATCACTACTAATTCCAGAACACTTACATCAACCCAAAAAGAACCCGCATACCTGTTGGTAGTCATCTCCCATCCCTCACTCCTTACCTCATCCCCTGGCAACAACTCATCTACTTTTTGTCTCTTGTGATCTGCCTATTCTGAACACTTCACATAAATGGAACCATATAATATGTAGCCTTTATGACGTGCTTCTTTCATCTTTCAAGGTTCCTCCATGTTATAGCAGTACCTCATTTTTTTTTTAATAATTGTATCTATTTTCAGCTGTGCTGGGTCTTCACCCCTGCTTAGGCTTTTCTCTAATTGCAGTGATCAGGGGCTGCACTCTAGTTGCACACGGGCTTCTCACTGTGGAGCACGAGTTCCAGGCATGCAGGCTTCCGTAGCTGCAGCACATGGGCTCTAGAGCACCAGCACAGGAGTTGTGGTACCCAGGCTTAGTTGCTCCGCAGCAAGTGGGATCTTTTTGGCCCAGGGATCAAACCCATGTCCCCTACATTGGCAAGTGGATTCTTTACTAATGAGGGAAGCCCCCTCATTCATTTTTATAGCTGAGTAATATTTCATTATATGCATAGACCACACTTTGTTTATCCATTCGTCAGTTGATGGAGATTTGGGTTGTTTCCTTTCTGGCTATTCTGAATAATGTTGCTGTGAACATTTGTCAACAAGTTTTTGTGTGACTATGTTATCAGTTCTCCTGGGTGTATACCTAGGGGAAGAATTGCTGGGTCATATGGTAACTCTCTATGTAACTTTTTGTGGAAGTGCCAGTTTTCCTAAATGGTTGCACCATTTTACTAAAGGTTAAGTCTTAATGGTTCTTTTTTTTAAAATATATTTTATTTTTAAAAAGTATTCTTATTCATTTGACTGTGCCAGATCTTAGTTGCAGCACATGGAATCTAGTTTCCTGACCAGGGATTGAACCCCAGACCCCTGCATTGGGACTGTGGAGCTGCATTGGGAGCTAGTGGATCACCAGGGAAATCCCCTTAATAGTTCTTTAGTCTTCATCATAATCTGACTCTGGCCTCCACCTCCTGCCCAATTTCTCCTTAGCTCTGCCAACAAATGCCGGTCACAGCTTTCCCGTATGTGCCAGGTTGTTTCTCACCTCTGACCTTTGTTTCAGTTTCATCTGCCTGGAAAGCAGGCTAACCTCCATACCGTATCTGTTAACTGCCTCCTCCAGAAAGCCTTCCCTGCCTTCATTCCTGCTCCCCTAGGATGAGGTAAGGGGCCCTCTTCTCTGTACCTATACAGTAGGTAATTAACATGCTTTAAATGCCATAACAGATTTTACAATTATGCTTTTTCCCCCTCTGTTTTATTGAAGTCTAGTTGCTGTACATCAAAGTGATTCAGTTATACACATTCTTTTTTTTATATTCTTTTTCATTATGATTTATCCCAGGTTAGATATAGTTCCGTGTGCTATACAATAGGACCTTGTTGTTTATCCATCCTAAATGTGCTGAAGTGTAATAGTTTGCATCTACCATCCCCAAACTCCCAGTCATCCCTTTCCCTCCCTGTCTCCCCCTGTAACTATGCTTCTTTGTCTACCTCCTGCACTAGGAGGAATTCTTTAAATGCAGTTGTTGTTTTTTTTTCCTTTGTATCCCTCGAACCTACTGGTCCCCTTCAATAAATGGCTGTTGAATGTGTGACTTCTAGATATTTACCAAGGGTCTACTAAGAGCCAGTATACAAAGAGACCAGATATGAGACTAGTACAGTGAACAAATGTGTGCAAGACAGTCCCTGCCCTGAATGGGGATGAGCCCTAGTCAATGGGGAAGATGGACACTGCTGCTGCTGCTATGTCGCTTCAGTCGTGTCCGATTCTGTGCAACCCCATAGACGGAAGCCCACTAGGTTCCTCTGTCCCTGGGATTCTCCAGGCAAGAATACTGGAGTGGGTTGCCATTTCCTTCTCCAATGCATGAAAGTGAAAAGTCAAAGTGAAGTCGCTCAGTCCTGTCTGACTCTTAGCAACCCCACGGACTGCAGCCTACCAGGCTCCTCCGTCCACGGGATTTTCCAGGCAAGAGTACTGGAGTGGGGTGCCATTGCCTTCTCCAAAGATGGACAGAGACATATAAAACCAAGCAAGATCAAAAAGCAAACACGTGACTTCAGGGGCTTGGACACCTTAAAAAGTCTTCCCTTGTCTTCTTCCATTTTTCCAAAGCCCTACACACACTCCAGGGGACTGTCATAGCATTTACACTTGCCAAATTGTGTTAGATATTTTATGTGCATAATTTCATTTATTCCTCACACAACCCTATGAGAAAAGTATTGCACTGCTCCTAATAGACAGACTAAAAAAAACTAAGTCTCATAGAAGTTAATTCCTTTGCCCAGGGCCACAGAGTGTTACAGCTTGAGTTTAAGCCCAGATCTGTCCAACCCCAAAGGCCATGTTCTTAATCAATAGTTTCTATACTATTTGCCCCTCCCCAAACTATACTGTACTATACTACTCATATCAACCTAAAACATCCTTCCAAGAAACATAAATAGCACTTATAACCCACATAAAATATTTCTTTAAAAACAATACATCAAATACTTTCCTTATTTTATTTTGCAAATATTTACTGAGAGCCTCACACACTGGGCTTCCCTGGTGGCTCAGACAGTAAAGAATCTGCCTCTACTGCAGGAGACCCAGGTTTGATCCCTGGGATGGGAAGATTCCCCTGGAGAAGGTAATGGTTACCCACTCGTCTTCTTGCCTGGAGAATCCCATGGACAGAAGAACCTGGTGGGCTATGGTCCATGTGGTCAGAAAGAGTCGAACACGACTGAGTGACTAACACTTTCACAATTTCTTTCACTTCACATACACTAGGCACAGATGACACTCAATTTAACCCTAATCAATACACAATTCTAGGAACTGTAGCATATTTTTCTCCTCTCAATTGAGTAATGTCAAACATTTAAGTTGATTTATAGCCGAGCAAGTTACCTAAAATACAAAAAAGCAGCTAGCGCCGTACTAAGGTTCATTATAGCTAGACCTACCCAGCCATCTCCCAACAAATTGTGTTCCCTCATCATGTACCACCGACCACTCTTCCTCACTGGCAATGTTCTACTTCTTTCTCTGCTTACTAAAATCCATCCTTTTGTATGGGGCCACTCCTGATTAGGCCAAAAGCATTCTCTTATCTAGATTATTTATCACCCACATCAGTGGTTTCCAAACACAGCTCATTAAAATAAACTGGCTGTTAAAATGAGAATGCCCTAAAATCAGCGGAGACATACTTTGACAAAGCAAAGGCCTAGAAACTATTGTGCATACAGGCTCAGTCACATACAACTCTTTGAGACCCTGTGGACTAGAGCCCGCCAGGCTCCTTTATCTGTGGGACTTTTTAGGCAAGAATACTGGAGTGGGTTGCCATTTCCTATTCCAGGGATCTTCCTGACCCAGGGATCGAACTCCCATCTTCTGCGTCTCCTGCATTGGCAGGCAGATTCTTTATCACGGCACCACCTGAGAAACAATCTAAATGTCCATCAAAACGGATGTGGTTAAATCATTACGGCATATAACGTGAGGACAAAAAACTAAGTTACATTAAGTGAAAACGTAACTTAATGTGCATGGAATCCAGCTTTTCAGAAAGAAGACAGGTAGGCAGATTGATAAACAAGCCTGTATACGCACAGTATATATTAATATCCGGAAGGACTAAAAAGAACATCATGTATGATTGCCTTGAAACAGAGCACACAAAAAAAACCCAGCTGTGAGAAAACTTTTCACCTTACTCTTCTGTAATTTTACAATTTTGAACTATCTCCCTATATAGATGGATACATTTTAATTATTAAAAAAAAACCCCACAAAACCCAAAAAGACTCTTAAGACTCAACTCAGTTCTAAAGATCACAATCTTTGGGGGCAGGGACTAGACTTTTGAAACTGTTAAACTATGCAGAGATTCTGATGATCAATAAGGCTTAGGAACCACTCATATGGTGTTTAAGGCCTCATATATTAAAGTGTACATATGAGACTATAACTTTATACCCATAACTAGAAAAGCATGGAGGGAGAATATTTTATACTGTTTTTCCTAGAGTTCTCATCTCAGAAAAGGTACTCGATAAGTATTTTGACGAGAATGGTGTATAATTATTTTTCTATGATATTTCATTCCAGTGCAGAAAGGTTTTTAAAAATATATTTAACATGGCATTATGGGACAATTTAAAATGACCACTTTCAATATATGAAGGGCCAAACATCAAAAGTGCCAACAATGATTTTTTTATTTTTCTAAACACCACAGGTATGGCTACACTGCAAGGGCAAGCGGTGAAGTCCAAAGGTAAAACTGTACGACTTAGGGATGAGTTCCACTTCCTCCTTGCATGAATGAGTAAAACTAGCATCTAGAGGAAACTAAAGTTGTGGATAATGGATTACAAATGAGTCCTGCATTATCACTGAGAGCATTCAAATCCCCTTCCTCATAAGGAAAAGTACTTCTCCCTTCTCTCTGGTGATAGACATGCCTCTTCCACAGTTGCCAGCTTTTTCTTCTACCGGTGCTTCCCATGTCGATTAAAGCGTTTGTAGAGAAAGCTGATGCGTTTGTTCAGGTTGTGCAGGTCATCAATGAACATCCGATTTCCTACCATTCTCTTCTTTCGAATACAACGCTGCAGCTCATTCCCCTTCCAGCCTCGAAGCCACACGGGGCCCTTGATCAATTCTTTGGGGTGCTTTTCAAAGTTTCCTGTGTAATGTGACAGAAGGCATTAGTCCCAGTCGGAGAGAACCCAACCTCCACCAGCTAAGCCCTCACCAACAGCTGCATTTCCCCCAGCAGCACCTACAGACATGACAGTCAGGCTACAGTATAAAGAGCACAGATTCTGGAGCAAGACTGCTTGGGGTACAAATTCTGGCACTGCCACGTATTAGCTTTGTAAAAACTACCTAACCTCCCTGTGCCTGAAGTTCCTCACCTGCAAAGGAGATAGGTTATGAGGATTAAATGTGTTAAATGCATGCAGGGGACACAGAAGAGTGCCAGGTAAACTGCCAGATAAGTGTTCTTACTATTCAACAAGGTACCATTCCCACACAGGTGAAAAAACAGTCGTTACAGCGTAACTGCCATTCTGAAATTCTGCACCATGGAGTCAAGTCTTACCCAGGATCCCGATATTGTCATATACCCCGAACATCGCCCTCTTCTGGTTCCAACGATCAATCACTTTGGGGGGCGGGAGGGTGACCCTTACATGGAACAATCTGGGAACACCTATGGATGGGAAAGAAAGAGAATGAATCTGAGCCGCTTACGAGAAGCAGCTCTCGGGGTGTCCTACATCAGCCACTTACCCAGAAAGAAGCTTCTGCAGGCCAGCGGCACCAGGCCCCATAAGCGCCTGCCTGCCACCCAAGAGAGGCTCCCTGCCATTGCTCTCGTCTCTCCCCTGCAAGACTGCACGAGCACTAGAGGGAGGGTTAGACGTGACCTTCCAGGAGATAACAGAACCTTCTCCGCTGGGGTCACGCGGGTACTAACTTCATGCAGCCATCTTGGATTTTACCCAGGTAGCTCTGGGCTCAAGGCCCGCCCCAACCCCACCTTTCCCAACCACAAGCCCCGCCCCGCCGCTTCCGTTCTGACCGCCGGAAGTTTTTAATGCGCTAGAAGAGCAGAAGGTGTCGTCTGCTTTAGGGAGTCCCAAAATGAACTTCAAGCAAGAAAATTCACCCGTTCTTATTTCCTTGGGCGTCCCTCAACTGAGGGAGATGAAGGTCCAGAACCTGGAGCCCAGAGCTTCCTTTTTCCGTGCCCCACAGCAGTTTTGCGCTATAGCTGTTTTTATTCCCCCTATTTGACCGGGGAGGAAATCTGAGGCTGACGGAGTAAAGTGAACTTCTGGACGTCACATAGCAGACGAGATGGCGGAAGCTGGACTAGAGCCTAAGCCTTCTAACTGTCGGCTTCTGTCCTCGGGGGTGACTGAATGGGTCACTGTCCCAGGGGCACGGCCACTGCTCAGCTAGGAACTCGACTCCTCCAGCAGGCACCGCGGAAAAAGAGGACTTTGTAGGGAAGAAGGCGGCCGCGAGTGCGGCGTGGGTGGGGGAGGGAGCTGGAATCTAAGTCCCGCCCTCCTTGGGCAGTCGGCTCCTGCTCTCTGATTGGTCGGTCTCTGCAGCGAGCGTCGCGATTGGGTCCCTTGCGGCCGTTGAGATTTGAACTCCACTTTTGTGGCTTTGCCCGCGCCGCGCGGGGCTCGGTGACGGGTGTTTTCCTCTGCCTGGCGTGTATTGCCCAGTTTCTCTCCCCGCGGGAGTGCTGCCTCGCATATTGGTGCATATTGTGCCCTCCGTGGGGTTTTTTTGTTTTTGTTTTTAATTCCAGCCCCACGACGCGAGTTGGAGGAACGGCGGGTGAAGCTCTCTTGTAAGGTGTGGTGTTCTGGGGGAGCGGGGAAGAGAGGCCGGGAAAATCTGGCATCCGGCAGTGAAATGCGGTATTAAGCTGTAGTAGATGTGTTCTTGTAGTACAACGTGGTGGAAACAGTCAGATCCGCAGTGGAATTTGAGCAAATCGCTTAACGTTCCTTAGTTTCAATTTCCTCATCTGTAAATGGAGCCAAATTACTATGGACTCCATAAAATGGGCATTTTGGAGACTTAGATCAGGTATGACGTTCGCGTAGCCTAATAGAACCTGGCACAGAGTAAACAGTAAATATTAATGATATGTCATTCTGGAGACAGGAAACCCATCAGCTCACACTGGGTCACTCTGGTCTTAGATGAGACCTCTCTATATACTTAAGTTTTCTCATAAAAACAGAAATAAGAGTGCTAACTTAATGCATTGATATGCCACTTTACAGTTCTTTAAATATTTTAATATTCCTTGACTCCTTGTTTCCTGAGAGCAACTTTGTAATCAGAGATCAGTAATCCTGTTTTACAGATGAGGCCCAGGGGGTTAAGTGATGTGACCAAGTGTCAGAGTCACAATTAGAGTTCAGTTCTAGTCCAGGGTTAATCACATCATTTAAGATAATGTTATTAGCTTGATGCAAAACTAAAAAGCATGTATATTCAAGGAGAAGAGTAAAAGAAGCAGATTAAAAAGACAGCCTTTAGATGTAGACCCTGACTTATTTGCTGTTTGGCTTCCAGCCCTGTGAGCCATTGGGAGAAAGATGTCTCCCCAGGTATGGGAATTCCATCTGCCCTTATCCCCAGAGGAGTTGTTGAAAAGTGGAGGGGTGAATCAGTATGTCGTGCAAGAGGTACTGTCCATCAGACATCTTCCATCGTACCTTAAAGGTAAGACTCCATAGCTGCCACTGTGACTAGCCCTTCAGAACAACTGCCGGCATCTGATTCTATTGTCTGTCTGTTCCACTACACCACTAAGCTCCATGGGGGTGAGGGACATGTCTTTTCTGTTACTTTCTGTTTTCTGTGTAGTGTTGTGTTAAATGAAGAATATATTCATTAACCACTTTCTCTAAGGTACACAATAAACAGTTCTGGTGTATATGATTAGTCTTTGGGGAGAATTTAATTTTTGATGTTTACCTCTTACCATATGCCAGAATAGAGTCGTGGTGGTTTTAAGAATTATAGGAGAAGATGTCTTCTAAAATGTCTGAGACTTGACCTGACCTGTTTCAGGTAATAGTTTTTTAGAGTCTAGATCACATTTCCAGGAATGTCCAATGATGGAAAAAAGCATATGTGCACAGTAGCAATACTGTACAATATATGTATCGTTCAGTTACACACTGAAACCTATAGATGACCGCAGACAATTCCTGCAATTATCAACAAGACTCCATGCATAATGTCACTGTACTGCTTGGAAGTGTCTTGTATCAGTTAGATTGCTTTGGAGAGTTAGAGAGAGTAGAGATTAAGTCTGTTATTGCCCACAGCAAGTAGGGTTCATTCATTATCAAGCAGCTTGATGATATAACTGCAGCTTGTCTCTTCTTGGCCTCCCCGTTACTGTTACCAGATCACGGCTCCTTGTTCTGATGAGCAGAGGTAGGGAAAGGGATTTTTCTATCTTTTATAACAATTGCATTGCTTTTGGCATTTAGAACCCTAAATATAAGTTCTTTAAATAACTCATGATCAGATCATTTAATTTATTCAAGCATTTACTGGTGATAATGCTGTTTGCCAGTAAGTGTTCTCTTCAACTGGGGATACAGTAGTAAACAGACAAGATGACAAAATTGTTTCTCTCACAGCTTTCAACAAGTAATAAATAAATTGTAAATGCCAAGGAGAAGAATTTTTAAATATAGAAAAAGAATACAGTGTGCATTATAGATTGGCATTTTATGTTGGATGATCAGAAAAGACTTGCTGATAGGAGACATTTAAGCAGAGACCTTACAAGTGAGGGCATTAACTATGCAGATTCCAAAGGAAGGGCAGACAGGAAAAGTCAGTCCTGAGGTGGAAAAATGACAGTGTGATTGGAGGGGAATATGCTAGGAAAAAAGAGGTCAGGTGGAAAGTAATACAGATCATTCTAGAGTCTTGAACCTCAAAATGTGGTCTTCAGGAGCATTAGTATCATTAGTTAGGAGCTTATCATGATTTACGAGCTTATTAGAAATGCAGGAAAAAAACCCATCCCCAAACTGCTGAATCAGAAAATCCATTTCTTAAGAAGATCCTCAGATGGACATTTGGTGGCTCAGACATTAGGAATCTGCCTGCAATGCAAGAGACCCAGGTTCAATCCCTAGGTCAAGAAGATTGCCCTGGAGAAAAGAATGGCTACCCACTCCAATATTCTTGCCTGGAGAATTCCATGGACAGAGGAGCCTGGTGGACTGCAGTCCATAGCGTCACAAAGAGTGTCTACTATGTTGAGCAGAGACTGTAAGGGGCAAGGGAAGAAGCAGGGGCTAATTCAAAGGCTAATGAAATAATACCAGGGAGCTTGCTTGGGGTGATGGCAGCAGAGGTGATCATAAAAGGTTAGATTCTGAGTAAATTTTGAAAGTAGAGTCAACAGGATTGTTGATGGACTGGATTAGATTTACAGGGTTAGAAAAAGAAGAATCAAGGATGATTATAAGGCTGTTTGACTTGAGCACCTAGAAGAATGGAGTTGTCATCTACTGAGGTGGGGCAGTGTAGGAAAGGAGAAGGTTTAGACTGTTGGTTATATGATTATGGAGTTGAGGGGAGAGGTGCCAACTAATGATACATATTTGGGATTTAACATTTAACATATAGAGGGTGTTTAAAGCCATGAGATTCAGTTGAAGAAGAAAAGCATTTTCAGACATAAGACCTAAGACAGTCCAACATTTGAAGGCTGGAAAGATGAGAAGGAACTAATAAAAGAAATGAAGGGCCAGTCACTGAGGCAGAAAGTGAGCAAAGATGCTAAATGGAAGCTAAATTAAGAGACGTTTGAAAAGGGAAAGGAGAAATCAGCTGCACATTTAATCCTGGACTTAGCAACGTGGCACTTGCTGGTAACCTTGATGAACACTATTTCAGAATGGTAGGCTCAAAAGCCTGATTGGAATACATTTGTGAGAAAGTGGGATGAGAGAGGTAATTAGAGATGGTAGGTTTAGATAAGCCTTTCTGTTTGTGGGTTTTTTGTTTTTTTTTTTTGCTTTAAGGTGTAGCAGAGAAATAGGGTGTAGCTAGAGGGGCAAACAGAGTCAAGGGAGGATTTAGTATTTTTTTTTTTCAAGATGAGCAACATTACATGTGTTTATGCTGAATGTGGGGCCTCCTATGTGGTGCTAGTGGTAAAGAACCAACCTGCCTACACAGGAGGTATAAGAGACTTGGCTTCCATCCCTGGGCCAAGGAAGATCCCCTGGAGGAGGAGATGACAACCCACTCCAATATTCTTGCCTGGGAAATCGCATGGACAGAGAAGCCCAACAGGGTACAGTTCATGGGGTTGCAAAGAGTCGAACATGACTGGAGTGACTGAGCACACATGCGTGCCTGCCGAATGGGAATAATCCGAGAGGGGAGAGTTGATGATGCAGGAGGGAGAGGGAAGAAGGATTGTTGGAGAAGTGTCCTTTAGGGGGTCAGAGAGTATGTGATGGGGGTGGGCGGGAGGAGATGGTTTTATTAGAGCAAGGACGGTTTATCCACGGCAGTGCAAGAGAAAGGAGAGCATGTGGACCAAGATGCAGATAGTGCCTGCTGATAAATACAGAGTTTGGCGCAGCTGGAGTCTCTCTTCTGTCTGATTCTGTTTTGTTATGGGTGGAGAAAAGGTGTGAAATAATGCCTAGAAGAAAGCAGATAGGCCTGGGAACTTGTAAAAGGCTTACTAAGGGCCTACTCGAAGTCCTGAGATGAGAATAGTTGGCATGGTTGTATGTTTTTTCAAGCCACGTTTATAATTTTAAAAAAGCAGAACAGAGAATTGAATATGTGATATGACCTTGACAGTTGAAATAGTATGCATAGAAGATAAACTGAAAAAATTAGCCAGATGTTAGCAGTGTTTATTTCTTTCTCATTTTCACTTTACTGTATTTTCGAGATTACAGAAGGAGGTTTGTAAGAATGGGAGATGGCTTACAAGTACTGAGTTAGATTGTGTGCCAAGTATTACCCTGACTGCTTCACATGGATTATCTCACTTAATCTTGACCAAAAAATTCTGAAAAGCCCTATGAGATACGATCTGTTATTATTCCCAATTTACAAAAGAAGAAACTGAGACTTGGTAAGCTAAGTAACTTAGTCTAGTAAATGTTCAAGCTGAATATAAATGTAAGCAGTGTGACTAGACTAGATCAGTGGGAGGTGTGAATGGAGAGAATCATTGAATGTAATAAAAAGTAGGTTAACAGGTAATCTTTGAAAGAATAGCTGTTAGATTCATCAATCTCAGAAACTAGGTTTCAGGGAATTGAGAAAGATTAGACAGATTTTAATGGGACATGAGAACAAACTCAAATGAAAGGCATTGATTGTTTTTGTATTGTTTGTTTTAAAGAAGTGGGGGCCTGAGCATGTTGTCAGAGAGTGTTCCCTGGAAAGGATGAAATCAGAGGTGAGAGAAAGGAGATAAGACTTTGGCAAGGCAGTGAGAACAGCTTAGCGCTGGAACAGAAAATCTTTTCACTTGAGACTGAAACAAAGTGGGAAGGTGTTGGAGGAATGATTTGTTGACTGAGAGGCAGGATTACTTTGGGTCTCGTTCTTTGGGTAAAGTAGAAAACGGTCATCTACTGAAGGAAGAGAGGCAAAGGGTCAGAGAACGTATAAAGGGGAGGCTGTGCTGTGAGTATAGTGTACGGAGTCAGTAGGAGTTGGGGAAATAAAATAGTTTGTTAAACGTTGCAAAGGACCAGGTCATAGTTGGACAACATAACACTGTAATGTGATGAATCAGGTCAGCGAGCCAGCAGTGATAATGGAGTACAGGTTCAAGCTTTACTTTCCAGGCAGACCAACTTGGTGCCACAGAAAAGATTTTGACAGAATTCTTTCCCTCCCCACCCACAGAAAGAGCTAGATCTACAACTTGTTTCAAAAACTGACTCCATACAGGGGTAGCAAGGCTACCGGGTTTCCCCGGTGGCTCAGCAGTGAAGAATCCTTCTGCCAGTGCAGGAGACTCAGGTTCGATCCTTGGGTGGGGAAGACTCCCTGGAGAAGGAAATGGCAACCCATTCCAGTTTTCTTGCCTGGGAAATCCCATGAACAGGAACCTTGCGCGCTACAGTCCATGGGGTTGCAAAAGAGTCGGACACAATTGAGTAATTAAACAGCAACAGCAGCACTCTCATTACACGGGGCAGCAGCAGCAGTTGCAGTTCCCGGACAGCCACATAATCACAAGGGTAGACAGCCTGTACACTTGAAGCCGTCCTCTACCCAGATAGCCATTCTGCTTTTCACTTTGAGGAAGTATGCTACTGCTGCTGCTAAGTCGCTTCAGTCGTGTCCGACTCTGTCCAACCCCATGGATGGCAGCCTACCAGGCTCCCCCGTCCCTGGGATCCTCCAGGCAAGAACACTGGAGTGGGCTGCCATTTCCTTCCCCAATGCATGAAAGTGAAAGCAAAGTCGCTCAGTCGTCTACAATTCTTAGCGACCCCATGGACTGCAGCCCACCAGGCTCCTCCGTCCATGGGATTTTCCAGGCAAGAGTACTGGAGTAGGGTGCCATCGCCTTCTCCATTGAGGAAGTATAGCATTCAATAAATTACAAGAAATATTCACCACTTTATTATAAAACAGGCTTTGTACTAGGTGGTTTTTGCCCCCAACTGTAGGCTGTTATAAGTGTTCTGAGCATGTTTAAGGTAGACTAGGCTAAGCTGTAGTATTCAGTAGGTTAGGTAGTATTAGATTTTTGACTTAACAATGTTTTCAATTTATAGCAGATTATTCCAAATGTAGGCCCATGGTAAATCAAAGCAGGTCTATGGAGGCAAATGAACCTAAGTGTATTGCAAATGTTTGAACACACTAAAGGACTAGAGAACTAAGTAACTAGGAAAGCCAGCATTTTGACTGTGAGCTGTATATGAAAGAGCTTTACACAATTAGCGTCAGGTAGTTAGTAAATTTTTTTTAAAGGGGTGTGGGTTAGCAGTTCTGAAACTGTTACATGTGCATACTAGGATTAAGCAAGTACATAAATGAACTTATGTTTTTAATATACACTAGAGGTAAAAATGGCACCCCACTCCAGTCCTCTTGCCTGGAAAACCCCACGGATGGAGGAGCCTGGTGGGCTGCAGTGCATGGGGTCGCTAAGAGTCGGACACGACTGAGCGACTTCACTTTCACTTTTCACTTTCATGCATTGGAGAAGGAAATGGCAACCCATTCCAGTGTTCTTGGCTAGAGAATCCCAGGGATGGGGGAGCCTGGTGGGCTGCTGTCTTTGGGGTCGCACAGAGTCGGACACGACTGAAGCAACTTAGCAGCAGCAGAGGTAAAAATAGATATAGGAGTATGTCCATTTATACCTACACACATGTATGTCCTGCATTTTGCAGTCTGGGTGGAAGGAGCTCCTAGTGGTCAAGTACGGGACTGTCTGAACGACAGAAGAAAAAGTAATAGGAATGGATTAAAACAATAAAACACTCATGAGCCCATTCTGACATACATAACTGAATACATAAATTATGTATCGAAGGGAAAGCTCATACTTACAGTGGCATTCCCATTAGTGACTATATAAAAGGAATGATAGAGATAGGCAAACCACCATTTAATAAAAGTAATCTTTGTGTCAGGTAAGAGTCATCCCTTGTTGCTTAAATTAGGGGCAGAATGTAGTGAGAAACAGTATGTCTGCATAGTTGCAAAGTATCTCCCTCCACAAGATACTTATTAGTTGCAAAGGGGAAAATAGTAACTTTGCAGTGGAGACACCTGGTGAACCCTACCGACTGATCAGTTAACATTGCCAGTAATAAGGCATCATGTCCTTCTGGGTATAATGGTTGAAGGACGCAGCCTCCCTTTCTCAGTGATCTAGCCAAAAGCACATGACCTCAACCTAATCATGAGAAACTAGCAGACAAACCCAGAGTGAGGAACATTCTATAGAATAACTGGCAAACAACACTTCAAGTGTCAAAGACAAAGATCAGAGGAAAGTAAGGAGGTGTGGTGGCTAAATGCAATGTGGTGTCCTAGGTTGACTCCTGGCCTGGGAAAAGGATAGAATTAGAACAGCTGGCAAAACTCAAGCTCTACAGGTTAGTCATTAGCGTGCAGTTACTGTTCATTTTCTGGTTTAGAATAGATCCTTATAGTAATACAAGATGTTACCATTGTCTGGGTGAAGAATACAGGAACTCTACTGTTTTTACTACTTTTATCATTTCAGACTCTTAAAAAGATTCTGGGTTTGTATTCATTAGTAAGTTGGACAAGTCACAAAACTACTCTGACATTTAACTTCTTTTGCCACAAAATAGACACAGTACTATTTGCTTCATCTCGATCAGAGATGGAGTAATAAAACTCAATTGTTTTGATAAAACAGGACAAAATGTCAGGTGTTACTTTAATAGATTACATTGAAATGAACTGTGTCCTTTAGTGATTCTACCAAGAAAATCAGTTAATTCCATTTTTTTCTGTCTTGAACAGAATTAACCAGAAATGCCTCTCTCTCTGTACTGATCAGTTTCTTTCACCTTTACAGCTTTTCAGACCGCCTTTCGAGCTCAGGGGCCCTTGGCCGTGCTGGAGCATTTTGATACCATCTACAGCATCCTGCAGTAAGTAACGTAGCTCCTCTGGTACTTTCAAAAGAATTAGTGGCTATTTGCCCTAACTTTGCATGTTAGTCCGGAAATTCCATATTACAGTTCACTGATACTTGGTTCTGGGTGCTGATATTTCTTCTCATGAGCATTTACCCTAGCTCGCCACCGTATTTATTCAGACGAGTGATTGCACATGTTTTTATAAGCATTAGACTCCTTGGGTTTGATCTGATCTGTTAGAATGGGCTCTGCAGGTTCCTGGCTCACCCCCGGCACTTTCTTTCCCTCATAGTCACTTTCGAAGTATAGACCCTGGCCTCAAGGAAGACACACTGGAATTCCTCATAAAAGGTGTTTATGGGAAGGGGGTAGGGGATGGAAGGTGTATGTTGCTGATTGCTGCATTTTATCAGCCATGTGATGATATCAAGGCTGTGGTGAATCAGTTGGTTTGGCTAAGCCCGGGACCTCTGACCTACTAGGTCTGTAATCTTGGTGGGCGATACAGAGCAATGTGTGTTCACTGTAAGGGCAGACCGACAATATTCTTCCTACTTGTGGGCTGCCTCTCTTCAATGGAGGCTGTTCTTCCCGTTGCCAGAGAGAACATGGGGTAACGAGTAAGAGAGTAGGGATAGGGCATGCTCGGGACATCAGGGTCAGGTGTCCAGAGGACTTAGCCTGTGCTGTGGCCACTGAGAGATGAAACACAGATCTTTGGTAATCTGATGGCTGCAAATGCTGGGGCTTTGAAGTTGGGTGGTGTGAGTAGCGTGAGTGAAACTGACCCCAGATCCTGCCCTTTGCAGTGGTGTCCCGCCACTCCCAGGAACTCCCTGCCATCTTGGATGATGCAGCTTTGAGTGTGTCAGACAGAAGCGCCCACCTGAATGCCCTCAAGATGAACTGCTATGCTCTGATACGCCTCTTGGAGTCCTTTGAGACCACGAGCAGCCAGACGGGTCTCATGGACGTGGAGCTAGGCGGGAAGGTAATTTGGTGTTCCTGGCTCACTTAATAAGGGGTCTGGGGAGATGGGGGAGTTGGTGGGAAAGATGGAAGTCAGTGATTCTGAGAATCCTTTCCCTTTCTGCCCTTGGTCCTTGTTTAAAGTTTATGAGAAGGTACTCAGAAGTATCACAGGGTAACTTTTGCTGAGAAGCAGCTCTTTCATATTTTGAAACTTGTAATCCTTCTGTCTTACCTTCTACCTTGTCTTGACACTGGATAGCTTGGGCACTCAGACTAACAGATTGTGATCCTCTTTTCTTCCTCATTTTTTCCTGCTGCTGCTACTGCTAAGTCACTTCAGTCATGTCCGATTCTGTGTGACCCCACAGACGGCAGCCCACCAGGCTCAATATATCCTTTTTTAGGGTAGGAAATCCCGGGCCAAGGCAACCCATGGCTTTGACTGGGAGGAAGAGAGGCAACCAATTCTTCAGCTTTTAACACAGCTGCTCCAGTTGGACATCCGTCACTTGTGGAACCACTCGATAATCGAAGAGGAGTTTGTCAGGTGGGTGGTGACTGCGCCAGGGGATGCTGGCTGTGAGGAATGAGGGCTCTGGTGTTAGAGATGCTTTTGAAATGCTTCATTTCATGCTGCAGTTCTGTCTAATACATAGACGTGTGCCAGTTACGTTGAATTGTTCAGAAGTAGACAACAAAGGTTAGAAACAGCTTTATTCAGTCACGTAACAGTATTTACAGAGAATCTCCTAGGTACGTGGCTGGTATCATTAAAGATATTGAAAACCAGCATTTCTGCTCTCTTAAGAGTTTGTATTTTAGAGCAGAAGACAGTTTTTTATTTTTTATTTATTTATTTATTGACAGTTTTTTAAATAAGCAAAATATATAGTATGCTTTCAGGTTTATTACTGTGGAGAAAAACAGAAGGGGTGGGAAGTGTAATGGGAAAGGGCTGTAATTTGCATCAGTGACTCTAGCAAGACTTTTTGAGGTGGTGACATTTGAGCAAAGCCTTCAAGGAGGTAATGAGAGCCACGAGGAGAACGGGAGGCAGAGCAAGGGCAGGAAATAGGTACCAAGGAGGGAGTGTGCAGAGCAGGTCCAGGTAACAGCACTGAGGCCAGAGCGACAGCTGAGACAAGGTGAGGGCTGAGCTGTGAGGTCGGGGCAGGGGGAGCCAACTGCAGGGCCCCTAGGCCATCACAGTGACTTCACCATCAGCGTGAGGTGGGGCCCCTCGGGGTTCCAAGCAGGGCAGTGAGGTGGTCTGGCTGCCCTAACAAGGTCACTCTGGCTGTTGTGTCAAAACAGACTGGCAGGAAAGGAGGAAAGCGGGAGACCAGCTAGGAGGCTGTGGCGGTGACTTGGGCAGGAGATGGCCGTAGCTTAGACCCAAGAGGGAGTGGAGATGGGGAGCCGTGGGTGCAGTCTGTATTTGTTCCTTAAGGAGAGTCTACAGGATGAGCTGGCAGATGCATTAGAGGTTGGAGGAAGGGTGTGGTCGAGGATGACTCACCTTGGGTTCTGGGTTGAGCATTTGAGAAAATGGAGCTGCCAGTAACTGAGATAACAAAGCCTGTGGGATTGTGTTTAAGGAGAAAGCAGAAGTTCTGCTTTGGGTGTAGAAAGTTGGAGGTGCCTGTTAAGACATCCAAGTAATGTCACTTTTGGGTGTGAAATGTACAAAGTGAAGTAGTAAGGGAGAGAGATCTGAGCTCGAGCACACATTTGGGAATGTAACGTGTTTATATAAATGGTTTTTGTAGCCATGAGACTGAATGAGATCAGTAAATCAGTAAGCATAGCTAGAAGAGAGCAGAAATCTGAGGACTACCTCGGGGTGCTCCAGCATCAGGAGAGTGATTTGAGGAGGAACCAGCTAAGAAACAGAGCGGAGCCTGGGCTCCTGCTGCCAGATGAGGCATGTTTCAAGGGAAAGGGAGTGACCAGTTGTGTCAGATGCAGCTGAAAGTTCAGCCAAGATGATGACTGAGTTGGCCATTCAACACTGAGAAGTCATCAGTGATTTTGTCTGACTTTTATCATATATTCAGCTTCTGTGCAGACATCATAACTTGTGGGAAGGAGGGAGTACCTACATGGCGGTCAGCAAAGCAACTAGATGCAGAAGGTGATAGAGTATAGGACCCTGACTGCAGCAGCAGAGATAGAACGAATGAGGCAAGGGCAGTATAATTGAGTCCAGACCACTGATGTCATCATCTCAATCTTCTTTTCTCAGCTTGGTTACTGGCTGCTGCTACCGCCTCCTGGAGAACCCCACCATTAGTCACCAGAAGAACCGCCCTACCCGAGAAGCCATAACGCACCTGCTGGGTGTAGCTTTGACACGTTATAACCACATGCTGAGTGAGTCGGCCCTTCCTTTTCCCCACCCCTCCCGAGGCCCAGGGTCGTGGCTCATGTGCAGGACTCCGCAGGTGCCACTGTGAAGATCATCCAGATGCTGCAGCACTTTGAGCACCTGGCATCCATCCTGGTGGCGGCTGTGAGTCTTTGGGCAACTGATTACGGAATGAAGAGCATTGTAGGAGAGATCGTAAGGTGACCCTGCCTTCTCTACGTTTCTAATTCTCATTTTCCTCAGGTAGAAGAGGAATATTGGAGACAAATTCTCTGTGTAACACTACATTCCTTCAGATGTTGTTGTTAGTTGCTAAGTCATGTCCAACTCCTTATGACCCTATGGACTATAGCCAGCCAGGCTCATCTGTCCATAGGATTTCCCTGTCAAGAATACTGGAGTGGGTTGCTATTTCCTCCTCCAGGGGTTCTTCCCAGCCCAGGAATTGAACTCCTGCATTGGCAGGCAGATTCTGAAAGCTTGCTGCTGCAAGCTATGTGTTACACCAGAATTCGTGACCTCTGGAGGAGAGGATTTCTATCCGGGCTCAGAGATGAGGCTTGACTACTTAGAGCTTTTTGTGTAGCGAAGTTCTATTAAAGTATAATAGAGAGAGAGAAAGCTTCTGACACAGACATCAGAAGAGGACAGAAAGAGTGCCCTGTTGCTGGTTTTTAGCAAGGCATTTTGTGTCTGTTAGCAAGCTGCTAATCAGATAAGAGAGATTCCTCAAGGCTGAGGGAGTTTCACTAGGCCCCTCTCCCACAATATGCATTTTTGAGATAGGGCGGCACAAAGTGTGTCATCCCTGGCCGTAAAACAATTAACATGAATACTGGTTTGTTGAGCCATTATCACCCCAAGGTTTGAGAAGAGAAAAAAAAGGTTAGTCTTAGGTGAAACTATTTTGAAGAAAGGCAGATTCCAAAGCAAATACATCATTTCACTAACATAGCTTAAAAAAATATTTCCATAAGAAAAATTGGTTAGCTCAAGGCAGAACTAGGTGCTATTAGAAGCCCCTTTAATTTTGTTGTAGAGAAGGGCAAAAAGGCTGCCACTTGCAGCTTATTTCCTCCTGCCACTTGGGCACCTCTGGCCTTCCTCTGTTACCCTTTCAATTCTTTACCATCTGACCCACCAGGGAAGCCCCCTGCAGATGTTAGATGTCAACTTAATTCTTGCCGGGACCTAAGTGATTAGGTTACGCTGCTCTGGCTGTGTTTATTCCCCTGTGTAGAGAGATTGGACAGAAGTGTCCCCAGGAGCTGAGTCGGGACCCTACGGGGGCAAAGGGTTTTGCAGCCTTCCTGACGGAACTAGCAGAGCGCATCCCAGCCATCCTGATGTCCAGCATGTGCATTCTGCTAGACCATCTGGATGGAGAGGTAGGTGGTCGCTTGGTCAGTGGGTTGTGAGTCCATTTTTGAAAGGCTGTTTCTTAACATGAAGGTAGTAACTTTCACATGAAGTCAAATTGTCTCGGCTTATCACTGTGGCAATTCCTTCCTGTAGAGAAGCAGATGAAGTTTATTGAATTAAAGGGCCATGTCAGTCTCACACTGGTTTCATCTCAACCTGGTAGAGAGATGACAGTTCCACAGCTTAAGTCAGTGAGAGACTCAGCTGTGGTTCTGGGTCCATCCATTCTGCAGGATGAAGCCCCTTTCTGCCACCTGGCTCTCAGATGCTCCCATATCACCTCTCTCAGTTCTCTTGTCCTCAGTGTTAACCTGGCTCCTTCCCAAACCTGATATTAGCTCTCCTCAGTGAATGTTAAGAACCACGATAATCTACTCATTCACCTAATGTATTGATACCATGACTTTAGATTGCAAGATCCCATTCTCTGGCTCTCGGCGTGGCAAAAACCCTAAACTGTTCTCCCATCAGATTCTGCAGTGCACATGGTCAGGCCTAGGGCTGATTGCTGTTTCTCTGTCAGTGAATTGTGGGAAGGGGATTGTGAGGGAAGGCAGTGTTATTAGTAAGGATCAAAGGCTTTGAGGCCTCAGAAGCAAGGTGGTAATTAATGCTTCTGAAACATGTATTGGTGGGTGGATGTGATTTCACATTCAGCTGCCACCATGGCTACCTCCTTGCATGGAGGGGAGGGGAAGGGGTACTGCTCTGGGCTCTTACTTGTTTTGTCCCTACATTCTCTTCTGAGCAGTCAAGGCCCTTTTGGCATTCAGCTTTTTCCAGTGACCTCAGGGTGAATGCCAAGCTTCCAATGCAGGGGGATGCGGGTTCTATCCCTGGCCAGGGAACTGAGGTCCCGATGCTGAGCAGCATAAGAGTTTAGGGCAAGGACAGTCAGGGTGGGGGTGCAGAGCCCCCACCAGCCTCGCTCTCCCTCAGAATTACATGATGCGCAATGCTGTGCTGGCGGCCATGGCAGAGATGGTGCTGCAGGTCCTGAGTGGGGATCAGCTGGAGGCGGCATCCCGGGACACCCGGGACCAGTTCCTAGACACTTTGCAGGCCCATTGCCACGACGTCAACTCCTTTGTGCGCAGCCGAGTTTTGCAGCTCTTCACCCGAATCGTCCAGCAGAAGGTGAGTGGCCATTGACGTGATAGAGACCCACAGAACCCCTCTGTGCAAGCCGGAGAAAAAAGAAAAGTAGCTGTGTCAAAGAAGAGTCTAGAATTCAGGATTTCACTGCCAATAGTAAAGGTCCTCCTCTATCAGGGACAAGGATTCTGGCTCCATTCAAGAACTACACTGTCTTAATACACACAGTATTCCAGAACTGTTCACATCCCGTAGAAAAGTTTCCTCAGCTGAGTGGCTCGCACATGTAGAGTGCACTTCACCATCATCTTGACATTATGGCCAGTGTGGGCTGGGATCTGATCCTCTCCTCCTGCCTCCCCACAGGCTCTGCCCCTGACGCGTTTCCAGGCAGTGGTGGCCTTAGCTGTGGGGCGTCTGGCAGACAAGTCGGTGCTGGTCTGTAAAAGCGCCATCCAACTGCTCGCCAGCTTTCTTGCCAATAATCCCTTTTCCTGCAAGGTACGTAGCCCTTGGCCCACCCAGAAGAGGGATTAAATGGAAACAGGTGAAATTCCACGAGTCAATGATCCTGATACTCATTGTTTCTTGGTAGCTTAGTGACACTGACCTTGCTGGACCACTGCAGAAGGAGACCCAGAAATTACAAGAGATGAGGGCCCAGAGGCGAGCCACAGCGCCTTGTGAGTAGGGGCTCTGGGGGAGCTCTCAACCTTGACACCCTTTTCCCCACAGTGGGGAGCTCAAGGCAAGAGTCTGAAACCTTCTCGTTCAGCCGCAGAGCTAGACCCCGCTGAGGAGTGGGAGGCCATGCTGCCAGAGTTGAAAGCTACCCTGCAGCAGCTGCTGATGCTTCCCCAGGAAGGAGAGGGGATGTCTGAGGGCGTTGCGGAGACAGAGACCCCCGAAGAGGTGGAAGGACGCATCCGTCAGTTGCTAGCCAAAGCTAGTTACAAGTATGAGAAAGAATGCAGTATTCTCTCGTGACCCATTAGGTTTAGAGTTCACCTTTGGGAAACTATATATATATATATGTTTTTAATTGAAATACAGTTGATTGGCAATGTTGCACTAATTTCTGCTGTACAGCAGAGTAACTGTTATACACATGTATACATTCTTTAATGATATGTTTTTTAAAAATGAGAAATCTCTTCCAAGCCTGCTTTCTAGCCACGTAGTTCCCTTCCCATGGAGCAGCAACAGTAGTGGTTAAGCGCCTCCTTCTAGAGATAATGTTTAGTCACACAGCCAAACTTAGCTTCATTTCCCCCTGCCCCCTTTTCACACAAGTGACAGAGTTCTCCACTGGAAGGTCTGGGTTCTCGGTGGATTTGTGGGCTAGGCTGTCTGACACAGGCTGCAGTGATGCTCTCAAGGGGGCAGGATTGGTGACAGGCCATGTTCTGTCAGGCAGGCCGTCATCCTCACTCAGGAAGCCATGGGCCGCTTCCAGGAGTCTGAACCCTTCTGTCATGTGGACCCGGAAGAGTCAGAGGAGACCAGGTTCCTCAGTCTCTTAGGAACCATCTTCAAAGGTAAATTCCTTTTCCTTCTTCAGTCAGCAAACAAGACACTTCAGCTAGTATTTATGGCCCATTGACTTTATGTCAGACACTGACCTGACTCACAGCCTGGCACTGAAAGAGGCCAGAGCGGGGTCTGCAATGTGTCTGCTTGGGAACGGAAGCAACCCACAGGCCTGAGATCCATAGTCATAGGGAGTAGAAGGGTATTTCAAGCCATAGATGACTCAAGAAATCTTTTCTGAGAAATGAACCAAGATATTTTAGACTAAATTCTAAATTTATACTTTCCTATTGGGAGTTCCCTGGAAATCCAGTGGTCAGGACTCCACATTTCCATTGCAGGGGGCATGGGTTTGATCCCTGGTTAGGGAACTGAGATCCTGCAAGCCGCATAGCATGGCAAAACAAAACTTTCCTATGGTAGAAACACATACTCATGGATGTTTAGAACTGTTGGGTTTCCCCATATACCCTTGAACAAAAACTATCCTGTAATTCTCTAACTCTAGGCCCAGCAGCTCCCACCCAGGAGGAGAATCCCCAGGCGGCTGCAGGGAACTTGGGCCCAGGAGAGACTGGCTGTAAGGACAAGCGCAGTGGGTCAGAGCCTGAGGAATGCAGTGATGAGCTGGTGAAGCAGGAGTTGCTGGTGCAATACCTGCAGGATGCCCACAGCTTCTCCCTGCAGATCACCAAGGCCATTGGCATCATCAGCAAGATGATGTACGAACACACGACGACAGGTGTGCCGGCATCCCCACCACAGAGGCCAGGGCTTGTGGTTGGAAGGACCCATCCCGTCCGTACTTGATTGATGTCCGTCTGCTCCTTTGAAGGGCCCAGATTCTCTACTTCCATGTGGCTGCTGTAGCCCTGTGGAGTGTGCATATAGCATTTGACAGGGCACTGGAGAGAGGTGGGGTCCTCAGGAAAAATGGGGAGGGTGTCCCCTCACATGTTGCTACATTAAGAGAGGTTCTGTCTTTAAGTGTTGGGGCGTTTCGCTGCACTGATAGGTGACATTTGTGTCTGTCCTCTCAGTGGTGCAGGAGGTGATTGAATTCTTTGTGATGGTGTTCCAATTTGGGGTACCTCAGGCCCTGTTTGGGGTACGCCGCATGCTGCCTCTCATCTGGTCGAAGGAGCCTGGTGTCCGGGATGCTGTGCTTAATGCCTACCGCCAACTTTATCTCAAACCCAAGGGGGACTCCGCCAGGTACACGGGCTGCATTGCCTTTGCTAACTTCCTGAAGTCAGCCTCTCCCAGGAGGTGTCTAGTCTCCTGAGGGGAGGCGGGGGAGTGGGCTCCTCCCAGGGGACTTGTAGACCCAGAGGCAGTAGGTCTGTGATGGACTGGGGGAGGGAACTCCCAGTGAAACCCAACCTAAGCAGTTATTTGGTTTATTTTTGTTTCTTTTTATTGAAATATAATACAACATTATGTAAGTTACAAGTGTAGATTGTAGTGATTCATAATCCTTAAAGGTTATATTGTTTTTAGTTATAAAATATTCCCCATGTTGCACAGGGCATCCTTGTAGCTTATTTTACACAGGATAGTTTGTCCTGTTAGTCCCCTGCCCCGTAGATTGCCGCCCCCCAGCCCTCTCCCCACTGGCAACGACTAGTCTGTTCTCTTTGTGTATCTGAAATAGTTGTGTATTGTTTGACACTGGCGGGATTGCCTAATAACCTATTTGCCAGGTTTAGCTTCTCCGTCTTTTAATGACCCCTGATCTCTGCTGTTCCCATAGAGCCAAGGCCCAGACTTTGATTCACAATCTCTCTCTGCTGCTGGTGGACGCCTCAGTTGGGACCATTCAGTGTCTTGAGGAAATCGTAAGTATGCTCACTTCCACTTACTCACTCAGCAAATATTAGTAAGATTATGGTGTGCTCAGCAACTTACTTAGCCCCTCAAAGAAATATAAGATTATCTGCTTTCAACTCTAGTTGGCGGCCAAAAAACATAAAACGTTTTAGAGCAATGCAGCCGATAGTTAAGTGGTATAGGTAACAGTTATTGTAGCGACAGTAATATAACACATTATGCCAGGCACTAATTTAATCACTTTGCTCGTATTAACATGTTTCATCCTCACAATGGCTCTAGGAGGCAGTATTATTATCTGCATTTTCAATAAGAAACTTGAGGTAGAGGGAGCTTAAAGAACTTGGCTAGCTTCAGCCAGTTAGCGACAAAGTTTAAGATTCAATCTCAGGCTTCAGAGTTCCAGAAACCATACTCCTGCCTGGTACGTTATGTTGACGAGTAGAGAAGAGAGCAGTGTCAGGTCGAAGAGTTGAGGGCAGAGCTTCCGAGTCAAGGGCAGAGCTTCCTGAAGGTGGCAGGACTTGATTTGGATCTTGATGCATCAGATTTAGAGAATTCAAGAGAGGAGGGGAAACATTTCAGACAGACCTGAGCAAGAGCACTGCCTGTGTTGTACAAGGAAGACCATTGCGTTCTGGCCCAAGATTGTTACCTGGAAAAGATAGTGAAGCTGGAAACGGGTTGGAGCTGAACTGGGAAGATCTGTGGGATCTAGGACTTGAACCTTAGCGGCCAGGGGCCCCAGCATTTCAGTGTGACAGAGCTACTTTGAAGGGTTTGGGTGGTAGGGCTCAAGGGAGAGATGGTGCTGACCACGAGCCTCCACTGGGAGGAGCAGCACCACCAGCCTCATTTTCTCCTCACTGCGGAAAAGAAAAGCCTGCTAGAGGCGCCTGGCCTGAGATGGCGCAGGGCAGCAACTGGCCAGGAGCCCATACAGCAGGCCACAGAGAGCTGTTTCCATCAGTACTTGGTGAGCAATGCTGTGGCCTGATGAAGCAGACGTCTGGGAAAGCACAGCACACAGGCTGGTGGGAGCCAAAGCAGGGAATGTTCCTGGAGGCTGCTGCCGGTGTGCAGTGACAGGGATCTGGACTTCCGGGGTGGGAGGAACAGCTATAGAGTGGCACTTCATGGAAGACAAATTTTAAAAGGGAGAAAAGGTGGAATGAGCGACCGATGCATTAAAAATCAGGTGACAGAGGTTTGAAGCATATGAGACTATTCGTGGTGTTGTCACTGGCAAAATGAAAAGGCAAAGATGATGGTATCCATTTGGGACACATTGAGTTGATGTTAGCAGTGAGAAAACCTACTAGAAATCTCCACAAAGTGTTGTCCAGACTATAGATGTGCACACTCGGCAAGGTCAGTTTCAGCACGTCATCTAAAGAAACGTTTGCAGGCAGGAGATTGGAAAGTAGCAGAGGTGGAGGTATCTCCCAGACCCCAGCTTTACATCTTCAGCTGCCTAAGGAGCTTCCTCTCCACTTCGGGTTCTCAGTGTTCTCTTCAGAGGAGGTAGACCAAGTGTCAGGGGATTTGTTACTCTGGGGCCTGAGCCCTTTTTCTTTTCTCTCCAGATCTGTGAGTTTGTGCAGAAGGATGAATTGAGCCCAGCAGTGACCCAGGTGCTGTGGGAGCGGGCAACCGAGAAGGTGCCCTGCTCCCCTCTGGAGCGCTGCTCCTCCGTCATGCTGCTTGGGATGATGGCACGGTGAGGCTCAGATCAGACAGGCCGAGGGGTGAGAGAGAAGAGAAAGGTTCCCTGAGGACCGTTACTACTGCTCCAGTGAGAGCACTCGGGCCGGCTGCGCTCTGCGCGTGCGTCGCTGCCTAAATGGAGGCAGTTCCAACCCGCCCAGCAGAGTGGTCAGCGGCGCGCGAGGGATGCTGAGGGCCGGCCCCACACGTAGTGCCCCAGGGCTCACGAAGCCCTGGGTTGGGACCTGGCTCCTACGCTCCTTGGTGGTGTTCCCCACACAGAGGTGTCTGAGTGGCTTTAACTCTACGGCTTCTTCTCCTAGAGGAAAGCCAGAGATTGTGGGAAGCAACTTGGACACCCTGGTGAATATAGGGCTGGACGAGAAGCTCCCACCGGACTACAGGTTGGCCCAGCAGGTGTGCCACGCCATCGCCAACATCTTGGACAGGAGGAAGGCACGTGGGGTGGTGACGTCCAACCTAGGGAGAGTGGGTGCCCCTTGTCCACCCTCGACACTCACCCGCGTTGTCTTCCCTGCCCTTAACAGCCTTCTATGGGCGAACGTCACCCTCCCTTCCGGCTGCCCCAGGAGCACCGCCTGTTTGAGCGGCTGCGTGAGATGGTCACGAAAGGTGAGCTGCCGCGCAGAGCCTGGGGCAGAAGGGCTCCTCTGTCTATGGTGGCAGCTTCCCCCTCTTCCTGTGCAGGCAGCGTCCACCCAGACCCGCTCTGGGTCCCGTTCAAGGAGGCGGCTGTGGCCCTCATCTACCAGCTGGCTGAGGGCCCCGAGGTGATCTGCGCCCGGATACTGCAGGACTGTGCGAAGCAGGCCCTGGAGAAGTTGGAGGAGAAGAGTGACCACCAGGAGGCCCCGCGTAAGTGGGCAGGGGGGTGGTGGGCCCATGGCAGCAGCCCCTGACACCACCACCTCCTGCAACCACTCTGACCCCCTCCGCCCTCCCTGTCCCTTTCTGTCACTCAGGCTGCACAGTCACTGCTACCATGCCCTCCACCCTCATGTCTTGCTTCTTTTTTTAAATAATTGTATTTCTTTTTGGCTGTGCCCAGTCTTAACTGCGCAGGCATTTCTCTAGTTGCAGTGAGTGGGGATGACGCTGTAGTTGTGGTGCATGGGCTTCTCCTGGTAGTGGCGTCTCTTAGTGTGGAGCGTGGGCTCTAGGGCACAAGGGCTTCCGTGGCTGTGGCTGCCAGGCTCTAGAGCACAGGCTCAGTAACTGCGGTACCTGGGCCCAGTTGCTCCAAGGCATGTGGGATCTTCCCGGGCCAGGGATGGAAACCCGCGTCTGCTGCATTGGCAGGTGGATTGTTTACCATTCTCTACCAGGGAAGCCCTCCTGCTCCTTGCTTGGGTATAGAGCACGTGAGCCAGGGACCATCAGAGAAAACAGTGCGGGGGCCTGTGAGACTTGATGGCCTTTCTCTCCCTGCTTTCCTGCCCCCGTCCTGCAGAGGAGACGCCCGTGCTCCCCACCTTCCTGTTGATGAACCTGCTGTCCCTGGCCGGGGACGTGGCTCTGCAGCAGCTGGTGCACCTGGAACAGGCTGTGAGCGGAGAGCTCTGTCGGCGCCGAGTCCTGCGGGAGGAACAGGAACACAAGAGGAAGGAGCCCAAGGAGAAGGTGAGCGGCGCGCCTGCGCTTTGGAGTTCCTGCCCCAAGTCTTGCCCAGACTCGCTTCTGGCCCTCAGGTCCTTTACGTTCCTTCTGGGGAGCTCTGCTTCTCTCCTATTCATTGAGCTCATGGGGGCTCTGCCTCCTTGCTCCTGATAACCTGGAAACGATTAGTGAGAACATAAATGGATCACCCACGAGGTGTTTTAGGTAAATCCAGAACATCGAGGTAGGGGCCTCAGCATAAAATCCAGGCTGTGCCCGAGGCAGTGTTTGCTAGGCCCCGCACACTCCCACCCCTTGCTGGCAGCCTTGGAGACTGGGCCTGGCCCCTGATGGGACCTTGTGTTCTCTCCACTAGAGGCAGTGATGTCTGGCAGACAAATGAGATACAGCCCTGCAGCAGTGGGGTAAAGTCTCACCTTCTCTGTGACCTTGAGCCGTTGTCTGGCAGGTTCCATCGATTTATTTTGTTCAGGAAGTTATATGCTGCTATGAGGATGAATCGGAAGAGATGTGGGATGCTTTGGCCACTTTAGACACAAATGGAGGGGATTTAGTACTTTTCCTATTTAATTCATGAGGCTTTGCTCTTCAGATACACGTGACAAGCCTGTGAAGAGCTTTGCAGAATTTGCCCTTCCCCAGATCCATTCATGTGAAATGAAGGGTAGGCTGGAATCAAAACTGTCTGCTCACCCATGATCCCTGGCTGCTTTCCCATCAGAATTCAAAGTCTGAGTCCACCTTGGAGGAGGAGATGGGGCTGGGTGGGGCCACAGCTGATGATACTGAGGCAGAACTCATCCGCGGCATCTGTGAGCTGGAGCTGCTGGAAGGTGAGAAGGGCTGCTGGGTGAGCCTTCCCCAGCCAGGTAGCCCGTCCCACACCTTGACTTGTTCTTTAACCAGGCAAACAGACACTGGCTGCCTTTGTTCCACTTCTGCTTAAAGTCTGCAACAACCCTGGTCTCTATAGCAACCCAGAGCTCTCCACAGCGGCTTCACTCGCGCTGGGCAAGTTCTGCATGATCAGGTGGGCCCCAGGGTGGACACTGCCTTCCCGAGGGGGGTGGGGGCTTGTGCGGTTTCCCTGACGATCCTCTCTTTGCCTCTAGTGCAACTTTCTGTGACTCCCAGCTTCGTCTTCTGTTCACCATGTTAGAAAAGTCCTCATTCCCCATCGTTCGCTCTAACCTCATGATTGCTACTGGGGATCTGGCCATCCGCTTTCCCAACCTGGTGGACCCCTGGACACCCCATCTATATGCTCGGTGAGAGACCCCTCCCAGCGCCGTCTCGGTCCCTGCCAGCCCTGGAGGCCGTGGGGAAGTCGGTGTGGGAATCCCCAGAACTGTGTCCCCCCGGTCTTTAGGGTTCCCTCCCACATCTGGGCACGCCCTGGCTGGGTGTGACCCAAAGGGATTGATGCCTCTCGTCTAAAGCCTTGGCACCAGGCTTGGCCTCTTTCCCCAAACTCAACTCTAGACATCCTCGACCGGTACTGTCAGAAGAGGCCGCGGCTCCCTACTGAGGGCCTCCCTGCCACCATCGGGTGCGCCCACAGTCCCTGTCCTAATGCCGTGAGATTTCATCCCTAGCCTCCGGGACCCCTCTCAGCATGTGCGGAAAACAGCCGCCTTGGTGATGACCCACCTGATCCTGAAGGACATGGTGAAGGTGAAGGGGCAGGTGAGCGAGATGGCCGTGCTACTCATCGACCCTGCCCCTCAGATCGCTGCCCTGGCCAAGAACTTCTTCAACGAGCTCTCCAACAAGGTGAGAAGTGGGGTGGCTTAGGACTTGCTGCTGAGGGACGGGGCAGTCATGTGCTGGTCTCTGTGACCTGGCTCTCTCTTTTACAGGCGAACGCCATCTATAACCTCCTTCCAGATATCATCAGCCGCCTGTCAGCCCCCGAGGGAGGCGTGGAGGAAGAGCCTTTCCACACCATCATGAAGTAGAGTCCCTGGGCCTTGGGGCATTTGTTCCTTTGTAGAGCAGGCTCGGGAATCACACAGACCTGTTCGTGATGTGTGATGTCCAGTCTGATGCTCTGAGCCGTGTGGACTTCAGCATCAACCCGCCTCTGTAGTATTCCTCCTGTGTAAAACGAGGCCCCCAAATACTTGGTCCTTAGTTCTTGAGAAGATTCAGTAAGATAAAAGTCCTAACACATGCTTACATGATAAGCATGTAAACAGGACTCATTGGATGGCAGCTGCTTTTGTTCTAAGTTTCCAGTCACACTATAAATTCCTCAGGAGGGTGGGGTGGATCCTTCCCTGAGGTGAGGGAGCGGGCAGGAGGGACAGGCCAGGGCAGAGAAGGGTCTGCCCCTGAGGCAGGAGGGCGACAGAAGGCGAGTGCCGGGGAGGGCCTGCGTGGGTGTCAGTGGTGGGCTCGGGGCTGCCCCCAAGGTGGTCCATCCGTTTCCCGTCCGCAGGCAGTTGCTCTCCTACATCACGAAGGACAAGCAGACCGAGAGCCTGGTGGAGAAGCTGTGTCAGCGCTTCCGCACGGCCCAGTATGCTGCCTTCCTGGAGGGTTCTCGGGGCTAGAGGAGACCCTTCCCTCGGGGGTCCCGCTGAGCCTCACCACACCTTCCCTGCTTGCAGGACTGAGCGGCAGTACCGGGACCTGGCGTACTGCGTGTCTCAGCTGCCCCTCACAGAGCGGGGTCTCCGAAAGATGCTCGACAATTTCGACTGCTTTGGCGATAAATTGTCAGACGAGTCCATCTTCAGCGCCTTTTTGTCCATCTTGGGCAAGTTGCGGCGTGGGGCCAAGCCCGAGGGCAAGGTGCGAGGTGCCTGCTGCTTTCAGGCTGCAGCTCACACGGGTGTTCTGAGGCTCCAGGTTTCTGACTTAATCCCCAGCTGATTGCAACCAAGTAACCGGGTGACCTGAGACCAGATCTTTCTGTCTCCAATTCTATTCTTTCTTTTTTTCTTTTCTTCAGGAGACTTTCTTAAGGGCCATTTCAGGTTCAAAGCAAAATTATAGTAATTCTCATGTACCCCCAGTTACCCACATCCCCTGCCACAGGCTGCGCGGGACATCTGTGAACCTGCCTTGACACATCCCCGTTGCCCAGAGAGCGTGATTTGCAGGAGGGTTCACTCCTGGTGATGTGTGTGCTGATGAATGTATCGTGACTGTGCCCACCACTGTGTGTACTTAACAGTCGACGCCCCGCCCTGAGCGTCCTCTGCTCCCCTGCTCACCCCCCTAGTCCTGCCACCACTGATCCTTCTACTGTCACGGCAGCTTCGCCTTTCGCAGGGTGTCATGTAGTTGGAACCACAGAGCGTGTGCTCTTCTCATTTGGGTTCTTCCCTTTAGTGATCCACATTTAAGATTCCTCCGTCTCTATTCATGGACTTGTTTCTTTTTAGTCATAGAAATAACGATTTCCAGGCCTGTTTCTAATCTGTTTTTCCCTCCAGGCTGTAATAGATGAATTTGAGCAGAAGCTTCGGACCTGTCACACCAGAGGTTTGGACACAGTAGAGGAACTTGAGGTTGGCCAAGGCAGTAACCAGAGAGCCCCGTCAGCCAGAAAACAGCCAGCTGGTACGTGGGGCCGCCCTTTGGGAGATTCTGGGCGGGGCCCTCCTCTCAGATAGAGGTTCCTTTTTCCTTCTGGACCCACACCTCTGCTTCTGGTAGCCGCTCGGCACAGGCATGTGGCTTCTACAGCCTCAGACGACTTTGTCACACCGAAGCCCCGCCGTACCACCCGCCAGCATCCAAACACCCAGCAGCGAGCTTCAAGAAAGAAACTCAGGATTGTCTTCTCGAGTGATGAATCCAGCGATGAAGGTGCCATGCTCCCTTCCAGACCCAGCCCGGCAGGGGTGGGGTGGGGCGGGGGCCAGGCTGACTTTTGACAGGGTCCTACTGTGTAGGCCCCACCCCCAGGTCATCTTCCTGTGCAGTGTGGTCCAGGACGGTCCCATTTGTTCTCTGAGACCTATTTTTCACCATCTTTGTGACTCAGCTTTTTCTTATTCCCCCAATTCTTTGTACAGAACTGTCAGCAGAGATGACAGAAGATGAGACACCCAAGAAAACCACCCCCATCCGCCGGGCATCTGCTCACAGGCACAGGTCCTAGGGGCAGCCTTGCCTATCCCAACCCTGCTGTGCACGTGTCTTATAAAGAGTGACCCTGAATTCATTCCTTTTGTAAAATGCTTGTTTGCCTTCTCCTTGGTTTTTTAATGCATAAATGGTCATTATAACATAAGGCTTTGCTCTTAAACCAGCCCAACTGAACTGAGTTGAACTGCTTTCCTTGGAATGTATATATATATGTGTGTTTGTCAGTTTTCTTGTTTTCTAATGAATAAATATTTTTATATAGTTTTAGAGGTTTTTCCTAAGCTTGTCTTTGTCTTGTCTTTCTCGCTAGCCCGGAGGCAGGCAGCAGCAGAGGGTTATTGATCCGGAGGGAGACGCTGAGCCCAGGGGTCTGATGTGTGTCCAGCCCCTCAGTGCCTAATCTCTCCCCAGCCTCCCCCCTGCACGTGGCAGGACGCTCAGCTGTGTAGCATTAGGCAGCGCCTAGACTCCAGAGCCGCACTTCTCAATCTAGGGGCAGTTTTACCCTCTGGGAGACATTTGGCAACCTCTAGAGACTATTTCTTTGTCACAACCTAGCAGAGAGGGGTGCTACCAGCAGCCAGTGGGTAGAGAGAGGCCAGGGATGTTGCTAAATATCTGACAACGCACAGGACGGTTCCCACCACAAAAAAAGGATGCGTCAGCCAGTGAAGCTGGGGTTGAGAAACCCTCCTCTGACCAACGGCTCGCTTTGTCCTGCCCCTACCCCCACTTGTGCCCCTCTAAAGACAGCTGACTGAGCTGGCCAGGCTGATGGGAGACCAGGTCATGAGTCCCCTCCAGCTCTAGACAGTGTCTGTGGAGACAGTCCCCCAGGGGTTCCTCACAATGTTACAGGGTCTACAGGAAGTCAGCCCCTAGACGCAGGCCCTGTCCACCCCCTTCTGCTCCCCAGGTCCTCTCTGCTGAGTCACCTGAACCGCAGGCAGTGTGGCTGCTGTCATGACTACACTGGTGTCTCTGCTGTCATGACAACAGCAGACTGCGTCAGTCCATGGTCCCTGGGCACTGAACTCCCTCTTTTCAGCAAAGGACAATAATGAGAAATGACAGGCGTGCAGCAAAGGGGAACATGCTTCCGGCAGTGTGGGAGGGCGGGGGTGGGGGGTCCTGCTAAGGCCCTCTTCAGGCAAAGTACTGTGTCCTTGGCGCTGGGGAGGAAGCCCCATCCACTTCCCAGCAGGCTCCTCAGTGTGGCTCCTTCCCTTGCCATTAAGTGCCTACTGGCCCTGCTCTTGCAAAGTCCGGGGCGTGGACCATGCAGATGGCCGCCCGCCACAGCAAACATTGGAGGAGGACAGTCCCAGAAAGGGAAGGAACCGCTGGAGTCGGGGTGCAGGACTGCATGCTCTCTGCCTTTTAAGCAAAGGTTATCACCAGCCGGGCTAAACTTAGCCACAGGCTTTTCAGCTGGAGAAGGGGGCTGGTCTCATGTTACGCTGGGCCAGCAAAGAGGCCCCAATTCTGTCCCCCAGCACCTGCTGATGGGCAATGTCCATTCTACCCCACCCCACCCCCCTCCCCTCCACTACAAACCCTCAACCCTTGAGTCCTCAGATCCAGCCCTTCCAACATCCTCAGTTCACAGCCCCGGCACGGTCCCTGGCTTCTGACTGGAATGGATTCCTTCCTCCACATCACCTGTGGAGAGGAGCCGGGGCCTGGTCCCACCAAGTGCCCAAGACTCCTGATTTTTTTTTCCCTATTCTGGACTCTTCACCCTGCCCCCAACATCTCCTGGAGGCAGCCACGGGAAGGGGAGGCCCTCACTCCAGGGCTGGCCTGCACGTCCCGGGATGGGGAGGGACTTCCGCCCTCACGTCCAGCTCTCAGCCCCGGGGGTGGACCGAGCTGGACAGGGTGAAAGGGGCATTGTCTCCCAGCCCAGGCCTCACAGCCCTCAGGTTTCCCAGGAGCGCCTGTGTGGGAGGCCTCTGGCCTCTACCCGCCCAGCCCCTAGCAGTGATGCTATCGCCCCCGGGGCCCCCGGCCGAGCCTGGGGGAGAGCAGCTGGTGCACCGAGGGCCGGGTTTCTCAGGTCTCCTGCTGCCTGCACGGCAGGACATTGTGACCTTCAATGCTGAAACCTCCACGCCTCAGGCGTCCTCCGGAACCTCCTTCCGCTCCAGGCCCCCAGAGCCTAGTGCCCAAATCGCCCCCCGGCCCAGAGAGGCCCGAAGCCAAGTTATGGGGGGGTGGGGGAAAGTGGGGGAGCGGGGAAGTAGCCGGCAGGAGGCCCCTCCCGTGCTTTTCCTTTGCAATGCGGGTGTCATTACCGAAGAGCCTCGAGAAGTTCCTCAGCCTTCCGGCTTCTCAGCCTTTGAAAGCAGGGGAAGCGGGGGAACCTGCAGCCGCAAGCTGTTCCTGCCTCCGGCTCCAGTACCCCATCCAGCCGACTCCCCAGGTCCTCCTGTTATATCCTTGCGGCAGCTTTAACGTCCCTGGCTCCCGGGTGTCCTCATTTCTCACCAGGGCCTCCGGCCCCGAGTTTACTACTCTCCCGCAGTGCTCCCCCCTCCCCACCAGTCACCATCGTCGGTCCCCCCCGCCTCCTTCCGGCCAGTCTCAGTCCCCTCCCCCACGTCGTCCTCAGCCCACACGCGCGGTGCGTGCACATCTCAAGAATCTGGCGGACCACCCACCCCTCCCCCCCCAAAAAAGCGGTAGGCCGACTACTCGCGAGTTTACGGGCGCACGTAGCTCAGGCCTCCGCACCCCGGGGGCTGGGACTGGGCGAGGCGGGCCCGCGTCACCACGCCCCTCCCCGCCTCCCCCCTCCCTTATAAATTCGGGCTGCAGCCTCCTCCTGCGCTCTCTGCTCCTGCCCGTTCGACAGATAGCCGTAACTTCTGTGCTGTGCCAGGTAAATGCCTGGCCGAGAGGAGCCACAAAGGGCTGGGGATAGGCCCACCCAAAAGGGACGAGGGGGACGCGCGCCGGGTGTGCGGCTGCGGGGGCTGGGGTCGACAGATCGCGCCCAGCTCCCCGCATTGCAGGGGCGGGAGGAAGGACGTGCGGAAGCGCAGGTCGGGGATGGAGGCTTGGGGGGAGGGGTGGGGAGGGGCTGGTGGGGAGAGGTGGTCAGCGCGGGATTCCATCCTCTTAGCCCCGCGCTCTAATGTTCACCTTCCTCTGCCCATAGCCGCATCCCTGAGACAAGATGGTGAAGGTCGGAGTGAACGGGTGAGTTACGGGCAGGGGTGGAGTGGAGTGGAGTGGAGTGGGGTGGGGCAGGGTAGTCTTGCGGTCCTCACCGCATTGCGCTAGCGGGTCTCTGCAAGCGCGAGGAGAACCTGAATAGGGTGGTCGTACCCACCGCCCCCCGCAAGGAGAACTCAAGGTCAGCGCTCAGACCTGGAGGAGGCCCTCGAAGGCCTCGTGTGCCCCCCACCTCCGGCTCTTGCGCCTCCTGTAACTGCGCCCCTGCGGAACCTTCCACCACCTTGCGGCAGATACACAGGAGGTTCCAATTTTTGCTTGGGCCGCATCCCCTAATCCCGCACCTGGGGCTCTTTTCTTTCCTTTCGCGCTCTGCGGGGTCACGTGCCTGGGAGGAGCCCGTCCCCCACCACCCCCCTAGCCCGTGCCCCCAGCAGGCGCGGCCTCGAGGGTGCAGGAGGCACAGCTGCGCACAGAACCAGCTGGGAGGGGTCATCTGCGGTAACCCAGCCGCCATGTTGCAACTTGCTAGGAAGGAAATGAATGAACTGCCCGTTAGGAATCCTTCCTTAGCCTTGCCGTCTTTTCGCCTTCCTTGCCCATGACTAACGCTTCTACCCCTGCCTCGTGGCATGGAGTCACGTTTAGCCCATAGGCTAGGTGAGGCCAGGCTTTCCCGTTCTTGCAGCTAGACCTCAACTCTGACCCTAGTAACCCCAGACCATCACTTAAACCGCCAGCCAAATTCCGCGGCCCCTCCTCCACTCCCAGGAATGAGAGGATGCTTTTCCTAGATGGTTCTCTGAGGAATTCAAAACGTGGGCTTATGGGAGTGGTCTTGTAGTTTGGGGGTGTTTCTCCTTTCCTTTTCCGGAGAGGTGTGGTGGCCCTGGCTGGGTGCCATGCTTGGGGGAGCTGAGTCATGGATGGGTACTTAGAAAATTTCCACCACAAAATGGCTCCCAGAGCTGCAGCCCCTGTGGTCTTGCCGGCTCTCCTCGAAGCTCCTTTCCCCCATCTTCGCCTGGAGCTGACCCCACCCTAAAGGCCAGGCTTTAAAGGTCACCAGGAGGATTAAGTGTCTGTGAGCCCCGGGAATCCTGCCCTTCTCCCCATCCCATCCTTCAGAAACCAGATCCCCGTTCCACCTAAGCTGGGGTTAAATATAGCTGCCTGACCTTTCTGCAGCTGGGGGCCTGGGCTTTTGCTCTCCGCCCCCCACCTTTCCCCCCCTACTCCCTAATACCTGTTGCTCCCAATCCTGGTTTTTGGAAAAGAGCTTGGAAGGACAGGTGCTGAGCAAGTCAGAAAGAACCCCAGGATGAGGGGATTGAGAAACCAGTTTTCCCTCTCTCCTCTTGTGGGGGAGAGGGTAGGTTTTCCCGTCCAGTTCATGCTGACCTTTGCTCTTGCCCTTTGAGCTTGGTGATGCTGAGTGGACTAGTGTTTGCAGTTCAGAGGGTGTAGCCCGAAGTTGGGCCAAACAGGAGCAAGCCTTTGCAGAGAGTAGGTGTGATGAATGCCATGTGCCTGCCACGTGCCCAGCCTGTAGGTGGCAGTAGCTGTGCACCATCCCATCAACTCAACAGATTGCCAATTACTAGAGGGTGGGCAAGCCTTTGTGCCTGATTACCTATGAGCCTTTCACTCTGTGGGCTGACACGGTTGCTTAAGAAAAATAAAGTGAGTTCTCGCGAGACTTCGTGGGGGTAACAGAGTGGCCTCTTTGAAAGAGGGTGAATGGGCCGGGGGCTGCTTCCATGCCTAGGAGGAATCCCCTCCCCCTCACCCCTTCTCGTCTCTTGTCCCCCTCAGATTCGGCCGCATCGGGCGCCTGGTCACCAGGGCTGCTTTTAATTCTGGCAAAGTGGACATCGTCGCCATCAATGACCCCTTCATTGACCTTCACTACATGGTGAGTGCTACCCCACAGCAGGTGGGGTCAGAGCCTGGCTGAGGTGTGGCCCCTTGACGCCCCGCTCCTTTGTGCCCCCACCCCCCCCCAGGTCTACATGTTCCAGTATGATTCCACCCACGGCAAGTTCAACGGCACAGTCAAGGCAGAGAACGGGAAGCTCGTCATCAATGGAAAGGCCATCACCATCTTCCAGGAGTAAGTGTGAGAGACGGAACAGGAAGAACTTGGCCTTGGAGGAGGCACTGGGACGGGGTGATCACCTGGGGTCTGTGGTACCCTGTGTCCCTGAGCTTTGTCCTGTCTTCCCTCATAGGCGAGATCCTGCCAACATCAAGTGGGGTGATGCTGGTGCTGAGTATGTGGTGGAGTCCACTGGGGTCTTCACTACCATGGAGAAGGCTGGGGTGAGCAGCGAGGGGCTGGAGAGGAGGGTGTAACAGGAGGATGGGGGGGAAAGCGGACTTAGGAATGTGAGAGCCCGGGTGCAATTAACTTGCTCCTTGCTGCAGGCTCACTTGAAGGGTGGCGCCAAGAGGGTCATCATCTCTGCACCTTCTGCCGATGCCCCCATGTTTGTGATGGGCGTGAACCACGAGAAGTATAACAACACCCTCAAGATTGTCAGGTGAGCGCAGCAGAGAGGAGGTGGGGAAGCGGGCTGATAGTGCCCCCTGGTGCCCAGTGGACGTGCCCCTGACTTGCCTCCCTCTTTTCCAGCAATGCCTCCTGCACCACCAACTGCTTGGCCCCCCTGGCCAAGGTCATCCATGACCACTTTGGCATCGTGGAGGGACTTATGGTAGGAGTGGTGGGAAACTTGAACACACTCAATTCTCAGCTAGTATGGGACCCTTCTGCCTCCTGCAGAGCAGAGCCCTTCAGAGCGATCTGTGTCCCTTAATTCTTCCCCAGGGGAGGGGGAGGTGAAGGAGGGCATGGCCTGGTGAGCACCCAGTGGGTGGTCTCCTCCTCCCGCAGACCACTGTCCACGCCATCACTGCCACCCAGAAGACTGTGGATGGCCCCTCCGGGAAGCTGTGGCGTGACGGCCGAGGGGCTGCCCAGAATATCATCCCTGCTTCTACTGGCGCTGCCAAGGCCGTGGGCAAGGTCATCCCTGAGCTCAACGGGTAAGACCCTTGACTATTTTCTGCCATGTGGACCCAGGGAGCTGGGAGGAGCAGTGCAGACTGACCCTGCTTCCTTGTGTCCACAGGAAGCTCACTGGCATGGCCTTCCGCGTCCCCACTCCCAACGTGTCTGTTGTGGATCTGACCTGCCGCCTGGAGAAACCTGTGAGTTTGGGTTGGAGCAGCTTCGATGGCCTGCGGGGCCAGTGCGGGGGAGTTGCAAGACTGGAACTCCTGTGACCATCTGTTTTTTACCTTGTCAGGCCAAGTATGATGAGATCAAGAAGGTGGTGAAGCAGGCGTCAGAGGGCCCTCTCAAGGGCATTCTAGGCTACACTGAGGACCAGGTACAGTCAGTGGGTCAGGGGACTGGTGTCTGCATGGCTCCCGGGAGCCAGGCGGGATTCCATATGAGGCCCTCTCCTCCCCCAGGTTGTCTCCTGCGACTTCAACAGCGACACTCACTCTTCTACCTTCGATGCTGGGGCTGGCATTGCCCTCAACGACCACTTTGTCAAGCTCATTTCCTGGTATGTGGGGGGTGGGGGTGGGGGTGGGGGTGGGATGATGCTTCAGCATGTGGTCTGGTGCCCCCTGGTGGCTGGCTCGGTAAACAGCCCTTCACACTCTCCTTCCAGGTACGACAATGAATTTGGCTACAGCAACAGGGTGGTGGACCTCATGGTCCACATGGCCTCCAAGGAGTAAGGTCCCTGGACCCCCAGCCCCAGCAGGAGCACGAGAGGAAGAGTTCCTCAGCTGCTGGGGAGTCCTGCCCCATCTCCGCCACACTGAGAATCTCCTGACTTCCACATGTTTCCATCTCTAAGGCCCTGAGGAAGGGGAGGGGCTTAGGGAGCCCTGCCTTGTGTACCATCAATAAAAGTACCCTATACCCAGCCTGCTGATGCGTTTCTTGCTGTGAGGGAGGCTGGGCTGAGGCCAAGTTGAACTAGTTGAGCACCCAAGCTGCCAGAAACCCTGCCCTGGTCTAGTGGTCACGCCTCATATCCTGGGTTCCTCCCTGAGGCCTTTGGGTGCTCTGGGCCCCAATGTGTGCCAGATTGCCATGGCTGAACCCAGGAACGGCCTGGTGGCGTGTATCCAGAAGCCATACTGTCTGCAGCCCTGCCCCCTGAGGGTGACACTGGCACAGGAAGTCAGGTTGGACAGAGTCCACCTGGCTTCCAGCCAGTTAGCTGACCTCGGCAACAGTGTGGAGCATGGCCAGCCTGGGAGAACTAGGTCCCAGTTCTGTCTCAGTGTCTGTGCCCTAGTGACCACCTGCAGTATGACCAGGCAGGTGCCCAGCTCCTAGGATCTGCAGAAGGGGAGGGCTGGGATGGCTTTGCTTCTGGGTTGTCTGTCACCGGTGGAGGCGTGTAGTCTTACTGGGAAGCAGGACAGACTTGGTGCTGATAACCTGGGCTGAGGCACCATTATTTTCAAGTTCCAATCTCCGCATCTGCCTTGCACCTGCGTGTTGGAAAATGCTGGGAACTAGCACACACTGCTTCTTGCCTGGAGAATCCCAGGGATGGGGGAGCCTGGTGAGCTGCCATCTATGGGGTCGCACAGAGTCGGACACAACTGAAGCGACGCAGCAGCATACACTGCAGAGGACTGTGTAGCCACCACCAGAAAGTGCTGGAAACAGTGACACAGACGTTCAATAAATACTCGCCAGTTTCATTAGATTCCACTCAAACATCAGCTCCACCCAGTCTGCCTCAGGCAGTGACGCGGAGGGACCCTCGGTGTCGTTGCCCCAATTCTCCAAGCTTTTTTGAGTCTGGGACGTCTTCTCACTCAGCCTGTTGGGTCTCCGTGTGTGAGACACGGAGGACACCTGCAGCTGATGCTTGAAGAAACCGAGACCCTGAGCACACGTGTGCACGCACACATCCATGCCTGCCCACCCACTCCCACACAACGCAGTTTCAACTTTTCTGCCACCCGGTGGGGACGGAGACAAACAGGAGCTTCTCTCTCTCTCTCCACAACACTGCACCCAGTCAACCTAAAAGCTGCCTTGCCCAGACGCACTAAGGTCCTTATAACGTGTGGCACTTCCCACGAGGGAAGGGGCAGAGCCACGTCACTGCTGTCGACGGGCAGCCAGCCATGAGCACTTGAACAGGGAGGAAGGCGCACCCTGCCCAGACCCACTCAGTCCGCCTGTGATATGGAGGGCTTCCTTCTTTGCTGCACAAGCCACGGAAGGTCTGGCCTCCTCCCCTTCATACCGGTGCCTGGGCCAGTTAGCACCAGTATGGAATCAAGACGGCCAGCTGGCCCCAGGCCACAGGGAAGGAAGGAAGGACAATCACACTGCTTACTCGGTGGAGAGGGCGAGGGGCCACAAGCGCTCCTGCAGCATTACAGGTGGGAAAGCAGCAGACACCCGCGTGGAGGCAGGAGGGCCGGCTGTGCAGGGAGTGGCCCGGAAAGGGCAGCCAAGCCTTGCTCCAGACGCCCGGAGCCCTGGAGGGGCCGAGGACTGAGGGAGGAAGCCGGGGAGCAGCACCCAGTCCCCGGGGCCAGGCTGGTGCCACAGGACATGGGCTTCCCTTCTGTGAGCCCCCAGCCCTCTGCTGCGGCGGGTCCCGGCAGGCAGGCCGAGCACGAGGAGGTCCCTATCTCATGGCGCCGTCGGAGGAGACATCGCGATCGGAGTCCTCAGCCTCGCTTGGCGGCGGTGGCGGCGGGTCGCTAAGCGGGACCGCAGTGAAAGCAGGAGACTTTCTAGAAAAAAACACTGGTTGTAACCTTGGGGCAGGGCAGGCAGGAGTCCCGTCAGGACTGGCACCCCTGCCCATCCCAGCCTGATGATGCCCAGGTGGGCAGGAGAGTAACGTCTCAGGCAGAGGAGGACCACAGGGCGAGGGAGTGGGGAGGGGAGGACACCACCTCCCCCAGTCCACCTTGAGGGGGGAGACAGTCCCCACCTCAACCTGGGGACCCCGAGACGCTCTGCAGCCCCAGTTTTGCGTCTATGGAGCAGTTTTGTGACTGTTGGGTTTTCAGCTGCCTTTCTAAGCAGGGGAACCAGCAGAGGCAGGGCATGGGGAGGTTTCAGCCAGGCAACCGTGATGGACTCCTGTATCCTCCATCTGCTGAGAGGGTGGGTCTCAGGGCTCACCCTTGAGGGGCGCCAGGCACTGCCCCTCCCCACCTGCACCCGGGGGGCCCTCACCGGTCCCCGGACTGGGTGATGAGCCGGCGGCAGGTCTCCATCTGCACATCCAGGCCCCGCTTCATGCTGCACATCTCCATGTACTCGTGCAGGTGGCGGTTCATGTCGTTCTTGGCTGTGGCCAGCTCCAGCTGCGGGGGGCGGGCCATCAGGTCAGCAACCGCCCCTGCCCGCGCTCCCAGAAGGCTAACCCGCCAAGCCGTGAAGGAGGTGAAGGGCTCAGGTTCAAAACTAAACCAGCTCGAGGCAGAAGGCACTGGATATGCCATCGTTCCATGTTCCCTGGGGAAACTCGCCCACAAAGGCTTTTGCTAAGGAGTCTGATGCAGGAGACCAGAGTTCTCTGAAGAGACTCACAGCAAGAGCAGTGAGGAGGGGGCGGAGGCCCTAGACAGGCAGAATGTTCCTGAGGCACTCGGCCTCCTCCTGGGGTTCCCCACAGGGGCCTATTCTGCCCATACAGCACTGTCCCCCACAGACAGGCCCCGCTCCAGGCTGGGGCCTACCCACCCCTGCGTGCACCCTCAAGTTGAGCCATTACTCAACTTCGAGAAGCGTCTACAAGACTGTCGGCACAAGGGCCAGCTGGGCCCTGTGGAAAGGGGCTCCGCTCTCAGCACCGATTTCCTCTCATTACTTCGTTCACATGTAAGCTCTTTTCAGAGACGGGTGGAAGGACTGCCTGCCTCGCTGAATGTCTGACTGGCTACAAGCTGCGGCCTGAGTCAAGGACTGTTACGTGTGAAAAGACGGGGCTCAGAGTCAAGGAAACACAGTCTCCTTCCCAGAGCCTGACTCTGCCCACAGGCTCCGTGGTGGAACTGAGAGGCAGGCACGGAGACCGTGAACAATCTGGGACACAGACACTCTTGCTGCCTCCCTTTGTTCTGGGGACAAAGAATAGGGGCCGGAAGCGGGTGAGGGCAAAACAAAACTGCCCAGGGTGATGTGCTTGACTGCCCGAGAGCAAAGACAAAGGGCAAGAAACCACCCGTGAATGATCCGAACTGGGCCACAAGGATGGGAACTCAGACAGAAAAGCAAACCGTCACAGGACCGGACAAAGAGACAGTTAGGAAAGTGACATGGGGCGAGACGGTGGCCTGGGTGGGTCAGAAGCCCCAGTGAGCACAACTTGGACCGCGGCCCTGGTTCCAGAGCTGGGGTCTCAGGCGCGCCCCCGGCAGCAGCACATCCAGGGGCAGGAGGAGCTGACCATTCATTCAGTCCAGGAAAGAAGCAGGGTGCCGCCAGCGCTTGTCCAGACTGGCTCCCTCTTTCACCCCAACCCAGGCCCCTCGGGAGAGCTGGTGTTAGAGGGGAGTGCTGAGGGCTGTGCTTGGGAGCCCAGCACTCAGTGGGGTAGCAGGAAGAAATGAACCCAACATGTCCCAGCAGAACACGAGGCTACAATGGCCATCAGCCTCTACGTTTATAGAGGGCTGCGGGAAGGAGACGACCCCAAAGGCCACACTGAAAAGCCGGCGAGTGCGGTGGGGCAGGGTGGAGGGGTGAGGCTGGGAGCAGATCGAGAGCGGAGACCTGGGCCTGGGTCTCTCTCGTCATCCAGTAATGGAAATGGTCCCTGCCTCCATCCCAGGGTCCCTGCAGGCCCAAGGTCACTGAGATAAAGGACCTCCGGAGCCCCGGTGGACAGCCAGCAGCAACGGCCTCCCCGACCCCTCAGGACCTCCTAGGTGCAGTGAGGAGGGGGAGAGCAGGATGCGTGTTGACAGAGGAGTGGGGGCCCCCTCCCAGCTCTTCAGCTGGTGGCACATATCCAGCTGTACCTTTTCTTTTTTTTTCCTTTTTCTTGGCTGTGCAGCACATGTGATCTTAGTTCCCTGACCAGGGATCCAACCCATGCCCCCTGCAGAGGAAGCATGGAGTCTTAACCACATGACCACCGGGAAGGTCCCCCCAGCTGTGTCTTTAAAACTGAGTGTCAGTCTGCCTGGGAGTAAACAATGGGAGCAGGTTTTGCTTAAAGAAACAGGGCAGCTGCTGTGTGCTGGAAGAATGAGGATACAGGAAGATAATTCCTCAGGAGCCACCGCCTCGGTGAGGGCAGTGGGTCTGGAGAGAGGCAGAGCGTTCTAGAAGCCCCCAGCCTCAACTACAGAGTGCATGAAAAGGACCCCTCAGGCTCTGGCCTCGGGGTCACCGGAATCACGTGGCATCTTGGCCGCAGCACCCTCGTCCCAGGTGTCACAAATTCTTCCTGTCAGCCCCTCCAGCCTAGAGTTTACATTAAAGCACCGGCTCCACTCGCCAGCTCGGTGAAGTTCCTCCAGGTGAGGGAATGAGCATGGAGACTCCTCCATGGCTCGAAGGCTGAGCTGAGGCTGCGGTGAAGGTCAAGTTCAGCGGCGTGGACCCCGATGCAGCGCTGACTGTAGTAACAACCGTGATCACAGTGGCTGCGATGGTGCTGACTGCCAGGCAGATGCCCCACACTCCACCTGCACTGGAGTTCGCCTGACCTTCAATCGCCCCTGAAGGCGGTACTGCTAAGACCCCACTTTACCAACCAAGAAGTGCGCTCGGGACTTCCCTGCTGTCCAGTGGTGAAGAGTCTGCCTTGCAACGCAGGGGACTCGGGTATGATCCCTGGTCAGGGAACTCAGGTCCCACGTGCTGCAGAGCAACTAAGCCCACACACCACAACTAGAGCATCCGTAGGTCGCAATCAAAGATCCCACGTGCTGCAACTAAGGCCTGACACGGCTGAAGAAAAAAATATTAAAAAAAAAAAGCAGGCTCAGAGAGAAGAGGCCTGATAAAAGTCAGAGCAGCAGTAAGTCACAGAGCTGAGACTGGAACCTACATCTGTCTGCCTCCTCCCCTCCCCAGCCTGAGGTCTTCAGGACCCAGTGGGGAGATCGCCCTTCTCCTGCCAGGAGGAAATGGAGAGGCCCTGGTGTCCTGCAGTACCATTCAGGACCCCCCGAGAACCGGGGCCCCTCGGCTTCAGCTCTCAGCCTTACCTCGATCTGGTCAATGGTTTCCTGATATTCTTTCTCCCGGGTTTTGAAGAGGGACTCAGTGTCTTTAATCACCTTCTCCAAACTGTCTTCTGGCTGCTGGAGTGGAAAGGGAAGGTGGAGGAAGCAGAGGGGAGGGATGGATGGGACACGGTGAGCCACAGGGCAAGGCCAGGGAGGGAGAGAGAGAGACAGAGAATGAGGTTAAAGGAAGCTGGAGAGACCGAGGACGAGGACTGGGGACAAGGACTGAGGACGAGGAGGAAGCAGGTGACGGATGGCGGCCACAGAGGGAAGACAGAGCTCGGAGGGGCCGGCGGGTGGAAAGATGGGCCTGGCGCCCAGGGAGGAGGAGCTGGGGCCCAAGGCCGGGAGGTTGGTTACCTCTCCCGGGGCCTCTGTGGCGGCCAAGGCATAGCCCGAGAAATCCTCCCAGAGCAGCAGGGTCTCCTCCGTCTCCTCCCAAGTCAGGCTGTCACAGTCGTCCTCAAAATCATACTCCCTCCTAGAGACAGGGAGCCTGGGCGTCAGGGCAGCCAGTGGGGCGGGTGCTGTGGGGCTGCGGGGCTCCGGCCTCGGGCAGGTGCGGGGCGGCCGGGCAGACTCACAGCTGGTTCAGCATGCGCTGCATCTCCTCGTTGATGCTGAGGGCCGTGCTCTCCTCCTCATCCCCGTCGGGGCGGCGCGGCCCATCACTCTCCGCTAGGGAGGTGTCCTCCTCCACGGCCTTGCGCTCCCGCTTCCGCCCCCCCATGGACGGGACCTTAATGGGAGACAAGTGCAGAGACTACAGAGACGAGGCCGGGTGCGTGAGGAGAAGGGCAGGGGGGGCGCCGGCCGGGAGGGAGGGAAGCGGGGACCAGCGGGGAGGGCGGGCGGACAGAGAGAAGACAGTTACAAGACGGAACAGAAACACCAGCATCACCGAGACAGGCAGACAAACGCGGGTGGGGCCGGGGCTGCAGACTAGGAGACAGACGAGAGACAGAGAAAACAGAGCAGTAAGATCGGGGGAAATGGCTGGCCGGGACCAGAGTGAGATGTGCGGAATGGCCCAGAGGAGTTCTTTTCTAAAAAAAGTCTTCTAGTGAAATGACTGAACTGAGAGGGAAGTTTCAGGCCGCAAGGAGGAAGGGGGTATGAAGTTGATAAAGCAGAACCTGAGTCACATCCAGATCTGGAAGCCAGAGGGGGAAGGGAGGGAGAGAGATGGAGCCAGAGAATGAGAGAAGTGGGGGAGAAATGGGGAGCGAGATGTAGCCAGAGAGTGAGAAAGGGGGAGAGAGGGAGGGGAGAGGGGGGGAGGGGGAGGAGGAGGAGGAGGGGAGGGGAGGGGAAGGGGAGGGGAAGGGGAGTGGAAGGGGGAGAGGGAGGGAGGTGGGGAGAGAGAGAGAGCCAGAGAGTGAGAGAAGTGGGGGAGGGGGGGAGGGGGGAGGGGAGAAGGAGGAGTAGTGGAGAGAGGGGGAGGGGGAGAGGAGGGGGAGAGATAAGAGCCAGAGAATGAGAGAAGGGGGGGAGGGGGGGAGAAAGATGGAGCCAGAGAATGAGAGAAAGGGGAATAGAAGGAGGGAAGAGGGAAGGGAGGGGAGAGAGAGGGGAGGGGGCAGAGAAATGGAGCCAGAGAATGAGGGTGGGGGGAGGGGGGGGAGGGGAGAAGGGAGAGAGGAGGGGGAGAGAAGGAGAGAGAAGTAGGGAGAGCAGGAGGATGGAGGGGGCACTGCACTGAGAGCCCAGCGGGTCAGGAGGCCCAGGGAGCTGAGAAGCTTGTGTGAGAGCAAAACTAACCAGCTTCTTCTGTGGAGGAAGCAAGAGAAGATGAAAGGCAGAGAGGAGAGGAGGCAGACAGGAGAGAAGGGAGGGGGAGACGGCGTTAGAGACAGCTCCGGACCCCTCCAGAGGCCGTCCCTCGCCCCCCAGCCTCGACCCCAGGGCCCGGCTCTGGCCTCCCCTGTGGGGCTCGGGCACCAGTGAGGTGGGGCCGCCGGGGCTGGGGCGAGGCGCCGGCAACCCTCACCTGGAACATCTTGATCATGTCCTCGCAGTTGCGCTGCTGAGCCAAGTCACAGAGCTTGGCAGTGATGTCAATGCGGCGGCAGATGTCCATGTCCACCTTCATGGCCTTCTCCTGGATCTTCGTGTCCAGCTCGGTCAGGTTCTGTGTGGGGAGCGCAGGGAGCGGTGAGGGGGTCCCACCGCATCATGAGCACTATCCCCTCATCATCCCAGTCACATGGCTCCTGCTGGCAGAAGGCACCCCTTGACCTGGTTATCTCCCAGTGGTCTGCCCAGGATGACTGGCTCCTTGGCCACATGGCGCCCCTAGAGGATATGGGCCAGCGCCTGGTGCATATGCAGGGGGCTCCTCCTGGAACTCAGACTCCCAGAGAGAGAAAGAGAGAGACTAGTCCTCGGTGGCTCAAACGATAAAGAATCCGCCTGCAATAAGTGAGACCTGGGCTTGACCCCTGGGTTGGGAAGATCCCCCGGAGAAGGAAATGGCTACCCACTCCAGTATTCTTGCCTGGAGAATCCCCATGGATAGAGGAGCCTGGCAGGCTACAGTCCATGGGGTCATTAAGAGTCAGACACAACCGAGTGACTAAGCACACAGCCAGAGCTCTGAGCGTTGGAGAAAGAATCATAAGGACAATGTTAGCCGACCCTCAGCTGCTGCTGTCCTGCCTCTACAAACATCGTGACCTTGGAACCATCCTGCAAAGCACTTGCTTTCAATCCTATCCCATTCCACAGACACAGAGACAAGGCAGAGCAGGTCAGGATGTCACCCAGGGCCACACTGCGAGCAAACAGGCCCGAGTCGCCATGGAGGCCAAGGGGACTTTCATTCCTCTTGAGTTAGGGGGCAGGCAAGGGGGAGAAAAGGGAAGCACATCAACTGGGACGCCGGGTGGTGAACGGGCGAAACTAGAAAGGCCTGCTCCCAGGCCTCAGGCAGCCTCGGGGCTGAGCCCAGGCTGGTGCGGGGCTGGCACGAGAGGCAAGCAATGACCAGGCCACACTCACATTGCTCATGAGCCCCTTGAAGACCACCAGCTCTGCCTTCAGCTGTTCCACCTTCATGGCCAGCTCCTCCTGGCAGGCATCAGCCTCCTGGGCTTCCTACGGTCAGGAGAAACCAACGGAGGTGAGCAGCAGGCGGGCAGTAAGCAGCAGGCAAAGGATGGTGAAGAGGGCGGGCGGGGCGGCCCTCACCTCCTGGAGCTCGTTCACGCGCTCCTGCAGCTGTAACCGCACCGTGTACTCCTCTTCCCACCTGCGGACAGTGAAGGGCGAGCACCTGGGTGCGGGGGCCGTCTTCCCTCCGCCCTCACCCCCCACCTATTTGGCTCAGGCAGGGCCCTGGGTCGGCTTCCCCAACAGGAGGAATGTGTGGCTCCAGGCTGCTGGCCAGCGCCCACCGCCCAGCTCACAGCTGCCTTCCCAGAACCTCTGGCCCTGCACCCAACTGTGGCTGCGCTGTGCCCTCACAGGGCCCGTCCCTCTCAGGCCCCGGCCCGACCGGCTGTCCTGCCAGCCTTGACCCCTCCTCCTGCCCACACTACCCAGCCCGGTCTCCCACCTTCAGTCCACAGATCCGGGCTCCTGCTCTCCTGCCTGCACCAGAACAGAGCTGCCCTGCCTCCCGTGGGACCATTAACCCTGCAAAAGCAGCTGCAGGACACACAGGGCATCAATGGCATTGGTCAAGAGCCTGGTAGGAGGTGCTCGAAGTCCACCCCCACGAGCTCTGGAAACTGCCCACCCGGAGGCCCTCGCTGGGCTGCATAGAGGTGCCCGGGCACAAGCTGGGATCACTAGGCGTCCACAAACAGGGGGAGAGGGAAACTGGAGCATAGAAAAGTCCCCTGTTAAGAGTGGGAGATGAGAACCACAGGTGGCACCTCCGGAGCTGCAGAAGGCAGAGCCTAAGACCAGGAGTAGGCCAACAAACACTCCTGGCCGAGGCGGGGGCCTTGCCCAGGGCCGGGAGCAAGCCAGCATGTCCCCCTCCACATCACGGAGGCAGAAGGGCAGTGGCAGGGCAACACCCGGACTTAGGGTTGATGTTGGCTGGACCAGCAGACTCCTCGGACCCCACTGACATAATAGCCCAGCACTTCTTCCCCATCCTGGAAAGACTTCTTCCAGACTGAGAAAGGAAGGGGAACTGCACCGGGAGAGAAGCTTTAACGCCCAGAAAGGTGGTTAGAAAGCGGCCTAACATACACAGAGAACACACACTCAGGCCTGGGGTCTGGTCCTCTCCTCCCCGCCTCCATCTCTCTTCCCGGGGCTCCTCCTCCGGGTCCATCTCTCCTTGCTCTCCTGTTCCTCACTCACATCCGCACTGCAGTATTCCTAATAATAACTCCTCAACATCACCGCGGCTGCCCCTCCTGGGTGGCTGGGTGGGGAGGAGGCAGGCAGCCTGGTTCCACCCGCCAGCTCAGAGCAGGCCCGCTCCCGCCTTCCTGGCTCCGGGCCCAGCCTTCCCTGGCGGCCCCCAGTCCTCCTCCCCCTGCATTCTGGCATTCCCATTCAGGTTATGTGTTTTCTTAGATAAGACCTGCAGCTTTTCTGGGCCTTGGTTTCTCCATCTACAACATGAGGGCATGGGATGTGATACCCTGAGGACCCTGGGGTCCTTGTGTCCCTAGAGGAAGCAAGCAAGACTGACCAGGGGACAGTAACCCTGGAGAACACGCACCAGGAAGGGTGGGACTGTGAACTCAACTGTTTCAGGGAGAAACTCAAGGAAGTTAGGTAAGGATGAAGATTAATAAAATCTTACAGGGTTTAAAAAAAAAATCTGAAAATAAACCATCTGGAACCTCACTAGAATTCTGTTCGTACTCCAGCCAGATTTTCCCGTGAGTGGGTTTATTTTGACCTCTGTTCAAAGCTGGGCTCACTTATAAGGTTCTCTAAGCATGGGTAGAATTTGAGCAATGTCGTATTCGACATTGAGTGAACACCTTTCTTCCAAATATACATAGCATCCTCGAGTTTTCGCTGTAGTTGGCCCAGGGAGATGCTGGAAAAACTGAGACCAAAAGAGACACACCCAAGGTCACTCTTGGCAGGGGAGCTGAACATAGAACTAGGAGGCCTCAGCTCTTTTCCAGTTCAGTGCTCAGACTATGCCCATGTCTTCCAGACTACAGACCAGAGTCTGAGCCGCTGGAAAGAGACAGAACGAGGGCAAGGGGATCTGGGGTGGAAGAATGAGTGACTGCCGGTGTCACGTACCAGCCAAGCCTGGCCGTGGGGCCCTCTGCACAGCAGTGTGCTGCAGAGCCATGAGCTCATCAGTCCCGGAGGAATAACTCTTTGCTGCCCTGGACAGCTGGACCAAGGACAGATACTCTGCCAGTGAAAAAAACAAAACGCCCCAACAACAGCAGTTGTTCCTGTGGTTATGGATGTATTCCAGAACTGTCCATGTTCCACTGCTGACTGTGTCAATTAACTCCTGCAGGGGCAGGGGGTGGGGCAGGAGCAGAATGGTTCTGGGTGGATCTAAACGATGGTTTGGGGATAGCTGAGAGTCCCAAGGACACTTAAATCACAAACTGCCACTAAAGAAGCCAGCCAGCATGAGGGCAGAACTCAACCTCAGAAAGTCTGCTGGTCTGTGGTCTGCTAGACTCTGGCCGGTTACAGATCCCTGAAGGTCGCCGCCAGACCCAGCAGTCCTTCCCCAGAACATTCAGCCAGTCCCCACCAGACACAAATCTCCACTTTACCAGGCTGGAAGGGTAATTCCCAGGGTTCTCCACAAGGGGTCAGAGTAGATCATTAAGAGGTTAAACTTGAAGGCAGAGCCTCCCCCTGAGCCTTCATCTCCTTGGTCTTCAGTCATGGTACCTTGGGCACAAAGTCTACAAAGTGCTGGCTGTACTCAAGCTTCTGTCCTCACAGGCTGGTTATTAGGGGATCCCCTGGATGCAGCCAGCGCTCCTGCATCGCATCCCCTCCTCGGGCCCCTTGGGCTACCCTGCAGGATTTCCTGCCGAGAGCCAGTGCTTCATTTTCAGGGCGACAGGGCTTGCCCCAGCTGCGCTGTGTGAGGCAGTCCATCACTGGTGTGTCCATGTTTCCAGCTTCCTCCTACTCAGGTCCTTGCTACCCTCTTCACACCTCCTTCTGCACTTTCAGATCCCCCCCAGCTTTCACTCACCCTGGGTCAACTACAGGCCTTTCACCTTTCCCTAGGGAATTCCCTCTTCCCCACACCCTCTTTTTTGATCAACTTCCAAAAATGCCCTGAGGGCCCCAGAGCCTCTCAGCGGCGGTGGAACTAGAGCTGGCAGGGGCTGCTACCATGGACACTGTTTTGGAAACCCTGGGCAGTGTCAGGATCACCTCCTCCAAGGTTCAACCCAACCAGCACCCCCCTCCCCCACCCCCAGCTTCTCATGGCATTTAGACTCCCAAATTAAAGGTACACCTTTTGCTTCTAACTTTTGCTCAGTATTCGGAGCTTATATCACAAAATCGCTCTGAGGGCTGAGGCTGGCAGGGGGATATAAGTGGTAGCCCAGATGCGACTTCTCAGAACAATGTCCCTTTCACACATCATAAAACCCCACAGTTAACACAGCCGTGCAAACGCTGCAGCCTATATGAAAAACAAGGGTTCCCGGCAGGATTCTGCTCCTAGACTCCTCCTTCCTGTCACGAGCCTGACTTCTGCATTCTCTGTGGATTCCAGTCTCATCTGCGGACTTCCTAGCTCCTCCTTAAACAGCAGGAACTTTACTCATACTTACTCCTCCCTTATTCTTGGGCCCCAGCGGCTCTGTGCTTCTGGACAGGTAGCCGCGGCTGAGTGTGGCCTGAGCTGAGCCCCGTCCCCACCTTCCCGGTCCCTACCTCCGCTTGTACTCATCCCGCTCGCGCTTCACTTTGGCCAGCACGTTGTAGAGCGCGCGGATCTCGGGCGTGATGGTGTCGATCTGGACGCCCACCCCGTCGGGGTGCACCCACGACAGGCCAGGCCCTTGCACCAGAGTGGGCTCCAGTCCCGGCCCGAGCCGGCGGGCGTGAGAGAAGGACCAGATGGTGCCGGGCATGAAGCGGGCCGACGAGGAGTAGGCGGTGGAGGCGGAGGTGGAGAGCGCTGGCTGGCAGGCCGCGGACGGCGCGAGAGGGCCAGCCGGTGAGCGCGCCGGCGAGCCCAGGACCCGCGCCGACGGGGTGCAGACGGCGGCCGGCCGGGAGCCCAGGGGCAGCCCCAGGGGTCGGACGGGGCTGACGAAGCCGGTCTGCACGGCCTGGTCGCGGCGAGGCAGGCCCCGCCGGCCCTGCTTACCCTCCTCCAGCGCCTGCTGCAGCTGCTTCTCCAGCAGTCGGTTGCGGCGCTCCAGCTCGTGCACCTTGGCCAGGAAGCAGCGGAAGCGGAGGTTGAGGGTCTTGAGCACGTTGATGTTGGAGCCCAGGTCGTTGCGGAGCGCCATGGCGGCGGGGGGCGCCGGGCCCGGCCCCGGCGGCGAGTAGGGAGCAGGGCCGGCCGGGGCGAGCGGCGCCGGGGGCACGTCCCCGCCGCCGGCCAAGTGGTCGCCTCCTAAGGGGTCCCCCAGCGGTCCGGTCAGGCCCTGCTGCTCCTGCTGGAGGAGGAAGAGGTTGGGGCCGAATAACGGATTCATGGCTGCGCTTTCTGCTGGGAGACAGAAACCCGTGCGGGAGCAGGGATGTTGGGCGAGGGAGGAGAGCCAATGAGACGCCAGGGGGACGCGGAACAGCCAATCAGACGGCTCGGCGGGAGGGGTAGAGGTCATGGGGGCGGGGGAGGGCAGGGGGTAAGCCAATGAAAGGCTCGTTCGAAGGCTGGCACCTGGACAGACCTTTCCGGGTCTGAGGCTTAGCCGTGAGCCCAGCGGACCCCGGCCGGTGCCCGGAATCCAGACAGCGGCTGAGTGACTGAAACCCAGGTCCTCCAGTACTGCGTGGTTCTGGTGGCACCAAATCCATCTACATCCCTATTGCCCTCCTCCCTCCCAAGTCCAAACACCCAGCTCTGACTCCATGAACCACCTTCCCTGGGTTCCCGGGAACTGACCTGATTTCTCAGTGCATTGCACTGTCCCCTCTTCTGAGGATCCCTGTCTCACCCTCCCTCCTCTGCTCTTTAAGCAGCAAAGCCAGTACCCACCCCCAAAAAACACACAGTGGCCAGAGATTGTAAAACATGTATTAAATTTCACATCCATGGTTGGGAAGCCATCCTCACAGAGGAAAGAGTTCCAACCCTGTAACAATGGCAGTCTAGTTCAACCATCCACTGAAGTCAGCGCAGGCTGGCGGCCGCCTCTGGACTGAGATTTTCTCCTCTTTGCTGGCGGGGGCTGGCTGGAACTGCGGGAGGACATGGTGGGAGTCTTAGGTCCCTTGGGGGTACCATTCTGTTTCTGGAAGGCAGCTTTCTTGAAAGGTTGCTCTGCCACCTGCTGCTTAACCTTCTCAGCCCCTGTGGTGTTTCCAAAGGGCTGGTCACGGTCCTCAGGCTTGGGTGTGGCCTGGGTCTTGGAGAGGGATGGTGCTGCGGGCAAGTCTGTGTCCATGGCCTTGGGAGGAGCATGCTGCTTCCGGAAGGCAGCTTTCCTGAAGGACTGCAGTTTGGGTGAATGTTGCTTTAGCTTCCCAGCCTCCTTCGGTTCCCTGACCACTGCTGCTGTTTCGGGCGGCTGACTACTGTCCTGGAGCTTGGAGGACGCCTGGGCCTTTGTGACAGCAGACACAGTAGACAATTCTGTGTCCGTCCCTTTGGAGATGCCATTCTGCTTCTGGAAGGAAGACTTCTTGGGATGCTGCTGTTTCTGCAGCCGTTGCTTTGCCTGACCAGCCTTCTTGGTAGATGGGCTGCCACTCTCAGACTTGGGGGTCACCTGCCCATTCACGTTGGGCAAGTCTGGGTTTGTGGGGGTGGATGTCGCAGAATTTCCTGCGGTTTAAATTAAACAGTTTGAGAAATAAGGCCTCATCACTGGGTCATGATCATCAGTGGAGCAGGAAAAGCAGAGATATTAAAGTAAGGAGACTTCCTGGGTGCTACCTCCTGGCCAAGTGTCCCACACAACAGGGGCAGCACCTAAGAGCAGATCACCCAGATTCAGATTACTTAGTTTCACCTAGCCTCTACTCAAGTCGTATTCGAATCTTTAATAAAGAGAAGATACCATTACCCATCCATGGGCCAGAAGGTTTGCAGAGGAAGCTGTGCCCCTTGGGGGCCAGCAGGAGGTGAATCCTGAACAAACTTGAAGCACTGGGCTTCTCCTTTAATCAGAAAAGACATTTTCTTCCATGCAGCTTTTGATGAGATACAGAAAAATAAAAAGGCACACAGAGTAACTAAAAACAAGCTAGTCTTCATGAATGAAGACTGACATATTGAATATGTATCTTTAAAGTTACAGCAAAAAAAAAAAAAAAATATATATATATAGGGTACTTTGCTACTTCTTGAAGAAATGTGTTAACATTCAAGTGTGACTCATGTTAAGAGGCACTGTTTATAGAGAAAAGTCACCAAGTTGGTGTGCAAAGACGTCCGCCTCTCCCTCGTCCAACTAAGCCTAGGGTGACATCCCAGGAGGCAGAGCCCTCAGGTTTGTTTCAGAAAACCCCACTCTGGCCTTTATGGCCCAGCCCAAACTCCCCAAGACAGCCAAGAAAACCAGCTGCAATTATTGAGATTGCAGAGAACTGACAGTTCTGAGGAGTCCTGCACCAGCCCAGTGCTGATGAGGCTGAGATCTGTTACCAGGAAGGCTGCCCTGGGCCAAGAAACCACACCCCCGCTGGAGAGCATTCACTGCTGACAACTGCAGCCACCTGGCACAACTGAGGAAAGGGCTCGATCCACGCGAACCCTTTAACATACCCAACTGGGGTTCAGGCCTGGGACCAATTCTAGCTGGAATGAAAAGGATCGCTCACCCCAGCATTCAAGGCTAAGCTAGGGGGGCAAGGACCCGCCCTTCCCTGCAGCCACACTCCAAGGCCTCTGGAGGGGGAGAGAGCAAAGGTGGAGACGAAGAGAGCAAAAAACAAATTGCTTACCCGTTTGGGACTGGGGGATAGAATTGGAGAATTTCTTGAACTTGGCAATAAAGAAGCCATCCATGTTGTGGGTGTGAGGGTAGAAGCGGCGGGTGGAGCGCAGCGTGGGGTGGAAGCGCCTTTCCCGGAAGCGGGTGAAGCCCTCCTGGCCGAAGTCCAGGCCGGTGGGCACCAGGCGCACATTTCTCTTTTTCAGGGCATAGTCCACCACCCACTCGTTCTCCTCCACCTGACGTGTGAGGGAGACGGAAGGAAAGCAGAGCTGGAGTTGAAGGGGTGCTGAGGGCATGGCAGCCCCAGGCTAGCTCCCTCCCGCACCCCAACAGGCCTCACCATGATGGAGCAGGTGCAGTAGACAAGGTAGCCCCCCGTCTTGGAGGTGGCGTTGACAGAGTCGATAGCACTCAGGAGCAGCTCCTTTTGCAGGTGGGCACAGCGTAGGATGTCCTTCTCGTCCTGCCCCAAGACAGAGAGATCCAGGCACTGGAATCCCAGCAGGATGCTTTGGGAGGAGAGCGCTGCTGCCCGGGGCGCGCCCTCCCCCAGCTACCCCCCCAAGGCTTCTCAGCTGGTCCCCCACCCTCTGCACCTTGTTCGTCTTCACGGCAGGGTCCTTGGAGATGACCCCGGTGCCACTGCAGGGAGCGTCCAGCAGGACTCGGTCAAAGCCGCCCACCACCTGGGGAAAGGGGAGGTGAAGAGGGTATTTTGGGCAATGGAACCATACCATGAGCTTCCCAGGGGCAAGTCTCAACATCCTGAGGTCAGAAGTGGGGGAGGAGAGACACCCAGTGGGAGCCCCACCTTGGGGAACTGGCGCCCGTCGTAGTGGCTGATGATGGCATTGGTGACCCCCAGCCGGTGCAGGTTGCCCACCACGCTCTTGAGCCGCTCGGCATTGGCGTCGTTGGCGAGGATCACCCCTGTGTTCTTCATGAGCTGGGCTGAAGGGAGAAGGGCATGGGGCTCAGCTGCAGCTTTTCTGCCTCCACACCTGCTGGGCTTCCCCTCCCCCTGCTGGCAAAGCCTCAGCCCTTCCCCAGAAAGCCATGTTCCCCGCTGTCCACCCAGTCTGTGCTGGGCCCTGTGATGAGCAAACCTGCCAGGGTGGTTTTTCCATTGTTACTCAGCAGCCTCAGTTATTCTTCCAAGCTTAATTAAATGGTTACAACTAACTGTATGTAACGGTTACTTGTGCACACACATGTAACTCTCAAGATCCAAGCAAGACATAAAGGCCAACCCGTGCACCATCACCTCACCATTCTACAGAGGACCAGGGCCTTGCCCAAGGTCACATGGGCAGGAAAAGGCAACCGTGGGGCTAGAGCTGGGCCGCCTGGGGCTGTTTCTTGAGTGCCCTCGAGTCACTGACCCCACCCCTGCTTCCTAAGGATGGGTCCTCGCCCTGCCGGCCCCTCCTCTTACCTATGTAGCTGGTCTTTCCTCCAGGGGCACAGCACATGTCCAGGATCCGCTCGTGTTCCTGGGGTGCCAAGGCCATGACAGGCAACATGCTGGAGGCCCCCTGCAGCATATAGTGCCCGGCCAGGTACTCAGGCGTGGCCCCTGTGGAGGACAGCCTGCAGGTGATGCGCTGGGACGAGGGCAGGGGTGGAAGGGCTCTGGGGCGGGGGCGCACTCACCAATGGGCACCGAAGAGTCATACACCACAAGTCCTGTCTTGGACCACTTGCCCAGGGGGTCCAGATTAACTCCACGATTGATGAGTGCCTAGAGGTTAAGACGGATGAAGGTTTTAGAACCTTGAAGTCAACTCTGAGAGAGGCTGGAGACGTGAAGACGTGGCCATGTCAGAGGCCTGTGGCACCACAGCCCTAAAGCTCAGTCAGGATGCAGTCGGCACAGATGGGAGAAACACTCGTTTCTCCCATCTCTCCCTGTGTCTCCCCTTCCTGGGCCTCAGGGGAGGTCTGAACTCCATTCCCATGGAGCAGACTGCCAGCTGCTCGAGGTCTGAACTCCATTCCCGTGGAGCAGACTGCCAGCTCCTGCTCGAAAATTTCATCTCCTGGAAGCAGAACCGAATTTTCCAAGAGCCTCAGCCCCCTTGCCATCAGTTGAACATTACTGGTGAAAGAACTTTAAAGATAGCTGTCGGATTACCTAGCACCAGAAGACACGCCACACATAGGGCCACACCACTACCTTGAGACCCCAGGTTATTAACCTGGAACCCTTGGAAATGATGAGCTTCCAATACTGCTTGGGCCTGTGTGTCCTGTCTTTTCCTGCAGGCAGGAATCACAGTCTCACCAGCTTCCCCATGACTGATGAGACAGACAACTCCACCCATCTTTCTGTGAGGCAGCACTTCCATCACCGCCCAGTCACAGGGAGCAGAGGCTGAGGGGACGAACTTCCCACTCCACAGGGGTCCTCGGCCCTGAGCCGGCAGGTTGACCCAGCTTGGCACCAGGCCTGTCAAAGTTCGCCCCCTGGATTGTGGCTGTAAATGCTAAGGGTGGTATGCAGGAGTCTCTGGGTGCACAGAAGTCACTGCCTCCCACCCCTCACCTGAGCAAGGTCCCGGCGCCGGGTCTTCAAGGTGTTGGTTCTGAGGGTGATGGGCCGAGGCACCTCGTTGGCTTCCAGGAACTCCACCAGCTGGGACAGAGGATGGCGGGAGGAGGGGGTCAGGCTGGCCAAGGGGCTCCACCAGGAGAGCAGAGGGCCAGGAGGCCAGCTACCTCCTTACACGGGGGAACAGGAAGGAAACGCAGGAACAGCATCAGAGACGAATGAGTGGGTACCTCGGACAGAGGGAAGAGGTCCATGAGCTTGCCCAGCAGGAAGTCGCCGTACGAGTAGTAAGTGGCCAGGTCCTTTCGAAGCCGCTGCAGGTATTCCGAGCGAGACCGACCCTCCTCCCGCTGAGTCCCGAAGTCACGCAGCACACCTACTATATCCTGGATGCGTTTGTGAACACGCTGCAAGTCTGGAGCCTGGGTATGTGGGCCCGTTAAGGAACTGTTTCCCGGTGTGATTGTAATGGGGAGGGGGGATGGCAGGCCTGGAAACCCCTTCTCACAAACACATCCCCCCACACCCTGCTCTGGAAGGATATCCTGCTCCACCTCCCCAGCAGGGGGCAGCAGAAAAGGCTCCTCCTCGTCCACATTGATCTGCAGGCCCCCTTCAGACTCCTCGTCCTCTCTGGGGCCCGACTCTGCAGACACCTGCTCCTCTTCCTCCTCTTCATCAGTCTCTGCCTCGCTCCACTGGTCCCTGCACACAGGTCCAGGAGCAGGGTGGCTCACAGATCAAAGCCAACACCTCCTCGCTCCTCGAGCTTTCCTCCTCCCCCGCTGCTGCCTACACTCCACATGAAGAAGAGTTTCCACAACTCACCCAGCAACCGCTTCCTGGGCCTTCTGCTTTCGAGCAGCCCTTTCAATGGGCAACAACTGAAAAGAGAGACAAGTCGCTGGAGGTACAAAGCCGGCCCATCCAGCAGCCCACAGAACACTTCCCACCTGTTTCTTTCCTAAATACAAACCTAACTGTTGCTCCCACAAAGAAATACAGATCCTACAAAAGTGACTGTATGCTTGGCACAATATTTACCATTGTTGAAATTAAAACGAGGGATTCAAAGCGTTTATTATATTGGTCTTCCCACACCATATGTACACGGGGTGGGGACAAAAACTGCCGAGGGTGCCCGTTTCGCTGTATTTCCCTCCACACTTACTCTACGTCATTTTTCACAGTTAAAATCACGATGCATTTTCAAGTTTGCCTCTTGCCTTTCTCATTCACAGTTAGAACACAAGCATTTTCACAGACATATTGGCCAAATGTTGATTTCACATATGAATGAACTTTAATTCACTTAAGTAAATTGGACATTTTGGAAGCTTCCAGAGTTTTGGCATTATGGTCCACATGGACAGTGCCTGGAAACTTCAAAATGGTAGCTCTGTAGAGAGGAGGGGGGTTGTGGGTAAGGGGTACAAGTGGACACTTTACTGGATTTTGCTTGAACTTTTCTAATGACACAAATATATGAGCTGTATAATACGTAATAACTTCTTATACTTTAACAAGTAAACCTTTGTCTACATTCTGAATCACGATCCTAAGGTAGAATTGCTGTATCAAAAGGAAAATCTCATGTTTCAAAGTACTCTATCCCTATGGCTCTTCTAAACTTGCACATGTGCCGAGAGGAGGTAATCGGTGCTCTGAAACAGTGATGGCACACCAAAGTCCCTTTTCTCTACTCAGGCTTACCCTCATCACTGAGAGACAGTCAAAGTGATCTGGAAAGACTCTAATAAAAGGCAAGGATCACTTCTGGGAGATCCAGAGGGATGGAGCTCACCTCTTCACCGTCATCCTCATCTTCATCCTCTGAGTTGGAGCCAGCTCCATAGTCATCTATCATACCGGCATCACTGTCCTCGGAGCCCCAGAGGTCCTCCTGGTTCACCACACCGTCCCCTTCAGAGTCTTCCTCCTCCTCTGCACTGCTATGGGTTGGTGCTGGGCGCTTCTTGCCTCGAGCAATGTTAAATAAGGACAAGGCTTCCTTCTTACCAGGTGTCTGGACAGCTCCTGCAGAGACCCCAAAGGGTTTGCAGAATCCTAGACCGGTGGCAGCCACACACTGATGGAACCTGCCCTCTCTACCCCCGAGAATATCCTCTGGCTGTTCCTTTCATGTCAGAAATGCTCAGCAAGTCCCTACTTCCCTAGGACCCAGAGGACTCCTAACGTAGCACCCAGCTCTTATTTTCACTAACCTTTTGGTAGCTTTCCAGGCAACGGTTTGGCCCCAGGGGACTTATTCGTCTCAGGGGCTTCAGCAGAGCCCAACCTTCTCTTGGCTGCCCTAAAAACACGTAAGAAGTGGAAAACGGTACACACCTCCAGGCTCTGCCACCTCCCAGAGTAGGGAAATGTGACAGTCCCCAACAGCCCTCCCATCAGCTTGATCACACGGGATCACATGCTGAAAGACGAGCAGGACCGATTTAATCCATGTAATGTAGGTCTGGACACACTCACCTCTTTCGAGCACGACTTGACAGCCTTTTAGAATTTTCATCACCACCTGTTTAAAAAACAAACAATCAAAATAGAAGGTTACAGGAGAAACAACTAGGATCTAGTTAAAGGGAGTAAACAGTAACCCACTCCACTGTGCTCTGGGGGTTCCCTGGTGGCTCAGACCATAAAGAATCCGTCGGCAATGCAGGAGACTCAGGTTCAATCCCTGAGTTGGGATGGGGAAGGGAATGGCAACCCACTCCAGTATTCTTCCCTGAAGAATCCCATGGACAGAGGTGCCTTGCAGGCTACAGTCCATAGCATGACGAAGGGTGACAGAGCACACACACCATTATGCTCTCCCAGGAGCCGGCTAACAGATGCCAAGGAGACGATCTCCATCTGGTTGTTCACCAACCAAATCCAAACTGGGCCTCCCTCCAGACTGATTTCAATGGTATCATCACCATTCTGGTAACACAGATTCTTCTGCTCTTTCTTTTACTCTCAACTAATCAGTTACCAGGGCTTCCCTGGTGGCTCAGTGGCAAAGAATCCACCTGCCAATGCAACAGACACAAGTTCAATCCCTGGCTCGGTCCCCTAGCAAAGGATATGGCAACCCACTCCAGTATTCTTCCCTGGGAAATCCCATGGACAAAGGAGCCTGGCGGGCTACAGTCGATGCAGTCCAAAAGAGTCAGACACGACTGAGGCGACTAAACAACAATACAGTCAGTTACCAACCACAGATTCCACAACTGCTGCTGTTCATATATTCTCTAAATAACTTAACATTTAAATCCCAGCTCTTTGATAATTATCAATTATGGACAATTGATAATTGTCTGCAAGTTAAACTCTCAGATCCACTTTCTAAGCAGCACCTCTCTCACAGGACACTGTGGTGATATGAGCTCCAAGAGTTCAGCACAGTGTGGAGCACTTGCCAACACCTCAATTAATCACATCTTTTATACAAGGATGGACATGAACTACCTGCCCCTTCTCCCCTCCCACTCTGTCTTCCATGCAGTAGACAACCAAGTATTATGCAGGAACCAGATTTGTGGTTATCATCTCCATCCCCTCCACAACGCAGTTCACAGTGACTGGACTGCCCCCTTCCCAACCTCCACTTGCTACAGTGCCACCCATTTTTTCCAAAACCCAACTTCTTTACAGAATCTTTTTAAGCTCTCTTAAGTCTATGGCTTGCCCCTTCCTGGCAACTCCCTCAACGTTGAATCACACCTGTCCTTGCATAGCTTCTTTTGTCCCTGCTGCATCTTCCCTAAGTTCTAAATGCTAATAAGAGTATTTCATTCATACTAGTCTTCTGGTAAATCATTACAAAGTTCTGTTTGAACAGAAAATGAACACATAGACCAAAAAAGCGAAGGAGTTAAGCTATAAAGGAAGAATAACGCAAAAGCGGGAGTATCAGGAGGGGAAGCACGCCTGACCCTTACCTGCAGGCAAGAATTTGGCGAGTTCGGTCTCTGCACCTTTCTGTTTCCGGGCCTTTCGGCCCGGCCCGCGCTTCTCCTTCTTCGTAGGGTCCAATTTGCGCCCCATGGTCCTGGGGAACACAAAAACGGGAGATGGTAAACGTGCTGAAAGAGAAAGGCAGATCGCAGACGATCAGGAAAGGGCACTGGCTCCATCAGAACCTCGACTCAGCAGCCCCCTAGCCCCTCGAGGCCTAGCCAAACCTCCACTCCACGCTGAGCCCCAGGCCCTGGGTCCCACGCCCCAGGTGCCCCTCCACACGTCCCAATTCAAGTCAGCGTCTCACTCTCCCTCACCTGACTTAGTTCAGACCCGCCCGAAGCCTCGGCTCACCTGGAAGAGACAGGCACGGAGATCCACGTGCGGCTCGGCCAGGAGATCAAACGCCACACCACGGAAACGTCTCGCGCAGCCGCACTGCGCGCCCCAAGGTCCCACCTCTTCCGGCCTTCTGGTCAGATGAGGAAGCCGGAACTTTTGCTCGCCGGGCCGGCGCGAAGCCGGGCAGGATTCCGGAGTGGACCGCCCCGCTCCGCTCTCCCCGCAGGCGGAGAAGGCGGTGCCCACGAGGCGTCTTCTACTTCCCCGCCCTCCACTCCCGGCGTGGGCCTTTGGCCTCGTAAAGTTCATTTGGAAATACTGCACCCGGAAGCCGCCCCTTCCCCTCGAACACCAGCGCCAGAGCTGCGCCCTCCGCTTGAGGTTGCCCCAAGATCGGCGGCCCCCACGCCTGTGACGCGGGAACCCTCTTCCTTGACCGCAGGACCCGCGCTGCCTCTCAGGTAAGGGTCCTCCCTGCCCAGGTTCCCGTCTTGGAGGTCGGGAGGAAGGCATCTCGTGTCCGCATTTCACCCACGCAAGTTAACAGAAAAACCGACTTCAGCCTTCCTGCAAGTAAACACCAAGGTGGCGCTCGGCTGTTAAAATAGTGTTCCAGCCTCGTTCCACCTTCACAACACTGCGAGGAAGATCCTTTCATTTTATGCGTATTTCTACAGCTTGGAGAAGCCTGCTTCCGCACGCTCGCAGAGCCGGGAAGCCAAGGATCAGGTTGTGAACCGCGGGGGGCGGGGCGGAGGCGGGAGGCGGCGGGTGCGCTCAGGGGACGGCGTCCTGCCCGGAACACATGCACAGATAGGAGCGTCGATTCTTCCGTGGACTCTGATGATGCAAGGAAACCCCTATTCTCCAATTACAGGTGTCCCAGGGCTCCCATCACTCACTCACCCACCTGCACCTACACCCACACTGAACCAGAGCACTAAAATACAAGGAAACTTTTATTTTCAGTTTTCATCAAGAAATCTGCTTTTTGCTTTTTTTTTTATGCTTTTGGTTCTTTTCCTTTTTTTTTTTTTTTTTTTCCACTTTATTTCATTCTAGCCACTCAGGGGCTGGAGCCGCTGGGTTCCTGGTATTAAAAAGATGCCAACAGAGGTAGCTGTGTCTCGCCCAGGGGCCCGGCCCACTGTGAATACCCCCCAAAAAGGAGAAAAGAAAACACAAAATCAACCAACAAAATAAAACGGAAGGAGGAAGAAACTCAGATCATTTTCTTCAAGCCTGGCGGGAACCCACAACAGTTCGTGTTGTAACAGACAGTGTTACAGTGGGGAGAAGCCAGGGCCCAGAAGGCCAGCCCGCCAGCTCCCTGCAGATGGCGCCGGCGCTACTGCTGCAGTCTCTCCAGCAGGAAGGGCACCACTGCCCCTCACTCCCTCCCCTCCCCTAGTGCTCGGGGGGCTGTTCCTCTACAACTTAGAAGATGGGGCAGAAGGAAGGAGAGGGTCTCTCGGGCGCCCAGGGGAGAATCTGGGCAAGGGAAAGTGAGGAAGGTCACTGCTCAGCGGTGGAGGTGGTATTTTCCATCTGGGTCTTCACTGCTGCTGGGCTACCTATAGGAAGACAAGGCCAAGGGAGTCAGAGTTCCAAGACCACAGCAACCCACCAGATCCCAAGAGAACTCACTGGTAAGCCCACCCCGCTGCCCAGCCTGTAAAGCTAGGGACAAACAGCAAAGTTTCCAACTTCTGGAATGGCTCTGTTCAACAGCTGGCCAGAGGAAAATGGTCCTATACCTGCTGTGGAGGTGGTTCAGGCGCCCGGTTTGCCAGGCGACTGAGAATATTACGCTCTGACATCTGTAGCCTCACAGCAACTGGGGGGATTCGGGCAATAGTGGCTGGGAGTCGAGTCACATCGGCTTTCATGTCACTCAGCAGTTCTTCTAGCTGTTTCAGAACTGCATGGGGAGAAAAAGAGGCGGTGAGCCGTGGTGGTCAAGACCCAGGTCTGTCCTCCCATATGGGGACCATCCCTTCCCCCTAGAACTTCTCAGCTACCGAAACTGATGTGCTGGAATACTGTCATTTGTCACTGAGTCACCTGACCTGGCTCCACCACGTATTTCTTATTCCTCATGTTCCAGTTCCAGCTGCCCGTGAGTCTATGATTTTAAAGTCACCTGTTCCTTGATCCCTATTGTCTTATTTCCTCCACTTCTTGAATAGTTATTCCGTTTCCTTTTCTCATCTTTCCTCTCTTCTTTTGGAGCTCTCCCTTCCTACATACCAGCCTTCTTTCTGTCCTTTCACCCTCCACCCCCCTCACAGTGTCTTAACTTTAATCAGAAACTGAATGTTGAAAGGGGTCTAGAACTTGACAGGATATTAAATCACCTGAAATTACCTCTAAACTACCACAGATGAAACTATGTTATTCTGCTTTGTTTCCACCTCCAGGAACTATATTCAAGTTAAGAGGCAAAGAACTACTGTCCTTGATTGCCTTTAAGATGTCAGCTGCCTGAGGAGGAAGGCGAGGATACCGCGCATACCCTAAGCTCCCAGACAAAGGGGCTGGATAAAGGCTGAGGCTGGAGGAGTAACTGTGTACTGGGGAGGGGCAGAGAAGGAAGAGGCCAGGTTGGCAGGAGGCAGGGGAGCCACTGGCTACCTTTGTGCAGGACTGCGTTAGCTGGCTTGTTTCCTGCCATGGACTCCTTGGACAGGTGCTGATGACTCTCTGCCAGACACTCCACCTCAGCAAAGCGGGTGTTTAGGGCCATGGAAGGGTGAGAAGGGTCCTCTGACATGTTGAGGTAAGCTGCCCGACGCAGCTGCTCCTCAATCACCAGGGCTTGTTCTAAGAGCTGGACAAGAGACAAAGAGGAGACGGCAATCAGACTGATGCTCACTCCGCTTGCTTCTGACGGGCCTCTCAGAACCTGTAAAGAACCTCACAGATGGATGCTCCCTCCCCCTCATCTGGCAGTCCAACATTATACTACGGCCTTTTTTACCCCTCTTTGGAGGTCTGTGTTTTTAAAAGTTCTTCACCCTTTACTGATTCACCCTTATACAAAAATGATATTCAATTTAGAACATAATGTATAAAGAATTCAAATCACAATTCCACCTCCAAAAGATAACGTTAAAGGTTTTTCATTACATATGTTTTTTACAAAATTAGATTCTATATACGTATTTATATTGCTTTCACTCAAAGTTACATAGTTAAGTGAAATCACTCAGTCGTGTCTGACTCTTTGTGACCCCATGGACTGTAGCCTACCAGGCTCCTCTGTCCATGGGATATTCCAGGCAAGGGTACTGGAGTGGGGTGCCATTTCCTTCTCCAGAGGATCTTCCCAACCCAGGGATCAAACCTGAGTCTCCCACATTGCAGGCAGACGCTTTACTGTCTAAGCTACCAGGGAAGACAAGTCTTACATGGTAAAACTCTATAAATAAAATATGACTTTAAACAGTTGCATGACAGTCATCCTTTGGATATAAACTACCCTATCCCTTAAGTTGTTTTACTCTTTAAAAAATTATTCCTGTTGTTTCTTTTCTTTCACCTCCATATCTCACTCCCATTCCTTTCCTTCCTCAAATAGGCAATCCTTTTAATATACCTACTTTTTTGTGGGTTTTCTTGAGGATAGTATTGTTTCATGTGTGTTTTCTAATTTACAGAATGTTTTTCTATAAACATTATAAAATTGTTTCCTCCTTTCCCCACTACGTATCTTTTTAAATGGTCCATTTATGTTATAGAAATGTATTTTGTTGCTTCTACCTGCTGCTGAATGATGTGATGTGAATCCACATTTTACCTACCCACACACCCAGTGTCGAATATCTTTGGTTGCCTCCAGACCCCACCACCAAAACTCATATTGCAACAAACACTTGACATGTCGCCTGCTGGAGCTGTGTAAAAGGTCCTTTGAAACACATTCCAAGGGAAAGAATGTTGATACTTGAGTTACGAGGCTTATTTTACTCAATGATCCTCTGGTTCTTAAAAAGAATGAATTCATTAGAGATCAGGAAAAAGGCGAGTATGAGAATAATGGACTGTTGTTTCTTCCACAAGACCTGCCTACATCAAGGTCTACTAATTTATGCTCAAACAGACCAGACATCTACCTTCAACTTATATACCCTGTCTCCTTCACCAGCTTCCTCCCTCTTGCCCCAAACTATAAGCTTTCTCCAGAATCAGCATTCTCTCTCACCTCCTAGCATCAGCCAGCCCCTCTATGCAAATGGGGTGGTGCTTCTCAAACCTGTACCTCAGGCACCGACTGTTCTGTTCCCACTTGTGCATGGCTGATCACTTTGATCCCACTTGTTGATGGTGCTGGGGTATTTACTTCTCAAAAACACCAAAGGACTTGTCTAGAATGGAACTCTTTTCTACAGACTGCTTGCTCTCCTCAGTTCTCTCATCTGCCGATTATAATGTAACTTTCTCAGCAACTCAGACTCAAAACCTCAGTTGAGTCTCACTCCTTTGTATCTCAAATCCAGTCAAGTAAGTCAGGGGTCAGCAAACTATGGCCTGTGGGCCGAATCTGGGCCACTACCCGTTTGTGGATGACCCAAGAACTAAGAATAGGTTTTTGGCTTTTAAATGGTTGGAAAAAAATCAAAGTAATAGTTTATAACACTTCATATAAATTATATGAAGTTCATATTTTAGCATCAGTAAATTAAACTTTTACTGGAACACATTCATACTTTCTGGTTTATCGCATACAGCTGCTTGCGTATTACTACAGAGTTTGTCTTACAAAGGAGCCTGAAATACTCTGGCCCCTTAACAGAAAAAACCTGCTGACCCCACAGTAAATCAATAAATCCTAAAAATTTGTCTAGTGTTTCATTTCCTTTATTTCATCCTTTTCCACAGCCAGTGTAAGAGTTGAGCCCTCACTACCTCATGAGTATAGAGTAGTTCTGTAATCTCATGAAATGTTCTATTTCAGTTTCCCTTGGTTGTGTCAAAACCCTTCACAAACCCTCAATAGCTACCCATGAACTGTAAGGTTAAGCCAGGCCTCCAGCCTTACCTCTCTCTCCAGCCTACCTCCTACCACCACCATGAGTGTCTCCTACACCCGACCTGGACTATTTGCTGTTTCCAAACACCCTACCTAAAGCTCTACAGCCTGTATACCCAACCTAACCCTTTTGATCATAAAGCCTCCTGTTTCTATCTATCCAACAAATCTCTATTCATTCCAAGGGGATTTCTTTGGTAGTCCAGTGGTTACAACTCTTGCTTCCCAAGGCAAGGGGTGCAGGTTATATTCCTGGTTATGGAACTAAGATCCCACATGCTTCCTGGCCAAACAACCAAAACATAAAACAAGCAATATTGTAACAAATTCAGTAAGACTTTAAAAGTGGTCATTAAAAAAAATAAAAAATTGTAGGAAAAAAACTTCCATCTTCTCCGTGAAGCATTTGTGAGCGCTCCCCACCTTCCCCCTGGAGAACTTCTTTATGGATTTAGCAGTCTCCATCGCAACACTTAGACTGAAACACACTTGACCACACATTTGCTGCTACTTTAAACTGAAAGCTTGAGAACAGGCACCAGGCCTGTCCCTGTGCCACCTGCTACTTGGCACATGATGTTGGAAGGCTCACTGGTATGCATTCCTCCCTCCCCAATTATAATACTTAGCTTGAGATTCATGTGCCTTGTCTTCATTTTGATGTCTCCACAAGGTGCCCTCAGTACAATTTGCTGCATTCCTGACAAAGGTGTCCCTTCAGTCCTGGGCATATTAGCCCCAGCATTTCTAAAAATGGAGGTCTACGTCTCTGAATCTCCCCACCCCTCATCCGCACAGACTCAGGAACTGACAGCCCCGCCTCCTTACAGTCAATTCAATCACACTTGTGTCTTTCCTGAACACTCCAACCTGCAGAGGTCCCCTAGCACACCCATGGTGCTGGTCTCTGTCATTTGTCAGGCAGTCATCTTCAGCCATTAAGTAACTGCTTAGTTTTCAAGTCTGTCTGTCTTGATCTCTAAGATACTTGGGAGCAAAGCCATTCACAGGATACACAGTTAAGTACCCAGGAAAACATACAGTATAGCTGAATGACCAGACTTCCCCTGCAGTCCCTTCTGCACTCTAAAGGCCATCCCATAAAGCCTGTATTCCTCCCATTCCTGCTCACCTTGAACCTTCGGGCTAGAAACTTATTCTTGATCTCTAAGAAATTGCCACGGTTCATTTCCCCCTTGAAAGGTTCATTGAGGATGGCATAGCGTGGATCATTCTGGATGTCCTGCCAACGGGCATAGCCATGGCTGTTGGAAAATTAATCGCTCAGGAAAAATGAAACAAGGGAAAGTAAGAACATCCAACTGTTAGACCGGCAGAAATCCCACCAGAACCTTGGATCGGACTCAGGCAAAGGATACTTTATGATGCCAGCCAGTAGCCAGTAGTCATGGCGTCGGTGCCAGATCTCGTAAGTCTTCTTGGTGACAGTGGCTGCCCGCTCCTCATTCTGCCACAGGGAGTGCAGCTCTGAAGAGAGGTATGGGGAACGGGGAGAAACACAAAGGCAGACACCACTGAGGATTCAGCTACTTAACTCCTGACCCGGTACCAACTTACTGTGCCTTTGGCTTTGTAACAGGGACCCCAGAGGAGTGTGCTGTAGGCCTGGCATTCCCTCTAGGAGAGCCAAAGTCTCCGTACCTTGGTTTCTGACAAGAACCCTAATTTCACCTTGAATCTTTCCAGTGGGCCCCTTTTTCATACCCGTAAAACCACCATCTGCAATGTTGAACATGAAACGCTGTTTAATATTTTTCTTCTGCTTCTCATCATTCAGGTCCTTGGGGGTCTCTCCATTCTGAAGCATCACCTCTTTTTTCTCCTCTTCTTCTTTCTTCTCTTCTACAGAACAGACAGAAGAGAAATGTCAGCTCTAGACAGAAGACAGCACCATGGCCCTTACCGGTACATACAGCACCGTGTGCTACGAGACCACCCATCTACTTCCACCCTTTCTCCACGTGTTTTTTATATATATATATATGTATGTATGTATGTATATATTTGGCTGCACTGTGTCGTAGTTGCAGCATGTGAGCTCTAGTTCTCTGACCAGGGATTGAACCTGGGCCCCCTGCGTTGGGAGAGCAGTCTTAACCACTGGACCATCAGGGAAGTCCCCACATGTAACTGTTTCTTAAACCCACAAAAAGGTGCCACCAGCCCACTGACCATCACAGGCGGGGAGAGGGGGAGTCTTTTAGCTTGGGATAAAATGATTCTATCAGTATGGATGGGGAGCCTGTGGGCAGAGAGGTGTCTGGGAGACAAAGTTCTTCCTTTCAGCAATAGAGTCCTTTTACAGTACAGTTGGCTTCTCCAAACACCCACCTTTGTCCTCCACCACGATGGGAGTCAGATCAACTGCTGCCTTCTCCTCCACCTTCTCCACATCAGCATTACCTGGGGGGAATAGATGGCACTGAGAACATACCTAAACAAGAGTGCTCCCCACCTCTGTTAGATCTGAAATAGTCCTAAACCTAAACCTTAATGATTAAAGTCATAAAAGATGTCCTGAGGGACAAAAAGCCCACAGTTAAACTCAGGGGTGAAAGAGTCTTCCGTGTGTCAGTTCCTCTGGACTGCCTCCAGCTGGGCTGCAAGTCGAAGTCCTTTGGTTCGCAGGGTCTGCAGGGCACGCAGATTGACATACCTTTCGGATCTGTCTCCATCGCTTCCTCTGTTCTCTCCTTGACCTCTGCCTTTTCCACTTTCTCCTCTCCCTCAGGAGGCTCCACTGGGACCTTCTCCTCCTCTGAGGCAGGGGCAGGGGGCTGTGTACACTTCAAAAGAGAGAAGACAGAGGTTGAAGCAGACAGGCCAGCCTCCCACAGGGAGAATGGGCCAATCCCACGGCCTCCAGTGTGGCGTCTGTCACCCTCTCACCTCAACGGCGGCCTCAGGGGGTACAGACTTCACCTCCTTCTCTGCCTCTGCACTCTCTTCTTCTTTGAGGTTATTTTCCTCTACTTTTATCCCATCCTCTGCAGACCAACAATAGACATTAATTAAGAAGGTCCCAGATCAAAGAGAAGGTCATGCCTTCTCAGTCTGTCTCATCTTAAACTGTCCTCTCGTGCCTTTAAGAGCCAGCCCTATTCTCAGGACGGCCCTCCTAAACTGAGAGGGAGCTTGCTGTGCGTCCTGCCGGAGTCCCCTGAGAACTGAGCACAGGGGAACAGAAAAACCACAGGCCAGGACAAAAAGAAGAGGACAGAGGACTAACACCCAGGAGCACTCACCGGCAGGCGGGGCAGGAGCTGGAGTATTGGGTTGTGTGTCCCCAGGAGTGGAGGGGGTAGGAGTCTTTGGGGACGGTGACCCTGGCTGGGACATTTTCTTATTTTCCTCTACTTCTGCGAGTTCAGGCATGCTCCAGCGCCCGTTAACATGTTCAAACTCCTGAACCTGCAGCAATGGGACAAGAGGTTGAAGACCCGAGTCCAACTAGGCTCCTTCCCTGCTGGCTCTCCAGCTCCCACTATAAGCCCTGGATCACCGAGGGAGGCTCAGGGCTCACCTTCTTGCGAATCAAGGACATAACCCCAATCCGAGTAAGGACATGCTGGCGAGACAGGCCTTCTCGGGGGACGCCATCAGCAAAGGTCTCGGCCCCATCTGCTCCCGGCTCACATAAATGCCGCATAAAAAGCGAGACATAAGCCCTGTGGTAAAGAAACAGAAACAGGTTAAAGAGCAGCCAGCTCCCAGACCAGACTCCTTCCCACCCGCAGGGCAGTCAGGCCTCATGCTGGAAATGACTGTGGCTCCATGTGAGGTAAAGCCCGCCATGGTGCTGAGAGCTGGTCTCCAGACCCCATGCTGTGCCCCAGGTCCTCTGCTGGGGAAGCAGGGAACAGAGAGCCCTTCTCCTAGCAGCTGCACTTCCAGCTTCAGCAGAAGTGCCTCCTGGCACAGCAGGCTCCAGTGTGCAGAAAAACCCGGACTCAGAGGCCTTGCTTTACAGTGCTCAACCAAGCACTCGACTTACTTGAACTCCTTCTCAGATTTGCCTCGCAGATCCCGCACGAGCCACTGGGTGGTAAAAGCATCCTGAGGGGGCATCCCATAGCGCATAATTGCATTAAGAAAGGCTTTTCGCTGACGAGCATTAAAACCAAGAACCTGGGGGCAGAAGGAGCCAGGTGAGAGGGAGGCAACCCAACTCCCCCAAGACCCGACAGCCACTCGCACCCACCCTGCCCTAGGACCGAGTGGTACTCACTTCAATATTCCCACCAACACGGGCCAACAGAGGAGGCAATGGCTTATCTTTATCATTCCGCAGGCCCTTGCGACTGGGCCTGCGGGGAGCTACAAGAAGAAAAAGGACGTGTGAGCAACGCTGATCGGGATGTTAGACAAAGCAACAGGTAAAAATCCAACAGAAAGGCACGGGCCTCACCTTCTGAACGTTCGTCAAAGTCTTCATCACCTTCCTCTGAGGCCACCGAATAATCGGACTGGTTGTCGGACTGGTCGTCCTGCCAATCTGGAGGGAGAGAGGGCAGATGAGCGGGGCCCACTGCTCTAGTGGAACGGCCCATGGGTGGGGGGCGGGGCCGGCCACACACACCTCGGTCCTCCTGCGAGCCATCATTGTAGTTGACCTGTTTACGAATTCTTTTTCCTTTGCCCAGGTTTCGGGCCAGATCTTCTTGCTGCTGCTCATAATGGTGCCGCAGCAATTTCTCCCAGTAGTCGGGATCCACACTTTCTTCCTGTTTTATGATCTCCCGTTCCACCTCCTCTTCCTCCTGGGGCAGAGGGAGGGCCAGGACTCAGGGCTGCTGCACCCCCAGCTACCCCTGGTCCTCACAGTTCCCACTCTGTTAGCTGCTGTTCATGACTTGACTCTGAAATACATGGTGTACCTGCTTGAACCTAAGAACTTGAAAGAAATTTAATTGACAGGACAAGCTGTTATCACAAGATAGAAGGATGAAGAGACAATATGCATTCTTTTAACCCCTTTTACTGACACACAAACAGTTGGGGAGATGGTAAAATGTAGGAAAGAGATTACAGCCTTAGCAAGGCAGAATGGAGAAGCTTCTGAAATACTGCAGAAGATTCTCCCAAGCAATAAAGTAGAAGGGCCATAAGCCCTTTCTGTTCTTCATAAACTTCATAAAAGTTTATCAACTGTGAAAAAAAAATTACATATCCTCTTATATCCCCATAATGTTTATGCTCCTCTGAAAGTCTTCACTTTTTTTTTTCCGATAGTTTAGGACCACCAGTTCCAAATCCTTTACATTAGAATTAAGCTGTTAACAGCATTGATATAAGAAACAACCTACATCTCCACCATTAGGGAACCTGAATAAATTATGGGGGGGTGAAATGGATGAAGAGAGTCAAAAGGTATAAATTTAGGTTATGATGATTTTATACACAGCATGGAAACTCTAGTTAATACCATACTGCATATCTGAAAGTTGCTATTATAGTAAAAGAACAGTTCTTAAAAGCTCTCATCACAAGAAAAAAAAGTTAATACTATATATATGGTAACAGAACTAAACTTACTGGGGTGACATCTTGCAATACATACAAACCATTATGATTTGATACGATATACCAAATCACATCATACACCTTTAATATAATAGTATTTTATATTATATCTCATTTTTTTAAGTAAATAAATTATGGTACTTTCAAATGGTGACATATTACACAGGGGGGTGAGGCAGAAGTTCTTTCTGTACTGATTTGGATAAAATAAATCTTCTAAGATCAGGTAGACAAAAGTGAGGTACAGAACATCATGGAGAAGCCACTTTCCTTACATAGCAACAGGGATGCAACTAGAAATGATCATAGTCAGAAACAAATACCGTATCACTTATACATGGAATCTGAAAGTATGACACAAACCTATCTATGGAACAGAATCATGGACCTAGAGAACAGACGGGTAGTTGCCAAGGGGAAGGGACTGCAGTGGGAGGTTGGGATTAGCAGATGTAAGCTTTCATATATAGAAGAGATAAACCACAAGGTCCTACTGTATAGCACAAGGAACTATATATAACATCCTATGATAACATAACAGATAAGAATATATATAAAGAAAATGTGTATATATACATATATATATTAAAAAGTATAACTGAATCACTTTGTTGCCCAGCAGAAATATACACAGCATTGTAAATCAACTATTCTTCCCATTTTTGTGTGGTGTGATTTAACACAACAGAAGTTTATTTCTTGTTCCTACAATGTCCATTACAGATCCGGGGGACTCTCCAGAACAGATACCTCTCTCCAGTGTGGGGGCCTCAGCGTTCCAGACTGCTCTGATCTCATACTCCTCTCTCTGGATGTGCTCACACGACAGAGGAGGAAGACAGCACTAGAGAGTCCTACACCAACAAATAAATGCTTCAGCCACGAACTGAGGATTCTGCAACAACCCACTGCTCAAAACTGTCTCAGGACCCTGTCTAACCACAAGGAGCAGAAAAGAATAACCACTCCCTTCTTTTTTTGGCTGTGCCATGTGGCTTACAGGATCCCAGTTCCCTGATCAAAGGCTGAACCTGGGCCCTCAGTAGTGAGAGCGTGGAGTCCTAACCACTGGATCACCAGGAAATTCCCTTCTTACTGTTCACTAGGATCCAAGCCCCATGTCTCCTTGTCTACTGCTATACCTCACTTAGAAGAGGACCTGGGGACTTCCCTGTGGAACAATACTTCAACTTTAGAAAAAACTACTTTCCTTAAAAGAAAAAGGGAAAAAGGTGTTTCTGTGTACATACACGTCTGTATATATGCATACACACATATGTGATTTACATGTATATAAAATAGTTTGTAAAATAAATATCACTTATCCCCAGCGAGGGTGCTAGGTAGCCAAAGGACTGGGGTGGGGAAGAGATACTTCTACAGCTTCTGAATTTTGAATCAGGAGACTTACAGCTGACCCCTGAACAACACAGGTTTGACCTACATGAGTCCACTCACACACAGATATTTCTCAACAGTAAATACTACAGTACCACACAGGGCACAACTGAATCTGTAGATGTAGGAGCTACACATATGGAGGGCTGTAATATTCAAAAAATAAAACTTTATGCAGCCACCTAGAGGGCCATCGTCAGGAAAGGTTAACAGTGGGAGGGAAAGTACCAGCCCTCTCTTGCAGCCACTCAGCACCTTCTGCTCTGGGTCCCTCCCAGGGTCCCTCCCAAATGTGGGCCACCCTGACAGGAGGGCAGTTTTGACTGAAGACTACTAGGCTGCAGACCAGTCAGACTTTTTAGCCATAAGCACACAACACTGAGGTTAAGATACATATCAGAAAAACAGCAAGAGGAATGATTCAGAGTTGGAAGGATGAGAATAGATGTCAAAGATCATCAGAAACTGATGTCAATTCAAAGAACCTTGACCTGGGTGGCTCAAAGGGGACCAGAAGGGAAAGAATTTTTTTTCTTTAATTCCATACTCTATTATTACATTGGGGGAAAAATATTAGAGTCCACACATTCGTAACTGAGTATTCTTTGTTTTCTGTTTTAAAAGACCCAGGAAACAGAAGGGAAAAAGGAAAGACAATTGTTTCCAAAAGTACAGGAAGACAGGCTAAGTACATATCACACCTCCTACCTTTTCTCTGGAGACAGTTGGGTTAGCAATCCAAAGTCTATTTATAGAGCTAATAAAATGCATAAGAGAAAATAAAGTAAGAATCTAATAAAGCAGTTAATATAAATGCTTTGAGTGTGAAATGTGGCCAGTTACGTCCAAGAAGTGAATGTGATTTGCTCATACTTACAGAATTTCTTTTCAAAGAGGTGAAAAAATAATCACCGTACTAATTTGCCTACAGATGTTTTCCTCGTCTCAAATACCGTCGTGGTCTCAACTCCAACTTTTGGACGAATCACCAAGCACCGCGTTGGACTCATACTCACCCCCATTTCTTCTTCTCGCACCACATACTGGGCCACTTTGAATGAGCTCAAATATTCATTCATGCCCTGTAGCTCCGTGTCTTCAGTCTCATCCTGGTTCCGGTCCAGCAGTCGTTCAATGGCTTTATCGTCATAGTGGATGACACTGCTATCTTCTCCCTCTTTGTTGTCTCCTCCTATAAAGAATCAGGGGTCCACACCCCCAGTTAGCATCAGCAGCTGCAGTGGAGAAAGCTAGCCCCAAAGACCTGAGGTCTGAGTCCCAAGACCCTCAGGATCAAAGATGCCCTTTAGAGCAGCCACACCCCACACCAACACAAGTTCCTGACCAGCTCACCTCCATCTGTGGCCTCATCTTTGAACAGCTCTTCGGTGCCAAACTTGAGGATATCATCAAGCTCCTGTTTGGACATGGATCCAGTCTTGGAGCCCAGCCCAGGCCGAACAACGAGATGCGTCAGCATCATCTTTTTCTTGGCCACCTGCGTGATGCGCTCTTCCACAGACGCACGGGTCACAAACCGGTAAATCATCACCTTCTTATTTTGCCCAATACGGTGAGCTCTGCTAAAGGCCTGGAGTTGGATACAAAACGAAGACAAAAACTGAAGTAACCGTGTTTTTTTGCCCTGACTTTCACATAGTAAGCCAAACCCAGCATGAGGCTCGAGCTGCAGCTTGCCTCATGCAACTTCCTTTTGCACCCCTGCTCCCAGACACCATCCTCTACCGTGTTACCCAAAACAGGACCAGAGCGAACCCAAACTCTCCAGCTTACAATAAGGTAAAAGACATTTAAAAAGAATCTATTGTTTTCCCCTGAAACAACTAATTCCAGATGGCGGAGCCCTCACAGAGAACACTGTGCATTTCCAGTAAGTTACTATATGCCAAGGCTGCTGCCTCTGCTCACCTGGATGTCATTATGGGGGTTCCAATCAGAGTCGTAGATAATAACTGTGTCAGCAGTAGCCAGATTGATTCCAAGGCCCCCAGCTCGAGTGGAAAGCAGGAAGCAAAACTGCTGAGCACCTGGTGCTAAGAGAGGAACCACAATTCCAATGAACAAAAGTATAAGGAGCATCAGATATACAAAACCTCATTAGCAGATGCAAAATGCTACATATAGGATGGATAAACAACAGGTCCTACTGTGTATAGCACAAAGAACTGTGTTCAGTATCTTGTGATACACCACAGTGGAAAAGAATATGAAAAAGAAGATATATTTTTAAAAAAGACTTGTATATATGTATGACTCAATCACTCTGCTGTACAGCAGAAATTAACCCAACACTGTAAACCAACTATACTTGAATTAAAAAAATTAAAAACAAAAACAAAAACACACCTCTTTAGGCAAACACCGAAGTATCAATAATGGTGTCGTAAGCAAAGAGCAACAACAGATACTGAGATGTGTGTGAAAGTTTAAGAAGAAATAGGATGTCACCATGGTCTCAAGTGTCCCCTAAAGGAATTTATCAATCACAATGAAGAAAACCTTACAGGGGAGAACTTAGGCAGACACCACCTGAACCAAGTAATCAAGGCCAACACCAGCAGTGGAACATTATCACTGTCACATAGTCCTTGGGAATGATGCACTGAAAAGGACACGGCATCACTCTTGCAGACTCCTGCCCGAAATGTCTAACATTGATCAAATCATGAGAAAACATCAACTAGACTGGTATTAGAAAAGCTAAACATTCTATAAAGAAGCTGACCAGTCACCATCAAAGATATCAATATCATGAGTAAAAAAGAATGAAGAAGTGGAAGAGACAACAACTATGAGTGATGTGGGATCCGTGAGTGGATCCTGACACATGGTCAGTGGTGACGTTCAAGTCTATGACCTGGTTAGTAGTATACTAGACACCAATGTTAATTTCCTGGATTTGAACATTGTACTGTGGTCATGTAAGTTATCAAGAAAAGCCCGGTGAAAGGTATACATGGACTCGCTATGTTATTTTTTTGAACTTTTGTGTTCAAAACTATCTCAAGTTATAAAGCTAAAAAAAAAAAAAAAAAGAGGAGGAGGTGGTAGCAGCTACTGAGACAAGCCTGCCACTAGCTTGCTATCTGGGCTTGGTAAATCTGGATAAATCTGGGTCCCTCCCAGGCCTCAGCAATGAAGATGATTAAATGAAGTGCCCTTCTTTTCAGCAGAGAGAACAAAGACTCCATAGGGAATTAACAATCTCCCAGAAATAATCTGATACATTCTTCCAGTCAAGAAATTCAAAAGTACTCTTCCATGTCGACAAAAGACCCTGAACCACTACCCAGAAAAACAGATGTGAGAGAACAAGTGATAGGTCGAGAGCTCTGAGTGAGTGAAGATGCCAGGATCAAAGCCATTCCTCCCCTCTTACCATTGAAGCGGTCAATGGCCTCCTGACGCATGTTCCCAGTGATTCCCCCATCAATACGTTCATATTTATAACCTTCGTGTTCCAGGAAGTCCTCTAGCAGGTCCAGCATCTTGGTCATCTGAAGAGGAGCAGAGTTAAATTACGGGATTAATTAGACGAAACTCCTCCCGTACGTCTCTGAGCTGTCCACTGCTACCCGGAAGTTACCTGGGAGAAGATGAGGACACGGTGCCCACCCTCCTTGAGGTTCTTGAGCATCTTCTGAAGCAGCAATAATTTCCCGGATGCTCTGATGAGGGCACTGCCGTCATACATGCCGTTAGGCATCTTAGGGGCTTCCTAGAGAGGAGCAAAAAAGAAAAAAAATAAAGAAAGAAACCCCACACGGAGCAGTCCCCACCCAGGGATGGACAAGTGGTGGCAGAGTTACCATGGCGGCCACCGGGAAGAGATATGGGTGGTTGCAGCACTTCTTAAGATCCATCACCACATTCAGCAGAGAGACCTGGTTGCCACCCCCTCGGGCATTGAGGGCTTCAAAATTCCGAGTGAGGATGTACTTGTAGTATTTCCTGTGTAGACGACAGGGTAAGAGATATCACCCTCGAGAGTCGTCACCTGGCTCACCATGTGGTTCCAGGGTCTGGGGCCTTCCTTCCAACACCTCTCACTTTGGGACTGAGGAAACCCAAGAAGCGCCATTGCCATCCTTTTAAACAAGGGAAGGAAGCGCTGAGCACTCTGGACCCAGCACCCCGGCCACAGGTTCCTTTGAGCCTCACTGGCTTGGTCACCACCCATCTCACATCAGAGTACGGGGAGGACTGGCAAACACCACACAGACGGGCCGGCGTGTCTAGCTGTGTCTGCCAAACGGAGCCAGCACCCCGTTTCTCCACACTCACTTCTGCATGGGGCTCAACTCCACACGCACGATCAGCTCTGTCTTGGACGGCATGTTCTTGAACACGTCAGCCTTGAGCCGCCGCAACATGTGAGGGCCCAGCATGTCATGCAGCTTTTTAATCTGGTCCTCCTTGGCAATGTCCGCAAACTCCTCCAGGAAGCCTTCCAAATTGCTTCAGAAGGAAAAGGAAAGAAGCTGTTGGAGAGGGGAAGGGAAGGGACATGACGCAGGAGGCAGAAGGAGCAGGAAGGATGAGGAGCTGACTGTGGACAAGCACACACTTACTGGAACCTCTCAGGGGTGAGGAAGTTGAGCAGGTGGAACAACTCTTCTAGATTGTTCTGCAGTGGAGTCCCTGTCAGCAACAGCTTGTGCTGGAGTGAGTAGCCATTTAGAACCCGGAAAAACTGGTGAAGCAGATGGAGAGAAGTGGAGTGCAATGAAAACAGGACTCCAGTACTTCTTTGTAAAGTCCCGTTTTACCGCCCAGCAGTTAAGCCCCTGCCCCTACCTCTATCTCTCTTAAAAAATTTTTTTTTTTATTATTCTTTATCTTCTTTCCACAGTGACTTTTTCTTTCAGCTACACTTTGCAATCTTAGCTCCCCAACTAGCTAATGAACCCGTGCCCCACACCCCCACCCCAGAGTAGAAGTGCAGAGTCCTAACCACTGGACCACCAGCAATGTCCTCCATCTCTCTTCTAAGGCCTGGCCTCCAAGCCTTATCTATCATGAGTGAGTAAGGAAGGCAGAGATCCTTTTTCCGTCTCCCGTGCTCCTAGGTCTCCTCTTCCTGAGTAGATGGTACCAGAACCCTAAAACTGGAGGCCACAGCTCCCCGGCCCCTCACCTTAGACTGATTGTTCTTGAGCCGATGGGCTTCATCCACGATGAGGCAGGCCCAGTCAATAGAGCCCAAGATGGCCATGTCAATGGTGATCAACTCATAGGATGTCAGCAGCACATGAAACTTCACAGATGCCTCTTTCTGCACAAGAAGGTGACTTGGTCACTCGTATCCAGGCCGAGTCAAGGGACTGGCCGGGGAGGGTGGGAGTGGGGGAATTCCCTCCTCTCACCTCACCCCAGGGACCAGACTCAAGGACGCCATAGCAACAACTCTACCCTACCCCTGCCTCTCTCAGGTACCTTCATGCGGGAAGCCTTCTTGCCGCCACGAATGGCATTGTCCTCAAAGGAGAACTCATTCTCTCGGATGATAGCACGGCTGTCTTTGTCACCCACGTAGGTCACCACGTACATATCTGGAGCCCACATTTCAAACTCCCGCTCCCAATTGATGATGGTAGAAAGAGGGGCGCTCACTAGGAAGGGGCCTTTGGAATGACCCTGTGAGGAAGAAGAGCAGAGGGAGAGTGAGGACTCAGGACCCCACACAAAACCCCAGTGTCCACTGTCCGGTACCCGGCCCCTCCAGCAGGCAGAGGACTGGCCTGTGCACTGCTGCTGCCCCTCCTCCCTCCCCAGGATACAAACACACCCAGCCGCCTCCTTCCCACAGGTCCAGGCCTGCCTCCAGGGAGCTCACACACTGGTCTCTCCACACTGGCTTCACCCACAGTTCTGCTCATCTCAGCGCCCAGCCGACCCCCAGGACTGAGGCTCCGGGCACCCACCACTAACCTCCCCAAGGCTCCACTCCCTCCCATCTGTCTCTGGGTACTTAGGTCTCTCTTACTGTCAACTCAACACTGTTCTCCAGGTCAGAGACTAGTTTTTTTTTTCCCTTTCTCTGTCTCTTGGGAGTGCAAGAGAAGACCCTGAACACAGAACGTTCCCCCAGACACAAAGCCAGTAGCCCCAGCTTTCGTACCTCCTTATAGAGGGAGTACAGGAAGACTGCAGTCTGCACCGTCTTCCCAAGGCCCATCTCGTCGGCCAAGATGGTGTCAGTGCCCTGAGCCCAGGAGAAGCGTAGCCAGTTCAGGCCTTCCATCTGATAGGGGTGCAGGGTCCCACCCGTAGCATCCAGGTACTCTGGCTGGCGCTCATACTTCACTGTTGGCTGAAGGAGGAAAAGAGGAAGTCATGAGCTGGTGAGGAATTCCTTTCCTTCCCTAAGACAGTAGCTGCTCCTCCTCACACATGCTCACTAGAGCCTACTCAAGGACGCCACAAAAGACTGGCAGGGGAAAAGGTGCTTAACGGTTATTTTAAGTTTGTGTTTTACTTAGGGTCCTGCAAGTAGCAAGGCAAGATGGAGGTCTTGGTCCCACAGACATTAGAAGACTGACACGTCACAGTCTCCCTGGCAGCACAATAATTCTACCAGTCAGGATCTACCAGGTGAAAAGTTCTACGTTCTCCATAAATTTACTTTTAACCTTAACCTTACTCATATTTTACACAAAACCCCAAGGAACTGAGCCATGAATTAAGGCTCAAAAGACGCAGGTTCCAAAACAAGTTTCATAAAAGCTTGGTGTGTGACTCCTCCATGTTATGCCTATGTTTTTGCTTTTCTGACGAGGGAAAAGAAAATAAAAGTATTCCCAGTACTTTTCCTGGTTTCCAGAGACGTGGAGACACCAGGAAGCCATCTGTGTGAAGCATTTTAGCCACACCGACTTGAATGTCTTAGACCACCGTCAGAGGAGCACAGAAGACACATCGTCCTGCCCGCCCTTTTCTGCCAACTCACATCAACCGTTGGGGTTTCAGGGGGCCTCTCCAACTTCCTCAGCTTCACCTTCTTGAGCTTCTTGCCTGGTCGTCCCTCCTCACCCCTCATCAACTCCCTAAAGAGGACAGAGATGTCACAGCGCTGCCAGGGGTCCTTCTCAATAAGCAGCAGCTCTGATCACTGAGGTCGCTCACCTGTGATTCCAGTAGCTCTGCTTGAACAGGTCATAGTCCTGAATCTCCACATCCTCACTCTCCCAGGATGCCTGGTCATAGGGTAGGTCCCGCCACTTGATCAAGTAGTGGACGTGGCCCTTCTTGTCCACGCTGTAAGGTCAAGAGGAGAAAGCTCTGAGCCAGAAGGCCCCCTGCTCAGCTCCCCAGTCAGTCTTGCTCTCAGAAACCGCCAACAATAGATGTTCCAAACCAGGCCTCTGAGGAGGCCAGATGCCACATGGATTCAGAACCAATACATCTGGTCTACCAGTCTTTGCACCAAAAATGATCTCTAATCTACAGTCTATGGCTCAAAGGCCAGGATTCAGTCAGTTAATAAATAACACACTGAGTGTCTTGTCCGACTGTAAGTTACTGGTGAGGTCCATTTTCTGAATCCCCTGAGGATACGCAGCCCACCTCCAGGATGCCCGGCCGGCTCCATCGGTACCTGTGGTTGAGAATTCGGTGGATCATCATCCACTCGGGCTTTATCCCATAGCGATAGAAGCGCTCCTCCATCTCAGCGAATTTAGGGTCCTTGTTCTTCCGCTTCCGACTCTTCTCCTCGTCACCACCGAAGTCCCCAGAGGGTGGTTCATCCATGTCATTCTTGCGCTGATAGTTTCGGAACATCACTTGACAGTGTAGCTCCAACTGCAAGCAGGACGAGAAAGACATCAGCAAGAGTGATAGCCACCCTTCTCTCCACAGGCTGTACTCTCACTGCCGCCCCCATCCAGTCTCTCCCAGGCTCACCTGCAGCTCAGACACCCAGGAGCAGTGCCAGTACGACATCCCTTGCCACTTGACGAAGAACTGCCGCTCCGGCCGCCCCTCCAAGGGCTTGGGGGACGGAGTGTTGGGATCAGCATCTGGGGGCCGAGGCACTGGCGTGGGAGATGGTGGCTGACCCCACTTCCAGATTAGGATCTTCTGAACTTTGCCCTTGAGAGCTGGACACTAAGAGAGAAAAAGAGATGAGTCAATACCAAAGCACTACCATAGGGAGGAGATGTATACCTGAGAGCAGCTTCAACCTCATAGTTAGTAAAATCTCATTTCAATTACAGTCTTATCCCAAAACCCTTTGAGAGAGAGAATAGAATCTCCTGTTTCTGGACTTAGTCCAGGACTGGTGTGACATCACTCCTATCTGCCTAACAGAGCTAGCAGCTAGAGCAAGTAGGCACAGAGAAGTCACAGGCCTGGAGCCCAGGTTTCCTCGCTTAATCTATTAGATTGGTGCAAACATAATTGCAGTTTTGGACTGTGAAATTTAACATTTAATCATTATAACTAGGCTCAAACACAGTTTTATCAATCAAAATAAGGACTAATACAATAAACACATTTTTGCCAATGAGAAATATGTTTATTCCTGTGGTGTTAAAATCCAGGCTTCGTGATTCAATGAATTCTTGGAAAGGATTTTCCACATCATGCTGGTTGTGGAAGCGTTTTCCCTGCAAAAAGTTTTTAAGCTGCTTGAAGTAGCAGTAGTTGGGAGAAACAGAGGTAGAGGTCAGGTGAATACGGCAGATGAGGCAAAATTTTGTAGCCCAATTTGTTCAACTTTTTGATTGAACATTGTGTGAACACCGCATGATGTTCAACATTGATTGAACATCAACTTTTTGATTGAAGCGTTGATTGTGTCATGTATGGTTGGGTGCTTTCATGGAGAAGAATCAAACCCTTTCATTGCTGTAGGTCTGGTAGCTCACACAATAAAGAATCTGCCTGCAATGCAGGAGACTGGGTTTCGATCTGTGCGTCGGGAACATCCCCAGAAGGAAATGGCTACCCACTCCAGTATTCTTGCCTGGGAAATCCCACAGACAGATGAGCCTGGTGGGCTATAGTTCATGGGGTTGCAGAGTCGGACACTACTGAGCAGCTAACACACTTTCACTGACCAATGCTGGCTGCAGGCGCTGTGGCTTTCAGTGCATCTCATCGCTTTGCAGAGCATACTTCCAAAATGTAATGGTTTCACTGGGATACAGAAAGCCGTAGTGGATCAGACCGGCAGCAGACCACCAAACAGTGACCATGACCTTTTTTTGGTGCAAATTTGGCTTAGGAGATGCTTTGGAGTATTTTCTCAGTCCAACCACTGAGCTGGTTGTTACCAGTTATTGTATAAAATACACTTTTCATTGCGTATCAGTCTGATTGAGAAATGGTTCGTCATTGTTGCATAGAATAAGAGAAGATGACACTTCAAAACCTTTCCAATTTGCTTCAAATGCTGAAAAACCGTAGAATGGTTGATGTTGAGTTCTTCAGCAACTTCTTATGTGGTTTTAAGAGGATGAGCTTCAGTGATTACTCTCAGTTGGTCACTGTCAACGTCCCATGACCGGCCACTACACTCATCTTCAAAGTTCTCATCTCCTTTGCAAGACTTCTTAAACCACCACTGAACTGTACATTCGTTAGCAGTTCCTGGGCCAAATGTGCTGTTAATGTTGTGAGTTTTCTCCACTGCTTTATGACTCATTTTGAACTCAAATAAGAAAACTGATTGAATTTTCTTTTTGTCTAGCATCATTTCCATAGCTTAAAATCACATAAAATAACTGTTAGAAAAGACATAAACCAAGAAATATCCATTAAAATGATGTATAACACAACCACATTTAAGAATGTATTCCAATTATCAAATGGCAAAGTTCAACAGTGCTAAACCTCATTTATATCCCACTTGGGAGAACAGGCAAAGCATCAGCTCTGTTGGAAGTCAGTCCTATAGCTTCCCAGAAGAAAGGCATCCCAGGACCACAAAGGAAGGAAAACCCCGGTTTCGGGGCTCAAAGGCCTCCAGCCCTCCAGTGGCCTCTCCTGCACCTCAGCCTGGAGATGCCCACATGGAAGAGGGGTGAACCCTTGGGCTGGTCCACGCCTCCCTCGTCTGAGCCCAGTTGGGGCCAGGCACTCACCGTGCAGCGGGGACACAGCCATTCGCCGTTGGGGATCTCTGGGAGGGGGGGGTTCAGGCAGTGGATGTGGTAGGAGGAGGGACAGGTGTCACAGCAGAGCAGCTCCCCGCCATCCTTGCAGACCCGACAGAACTCCATGTGGTGATCATCCTCTTCCTCAGGGTCTCCCCCAACCTCTTCCAGGATCTCCTCGCCCTCCGAATTGTCCTCCTTTGCCTCCCACTGGATGCCTTCCTTCTCCTGAAGTTGAAGACCACAGAGTCAGGTTACAACCACCCCCCACCCTCGCCCAGTTGGACCGCACCCTGTATTCCTCCAAGAGCATCCGAAAGCCCACAGCCAGCAGCACCAGCATGTCTCCCCCCGCCCAAGCCCCTGCCCTTGAGGCAAGGCACTCACGCAGTGTGGGCAGCTCCACTTGCCCTCGGGTGCCTTCTCCATGTCCGGGTCCAGGCAGACCATGTGGTATGCGCGGGGACACGTGTCACACAGGATGATCTCTCCGCCTTGCTGGCACACCTCACAGTAGTCCTGGTGGTCTGTCTCATAACCATCCACAGCAGTCACCTCCTCCTCGCCTGGGCAAGGAAGAGGGAAAGCCCAGTTATTAGAAAACGACCACCTCCCCCCACCCCTGAAGCCCAGGCCCCATCTCCTTAGGGAGATGCCTCCCAGTCATTTCCCTCAGCCCATCACATATTGATACAGAAAAGCAGCACACCTTTCTTCTTCTTTTTTGTGGTCCGCAGTTTCTTGCGACTGCGGCTACTGCGGCTGGTAGAACCATCAGAAACAGAATAGCTATTGATACTGGCGTCGTCGAAGTCAGACTCCACATCTAAGTCATCGTCCTCACTCTAATGGGGTGAGAGGAAATACGGCTCAAGGTTCAGGCCAAGGGGAAGGAGAGAGTGGTGGAGAAGGGAGGCAAGGGAATCGCTCTTCACTCAGGGCACTGCAAGCACGGCAAGGACTTACACAGTGAGCCTAGATCCCTGTTCTATGATCAACTCCCCACATACTTCAGCAACCATCATGAAAGGTGAATCCTGAACTAAGCCACCATCCTCTCCACGGGCTAAGGCACCATCACCAGGGGACAGGGACAGGCTGGGCTCTCACCGAGGATCTCTTTCGCTTAGAACCGAAACCTCCCAGCTTGATTTTCAGGGGAGCTACTTTCTTGGGTTTAGGCTTCTTGGCATCGGGGACACGAGGACTGCCCTTGGGCTTCCTCCGAGCATTGGGACCTAAATCAGGAGAAAGCAAGTGAGATCATGCAGTCCAAACATCCATGACAGAGCAGAACATGGGGAAAAGGAAATATTCACCATCCAAAGTGTTTCCACTGGGTTGGCCAAAAAGTGCCTTTTTAAGTAAAAGTAAGACACGTTTTTCACGTTGGAGGAACTTTATTGCACAATGTATCCATCATTTTGTTCCACTACTTTCTGCCACTTTTCTGGCAACTTCATAATTCTATCTTCCCAAAACTTATTATCTTTTTGAGCAAAGAACTGTCCCAGATGCCTTTTACAGTCTTGCAGGGAACCGAACTTTTTTCCATTAAGAGAATTTTATAAAGATAAAAATAAATGGAAATCTGAAGGTGCAATGTCTGATGAACAGGGTGGATAAATTGGAACTTCTCAGCCAGGTTATAACTATTTTTGCCTTGTCATCAAAGAAATGTGCAATCCTGCCTTACCCTGATGGAGCTCATAATAAAGGACTCCTTTCCAATCCTACCACAAACACAACATCACCTTTGTTAGGATGGAGACCAGTCTTTGATGTAGTTGGTGGTGGTTCAATTCACTTGCCTCAGGATCTCTTCTGTTCCACATTACTGTACAGCATCCACTTTTCATTGCCCATCACAATTTGTTTTAAAAATGGAATGTTTTTGTTACGTTTAAGTAGAGAATTCCATATGGAAATACAGTTAAGATTTCATTCAACTTACATGGAACCCAAACATGAAAGCGATGAACATAACCAGGCCAGTGCAAATGATTTTCAACACTTGATTTGGATTTTTTGAGTATGTCAGCGATCTCCCATGTAGTATACAATATTGACTGTTCTCAATTAATGTCTTAATTTGATCGCTATCAACTTCAGTTGGTCTACCCAACCAGGAAGCATTGTCCAGCGAGAAACCTCCAGCCCAAACCTTTGCAAATTACTTTTGACACGTTCGATCAGTCACAGCACCTTCTCCACATATTGCACAAATCTTTTTTTGCATTTTAGTTGCTTTTTCACCTTTCTTGAAATAATAAAGCATAATATGCCAAAATACTGCCTTTCTTCTTTTATCTTCAATATAAAAATGACTACACAAAAATTCAATTTTGGTAGTTTTTTTTTAAATGCACACTGATATGACAACCATCACAATACGATCTAACAAAACTGTTTCAAATGAAAAAAAAAAAAAAAAAGGACAACTAAGCGAGACTAGAGCCATCTTATGGAAAATAATCAAAGGAACTTTTTGGCCAACCCAACACAATACGCCCCACCTAAAACATTTCTACACTGAGCTTCCCAAATTTCCCTCCTGATCCAAGATTCATCCCTCCCTCCTAGCTTCTATCTTTGGGCTGACAGAACAGTGCATCCACACGTCTGCCAACCACACTAGCCCCCACTTTCACTGGGTCCCATTTTCACCTTTGCCCTCCTTGGTCTTGGCCTTGCGGATAGGCACCTCCACAGGGGGTGGAGGCGGTGCCACTTCAGTGGCCGTCACCATGCTCTCAACCACGGCCACTGCCGCCGCTGCAGCTGCTGCCACAGAAGCCCCAGAACTGCCTTTGAAGGGATTGTTGGTGCTGAATTCCCGCCACTTCGCACCCAAAACCATCATCATCTTGGAGACGGCGATCTTGGGGTTTTTGGCAGCAATGAGGGGTCTGGGGGAAAAAAGGCAGGAACAGAAGAGGAAAAGTTTAAAAATAAAAGATAAAAGATGGGGATGGAGGTAAGAAGAGATAACGGAAGTGCACTCCACCCCATCCCCAAGACCCTCCTGTTTACCTAACAAACTGGCTGAAGGCCTTGTAGTTGGTGAGGGTGCGATAATCCTCCTCAGAGAACACATGGTCGATGTCTTCCATGCCCCAGTCTTCCAAGAGCTGAGCTGATGACTTAGGCTCCTGCAGAGAGAGCAGGGTCAAGGCTTGATTCCGAGTGCCCACACTCACCAGAGGATATGAGCTGCAACTAAGGCTGGCAAGTCCAGGGTAAGACCAAATCATTAGAAACAGGAGGAGAGAACTCAATCTCAGGGGCAGCAGAATGTCTGGGAAGCAAAGGATAGAGAAGGTGGTGGAAATGCAGGCACCTTTGAGTCATCATCATCCTCGTCCTCCTCCTCCTCCTCTTTCCGCTTGGATTTACTCTTCTTCTCCTTCTTAGGGCCCAGCTTCTTCTTCTTCTTCTTACCAGGGGTATAGTCGCTGCCTTCGCTGTCTGAGCGCAGGGCCACCTCTTCCTCCTCCTCCACAAACTCCGGCCCCTCCCCAGAGCTGTCCCCCAGCTGCCGGCATAAGAGCAAACGCTGGAGCAGGGAAGGAGGGGGAGAGGGAGACAGACACACACATGCTACACACATGCTGACCTCAGGACAGCCCCGAGGCGACGCCTGGGACCTGGCAACCCACTCCAGAGCCAGCAAGCGAAGGCCCCAGCCCTCCAGCCCTTCTCAGGGCTCCTCCTGCGTTCCTCCTACTCCCCATGACATCAGTCACCCACTCACCTCCTTTTTTTGGCGCTTGCTCTTAGGGATTTTAGGGTCCCGAGGTTTCTTAGGCTTTTTCTTCTTCTTGAGCTTTGGAGTCTCTGCTTCTGACAAGTCCTCTTCTGGGTCTTCTTCGTTTTCTACATTTATTTAGCAAAAAATGGTATGCAGGGAAGAGATCAATAGCAAAAGGTTAGCACCTAATACAGAGGCTTTAGACTTGATTCCCCCACCTCTTGTCCCAGATTCCACTGAAGAGAGCTGCTACACACGCCACCAATGGAAGCTGATACTCCAGACAGAAACAGACAGAGAGCTGGAGATCTTTGAAACAGGCCTGCAGGGCCAAACTGGGCCCACCTCAGGCAGCTGCCCAGATCCTGAGCAGAAGTCCTCTATATGCTCACCAGGACAGCCAAATCAAGCTGCACACAGTTAACCAAGGAAGAGAAATAGGTCCAGCCCTCCTGTATTCCAGAAACCAAGAATGAGAATGAAAAATCCTACCTAGAAAACAAAAACCAAAGACAACACCCTTGGCACATTCCCAGAACAGTACCTGCTCAGTGGTCCCGGAAACCACGTCCTTCACTAACCCCCTTTGGCTCATCACTGCTCTAAACCACCAGAACCTCTAAGCCCCAGGTTCAGCTTGCCAGCCTAGTATCATGCCCACTCCCAAACCGGACTTCCCTTCCCCATCTCCAGCCCTACTGTTCCTTCCTGGCTTCTCCTGGGTCAGTAGCCTCTTCTCCCCAGGGGCCCAAATCAGCCCAGCTGTCACCATCTCCCCCCCTTCCTCCTCCCATCTGGCTCCGCCTCCTGCCGGCTGGGAGCACACACAAAGCCTGGGGTAATGCTGAGAGCTCCAGGGCAAGCATAGGTGGGAAGGGGCACCGAGGGTGGGGGAGAAGGCCAGGAGGCAGCTTCCTTTGTAACAGACATTCATACCAGCGCACCAGCTCCCTCCTCCCTCCTTCCCAAGCCACCCCCGCCCAAGGAGGGGGGAGAGGAGAAGGGAGTGGAGGAGGAGGGAATGCCTCACCCACTGAAGAGAGGGAAAATGGCTCCTGACCACAGAAGCCAGCCCAGGGCACCCAGCTGCCAACAGAGGACAGACAGGAAGTGGCAGGGGAGGGGGTGGGGTGGAGAGAGGTAGCCAGAGGGGAAAAGACTACCACCTCATAGATTTCCCAAATGATCACCTGGCCCCATGTCCAAACGCCACTTCTCCTAACACTACCCTGGGATGACACAGTTCGCAAGACGCCATTCTAATGTCCTAGGCAAGGATACCCAAGACACCTTGAAGGGTGACCCCACAAGAGGGCCTGAGTTACTCCCTCAATCGTTAGGATTTCGATCATCAGAGCTAAGGTTTAACAAAAGTTCGGCGGTACTGTGTCAGAGTACACAACCTTCTTTCTGACACCCAAAAGGTTGGCCTTCCTTGCAGGATGGAAGCCCACAAGAAGTCTCTGAAACTCAGCTTCCTCATCACCTCTACCCAGAGTGCAGGCCACAGATCCTAAAGTACCTCTAACAAGGTTACAGGCCACCACCTATCCAACCGGCTGAGAAAAAGGGAGCAGCACCTAGAATAGTGGACAACAGCCTCCGACACAGGTTCTTAGTTCCTGGCCCCCAGAACTGGCCCGAAAATGCCTCTGGCTCCACCCTTCCTGTGAGGGGCAGATACTGGGGAGCAAGATACACTGGACAAAGCGCCATCAGCCTCCCCCTTTCCCTCTCAGCCGGGGATCAGGCCAGGCACAAGACAGCCCCTCCCATTCCCCTGGGAATGGAACACCAGCTTGGATCTCAGCAGAAAGAACCATTTTCTTAGGCCCTTCTCCCAAGTCATCCCCGTACTGTCCCTGTCCCCAGTCAGCTACATCTCTAAGAGTCACCATCAAAGCTGGAAGTGGAGACCGGGACAATTCACATAAGCAAAGGGGACTCCCTTCCATCCACAGAAGACCCTCCAACTTCTCAGGCAGATGTGCTGACCTGGCAAAAGGCAAACTGGCTGATATAGAGGAAGATTTGGGATAGGGGCAGGAATGGGGTGTGGCAGGTGGAAAAACTGGGTCACACTACAGCTTGGGGCAGAGTTCACCCTGGGAGCCCACACAGTTCCCAGTCAACACAGGGGCAGCCCCAGCCCGAGGGGCCAATGGGAAACCCAGATGTGGAGCCAGCACAGGATCCTCTCGCCACTATCACTCTCCCCCGCATCCTGGGCCACAGCACAGAAATCTGCCACCGTGCCCTCCACGGTGACAGGATTCAAGCCTCAGTTTCTGATCCCAGCAGCTGAAGACTCAACAAGAACACTGACCCTCTCTTCTAAGTGGCCCTGGGCGGAAGGAGAGACTTCCAACTAAGAAAGTGCCAAACGTGGAACCATCTTTCCCAGACCACCTCAACTTGCAGCTGGAGCTAAGGAGAGAGAAAGCAAAAGGGAAAGATGTTTGCTGGGAAACAAAAACAGAGCCAGCAGGATCCCATCTTAATATACACAGGGAAGATGAAGAAATGGCAGGTAAACAAAAAGATGAAGAAACCAAGTAGGTGACTTAGCTAGGTGCTCTGAAGAAAGGACAGAGGAGACAGAGATCCACTTTACAAACATAACAACAATCATCATTTGAGGATAGACAAGAGTCATTCCAATCAGGCAGGGTGGTTAAAACAATTCGGGTTTGGCCAGTCCAAGGGAGCCACCCCAAATCACAGACAGCACAACCCCCAACACACCTACACAAACACTTCACACCACCAGCCCAAACCCTAGGCTACCTGAGCAGGGCAGAGCCTTCTGGGAAAAAAGCCAGGATTAAACCGACTTGCCAGAGAAAGAGGGGTGCCCAGGGTATCACCTCCGTTCTTTGTGCCCCTCCTAATGTATCCTGCAGGCTACGACATCCTACCCCAACCCCACTCTTAACATTCCAGCAATCTGCCTGACTAAAAGCGCTCTAGATCCCAGTTGAGGAGCGCAATTCAAACTTCACACAGTTGAAACTGCACAGAAAGCCGGTAACTGATCAGAAGCTAAAAATAATCAGAGAGTAACCCGCACTCCCTCTTTCTTTTCCACAGCAGCAACCACAAGATCCTGCTAACAGAGATGCTCTGACGGTCTCCTCCAAGAGCAATCCTCAACCCCCTCACCGCCGCTGCCGCCGCGCCCAGCCTCCAGGGGTCCCAGGCACCTGCAGTCCTTCGGGGACCCACACCAGGCAAAGCCTACCAGCCCCGAGAGCTCCCTCGACCGGGATCCGCAGAGCGTTCCCGAAGACAGTGCAGCAAGCTTGCACCGCGGTCCACGGAGCCCAGGAGGCACATGGCTTCCACCCCCCTCGCGCCGGAGCTCCGCAGAAGGGAACCACTCCCTGCGGATGCCCTCCACCTCAGGCTGCATGGTGGGAGCCCAGAAACTCAACCCTGCCTCTCCACAGCCACTAGGGAGGGCCCAGATGCCTCCTTCCTGCCCGGGGGCCCTGGGGGAAGGTGTTACCTGGGTGGGGTGGGGGCAGACTGTTGTTCAAAAGTGCATCCATGTCGTCCTCCTCGCTGCCCGCGGAGCAGGGGGACGGGGAGCCCAGGCCCGAAGCCATCCCCTTCCGCTCCCGGCCAGGGAATTGGCCCAGCTGCTCCTGCCTGCGGCCTGGGGCCCTCGACACTGGCCCGAGTCACTGTGCGGGGGAGGGGGGAGAGAAAGAGAACAGTCAGTGACGCGCACGGCCCCCTCCCCCACCCCGCCGCGCTTTCCGCCCACCCCGGCCCCCCCTCAGCCACCCGAGCAGGGCACCCGAACCACTCAGGCTGAACTTAGTTCCACACTCCCGGGGGCGGCCCGGAAGCCGGTTCCCCGACTGGAGCCCCCCGGAGAGAGCGGCGCCCCCGAGGGCAGGCCGGTGCCGGCGTGGGGAGGGGAGAGGCCGCTGGACGGAGCCGGGCGTGACGGGGGAGGGGGTCCGAGTGGCCGCGGTGCGGGGTGCGGGGTGGGGGCCGGGGAAGGCGGCCGGCGGCGAGGCGCTCGGGGACACAAGGTCACTTGGGGGTGGGGGGGGCGCCTCCCTGCGCCTGGGGAGGGGCCAGTCCCCAGACAGGGCAGCTCTCCAAAGGCTGTCCTCTGGGACAACTCGGGCTCTCCGGAGGAGCCGCGGGGACGAGGGGGCGTGGAGGCTCGGCGCTCCGGGGGGCTGGAGGCAGGGGCGTGGGGGGCCGGCACTCCCACCGGGCAGGGGGCCGAGCCACGTGTCCCGGGGGGCAAGTGAGCTGAGGGCGAGGGGGGCGCCGGGCATTGTGGGAGGCCGAGTACAAGGTGGGAGTCGCTGAGAGCGAGACTCGGGTCGGGCGAGGGCGGGAGCTGGGCGCACTGCCGGGCAAAGAGAGGCAGGGTCGGCTCCCGGGGCAGGGGGCGGTCCGCGGGTCCGGGGACGCCCGAGGAGCAGCTGGGTGAAGGAAAGACCCTCGGGGCTGGTCGGGCTGAGAGGGGCGTCTCTCTAGGAACCCTGAGCTCTCCTCACCCCGGAGCCGCCGCAGGTCGCGCTGGGTCCGGCCCGGTGTCACTCCCGCTCCGGCTCCTCCTCGCCGCGGCCGAAGGGGGGAAAATGGCTCCGGCTCCGGCGTCGCCTCTTAAAGGGCCCGAAACACCGGCCGGGAAATCCCACCGCACAGGCCCCGCCCCCCCACGGACAGCCCATAATAACCTCAACCAACTCCAACCCCCCCTCCACTACCGCCACCCTCCTCCCTAGGTCTCCCGGGCAACCCCCGCCCCCTCGTCGCTCCGGCAACCATTGGCCACGCCCCCTTCGAGAGCGCGCGCGCGTGTCACCCGGGCAACCACCCACCTCCTGGCCATCCCATAATACACACGGACACCACCCCCCCCACCACCACCACTACCACCCCACGCACACACAGACCATACACATACATGCCAGGGTTGTTGACATCTCATGATATTGCAGACCTTTTGCAACTAACCCTTTATCCCCACCCCCCCCGACATCCCATAATAGCTATCCTTTGCCAACTTCTTCACTCTTGGCCCTAACGCTAACATCCCATAATAATTCGTCACCTCTCCCTTCCCATGGCCATCCCATAATAAGCATCCGTCCCAGCCCTTCAGCCTCACATCCCATAATACTCATCCCCATCCCCCACAGACATCCCATAATAACCACTCTTCATCCACCCCCAGTTTGATATCCCATAATAGTCAGAAACTCACCCCCCCCCATCAACGGACACTTCGGCCTCCTCCCACACACATCCCGTAATAATCAGTCTCCCACTTTCAGTACTGACATCCCATAATAACCCACCCCCTGGCGCTGCCCTCAGCCCCTGCAGGCTAGATCCTCACAACACGACCCCCAGACTTCACACATTCATTCTAGTTCCACAGCCCTTAATAACCACTCCTCCCCATCAGAGAGATATCCCATAATGATCAACAGCCATACCGTCACCCCACAGATGGACAACTAATCTCCTTTCCTCTAACACTGGAAAGATATCCCATCATTTCACTCCCCCACCCACACACTGACAGCCCATAATAATTGCAAAGAACTCGTGGTCAACCAGACATACCATAATACTCCCAGCACAACCCAGAGTCACATCCCATAATGCTTCACCTCCACTCCACTACCCCTATACCTTTTCAGTCAGACATCCCATAATACTCATACTCATACCTCCCCCATCTCCAAGGCTGTCAGTCTATTCTAACACCCACACCAGAGAGGGTGAAGCGGGCTACCCACATTGCCCTGTCCCCGCCCCAACTTGTACACACCTTCATCCCTTAATGAGCCAAAGCAGTGTCCTGGCACAAAGCCTCTTGATGTATAAGACGGACCCTCGCTTTCCTCATCCATCATTTCCAGACACCCACGAACTGACAATCAACCTAGGACCCCACCCAGTCCCACCAAAACCCAGATGTTCTCCAGACATTTACCTTCAGGTGAGTTTTCAGTAAGACCAACCAAATACCATACTGACCAGATGAGCCATTCACATAAAGTTTAGCTCACCCCAAAGCATCCCATAACAATTACAAACCCCCACCTAAAGACTATTTCTCAACATTCCAGCAGTCCTTACCCCATACCACCTCCCCAGGTCAAGCAGTCCATTCTCCTTCCTATGAATGGACATCCCACCATGGTGTGAACTGAAGATCTTGATATCTGCTCAGGAAGACCCAAGATTTGCTCTCCTTATACTCATGTTTATGCAACAGATGTTGAGGGAGTACCTAGCAAGGCACAGAGCTGGGCACCATAATGCCTCCCTTCAAGAAGCCTAAACAATCAAATGCTGAGGCTAGATAGAATGTCTGGTGTCAATGAAACACAGTGCTATTTCCTAATTTCCTGTCACAGGGAATAAAACAAATCCCAACTGGTCTCAGGAGACATCAGATCCCAGTAGAGATTCTCAGTGGTCCTTCTAGAGGTGGGAGGTACTTCTAGAGGATTTACAATGTAGACGGATGGGCAAGATAATCTCCTCTCTGCTCCCTATGTACTAAGGGAGTTTGATTGGAAAGTACTGTCCATCCATCCAGCAAAGCGTTTCTAATACAGAAACCCTATAATGTCATTATGTGCTTCCTTCCTGAGAGACTCCTCAACATGCCAGAATTGTTATATTTGAACACCAAGGGCTTCCCTGGTGGCTCAGACAGTAAAGAATCCATGGGCAATGTGGGAGACCTGGGTTCAATCCCTGGGTTGGGAAGATCCCCTGGAGAAAAGCACGAAACCCACTCCAGTATTCTTGCCTGGAGAATCCCCAAGGACAGAGGAGCCTGGCGGGCTACAGTCCATGGGGTCTTAAAGAGTTGGACACACAACTGAGCAACTAAGCACAGCATGCTTGAACACCAAATCCTGCTGACCAATGACCCATGTTCTCATTTATATGTTCTCATTCTGTATCCTCAAGTCTCATAACATTTCCAACTGCCTTTATCTTCCTCTTGTTGAAGTCCCATTCTTGCCCCCCGCAAAAAAAAAAAACCCTCATCACTGTATAATACTCACCATCTTCCCCTCCGTGTACAAGTCAACATCCCAGAATGCCTTTTTCATTTATAATGCCACAAGGAAGCCTCCAGAAATATACCATTCCCTTCCTTACCTGTACCTACCCTGCAGCTACCCTGGGGACCTCACCTAAGAAAGTCAGAGAACCCAATCTTAAAATCTTTTGACCCTTAGAGAACCTGAGCCTACAGCCTATCACTTTTTCCTCTTCCTGAGCCCCAGAGAACCTGGGTGAGAACCAGTATCTCAGCACCACTTCCTTGCTGCCCTCACTCCAGATCCCAGAATCAGCTAACATCTTCCTCTACTCTCCTGTGCCTTTTCCACACAAGTCCAAGGCCCTTGCGGGTACAACAGGTTGAAGAGCAACCGGAACTTCCTCCTAGGAGAGGCCCTTCCTGACCAGAAGTGAGTGTGTCGCCCTTCTAATCTCACTTCCCTAGAGAAAGGGCCTGGCTAGATGACCCTCCCTCCTCTGGGAACCTCAGGACTGGAGAGCTGGCAAGGAGAGATGAATTCAGGAGAGGCAGAAACTTGCTTAGGGAAATCAGCATCCCTATGCTTCCAAGCATCACTTTGCCGACAAAGGACAAAGGTCCATCTAGTCAAAACTATGGTTTTTCCAGTAGTCATGTATGGATATGAGAGCTGGAACATAAAGAAAGCTGAGGACAGAAGAATTGATGCTTTCAAATTGTGATGCTGGAGAAGACTCTTGAAAATCTGTTGGACTGCAAGGAGATCAAACCAGTCAATCCTAAAGGAAATCAACCCTGAATATTCACTGGAAGGACTGATGCTGAAGCTGAAACTCCAATACTGTGGCCACCTGATGCAAAAAACTGACTAACAGGGAGAGACCCTGATTCTGGGAAAGACCGAAGGCAGGAGGAGAAAGGGGCAGCAGAGGATGAGATGGTTGGATAACATCACCGACTCAATGGACATGAATTTGAGCAAACTCCAGGAGACAGTGAAGGACAAGGAAGCCTGGTGCTGCCATCCACAGGGTCGTGAAGGGTCAGACACAACTAAGCAATTGAACAACAAAGGCTTCCAAGCAGAACACCAGTGATGGTGACTGGTCTCTCCCCCAGCTCCTGCCTGACTTCACTCCCCAGACCACCCTTTCAGCACATCCACTCTGGCACACAGGCTATTTCCCCCATTCTGCAAGGCTGCCTGGTATTCCCATTCAATTCTCTTGTCTTCAAGGTTGGGCCCCATTCATTTGTGCAAATCCTCCCCCATGCTTATTCTGAGGACTAAGAGCAAACCCTGCCCTCCTCACTTGGGGGACAGGAGGCAGCTCTTTCATTAAGGTACCATATACCTCCTTTCAGGAGGTTCTCACTAACCTACAGAGCTGCCAGAGCATTATTATGCCCTCCTCTCTCTCCCCATTTCTTTAGGGGATCCAGCCTGCCTCTGGGCCTCAAATTTCGTTCTGTAATGTCTACATCTGCCCCATACCCTCTTCTTCCCACATATACACCAAGTTACCACAGAGATTCATAAACCAGGAGAAGAGTTTTGTAACTGGGTAGTCACAGCTTCTTGTCTGTGGAGACACACACGGTCCCTTTTGTCCACCACAGCCCTTTACCCCATCCTGCCGGTTGTACCCACTTACCCCTTGGCTCCTCTTACGCCCCACCTCTCCCCGATAACCCACAAGGAGTAGGTCAAAGGCTCTTCTCTCCTTGAGTTCCAGGGGGCTAGGATGTTCATGTCACTGTTGTGGTCTTTCCGCCTCTGTGCTCCCCCTCCCTACCCTGGCCCCAGGCTCCCCTCCCAGATAAATTATAAATAAACCACCAGCGAGATTGGCCCACAGAGACTAAGGGTGGGATAATCTCCTGATTAATGCACCCAGGGGGACAGCCTCTCTAGCCTGTTACTTTAGTGTTCTGCTTCCCTCCCTGTGTTACAGAAGAACCTAGAATAACAGAGTGGGTTGTCCATGGAGTTTTCAGCACATACTCTGTAGTTCCCTCTCCATCTCTGTTCTGTGAGTCCCAGAAACTCTGTTCGCTAGGCATCTAAGAGTGTTCCTGCTGTCAGAAAAGGGGGCTTAGGAAAGCAACATAGGACAGAAAAGCCACAGGGACAGTGCAAGCCAAAGGCTAGGCAGGAGGGAGGTGGTACAGGGCTGGGGGGCACCACCGCACATGTGTCCTGAAGAAGCCAACTCAGTCTTGCTCCTCTGGTGCGACTGCAAGGTGGCATAGCTCCCCTGGTTGGACCCCTACCTGAGCTACAGTCCAGCCAGAACTCAGGCCTCCTCACCGCAGGCTTGGACTCAGCCACCCTTGTAGCTCACAAGCTGTTTAGGGACCCAGGTGTCCAGGGTTCAGATCCGGCTAGCTCCAGTCTGCCCCCGGGGCCTCTTCAAACAGCTGTCACGGACGAACCTCTCCAGCCAGTCACTCTTGCCAGGCCTCAGGTCTGGCTCCAGGGCTCACCCCACCCTCCCCAGCTCCTTCCCTCCCTCTTCCTTCCTTTCCTTCCCCCTCCCCCCTCCCCAGAGCTTCACCTACTCAGGACAGCCCCACCCAGCTGCGCTGGGCACATCCCATAATAATCCTTCTCCTTGCTAGCCCCCACCCCCCCCCAAAAAAAGAGAGAGGCGGCCATCCCATAACAGCCACCCACAAGAGACATTCCGCGGTGACCGCCCCCTCCCTGCAGAGCTGCCGGGAGCAGCCATCCCATAATAGCTGGCCGCCTGTTTTACTGGTTACGGCTGTGGAGGGAGCTGGAGAGGAAATGGAGGGGAGGGGGAAGGAGAGGAGGATCAAGGGCCCCCACTTTGTGGAAGGGAGTGACAAGGGGAAGGAGAGTGACCCAAGGGGATGGGGAGCCAAGGGGACATGGACAGGTGGGAGGTGTGGCCCACTGGCCACCACAACCCTGCTTTGGGACCTTCTCCGCATCCTCAGGGGGTTCGTTTCCCCTTCAGCACCCGGAGGTGGCTGCTAGTTAAGGAAGATGCCTAGGATGGGTTGAGGTGCTCAAACAGCCAGAGTGTGGGGGGTGGACTTCAGGTGTTCTCCTTGGGCCATGTACGGAAGAACGCAGACCTTAGAGACGATGGCTAGAGAGTAAAGGGTGGGGGGGTCGGAGAAGCTCTCCTCAGGCCCTCCCCATTCTGCACCACCATCCCATAATAATCCCCCAGCCCCACTCCCCCTCCCACACACGACATCCCATAATATCTTCTGGAGAAGCAGTCCCCGCAGTAGGTACAAAGAGCTATCCCATAATATGCTCCCCCACCCCCACTCGCCACCCCCCCCAACTTGGCCCCCCCCAGTCACATGCAGCCGGTGCCATCCCCCGCTGCTCCCCCCTCTGGCCACCGAAGGCCTTGCCAGCCCATAATACTCTTGCCTCTGGTCGCAGGAGGCCTCCAGCCCATAATATTCCCTTCCACCACCACCCCCCCTTCCCGCCCCGCACCCCTTCCTCCCGCCTCCAGTTGGAGCCGGGCCTCACCAGCCCATAATATTCCCCAGTCTCCTAAGGCTGCTCCAGCCCATAATACTCTCCCTGTCTCCTAAGGCCTCTCCATCCCATAATACTGCCAGACGCCTGACCTGTGGGCCAAACCCCAGCCCGTTCCACACATCGAGGCTGTGTCAGCGCCGCCGGTCTCCCTCCCTGTCCCTCCCTCCTCCCGCCTCGGCGCTCTCCCTCCCAGGCTGTCTCCCTTCCGCCCTCCTGCCCTGGGCCCCTCTCCCGGCCCCACCAGGGCCTGCCCGGGCCCTCACTTCCCCTCCAGCCTCCTCTTTGGCCCTTTCTCCTCTGCTTGGTTCTTCATCCCATGCCCCCTCTCCTCTCCATTCGGGCACTTTCCCACCCACTTCTCTGTCTGTGGAATGGACAAGGGGCCGGTGAGGAGAGAGTGCCCCCAGAGGGCGACAGGCCAGTCACTGCCGCGGCCTCCTCCTTGACCAAGCACCGTGAAAGCTGGCCCCGCCTGCCTTGCTCACCCATCCCTGGCCTTGGTTCTGATTGCTGGCAGAGCTCCATCTGGGCGAGGATTCACCTGGAACCCTTGCTGTCTTCCAGAAACTCTCCCCTTGGGCATCAAAAGCCGACTTCACCAACGGCCTGTCCTCCCCAGACCCTGGTTGGAAAGAGAGCTCCCCCTTATGGGATATCTCTCAGGTGCCTTTCAAGGGTGACCTCATTAACCCTCACTAGAACCCAATAAGTAGATGCTATGATCCCCATTTCATGGGGAAATAGAGGTTCAGAGAGGTTAAACAACTTCCAAGGTCACACTGCCAAGAAGTGACAGAGCCAAAATTAGTCCCCAGGTTTGTTTGATGGCAAAGTTCTGAGAGCCTTTGGGATTCTCCAAGCCCCTGGGAGAAACTTCACTCTTCAGGGTTTTCAGTGCTCCTCTGGAAGAGACAGCATGGTGACAGTTCCCCAGCCTCCCCGGTCTCCAGGGTCTCCTGAAAGAAGGGAGAAGGAAGGCTCCGTGGGAGGTTAACCTCCCCCTCCACTTTTCTTCAGGGGACTCCAGGTGGCAACCCCACAGGGATTTCCTTCATGCTCCAGGGCTAACAAGCATCTCTCCTTGTTCTCCTGAATTTATCTCAAGACCAGTGATTGTTCCTATTCCCCCAGCTTCTCTCACCACATGGACGGACCATTCTACAGAGGATACGGACCTTGAGGAGAACCAAGGAGTGGTGTCCTCTTTGGTTTAGTTGGTGGACAATCAGGAGTGCTGTCTTGGAAATGATGGGCACATCCCAGGTGGGGGAGGGGAGTGCATGAAGGCTGAGGTGTCCAGCTTTGGGTGCTATCCTTGAGCCACGCCCTTCCAAACCCTCGATGTGGTATGTTTTAGGGCCCAACACCATTGGAACCATGAATGAGCCCTGTTCTCAGCGCTCACTCAGCCACAGTGGGTTCTGCACTGGGGCGGAGGCAGGTGGAGAGGAAGGGCTGGTGTGTTGTAGGGTGAGTGAGTTAGGAGCCCACAGAGGAAGAACTCCACTGAGTGGAGGGACAGGTGACACAGTGGATTCAAGGTGAAAGAGTGGTGGCCTACATGAGGAGGGAAGGAGAGGAAAGGATGCCAAGGAGTGGTGGGTGGAAGGGAACCAGGGATGAGACAGTGGGCTGTAAAGGAAGGGGAGATACAGTAGGGTGTTCTCTGAAGAGTAGAGGACTTTGGGAGTCGCAGAGACGCCGTCCCACTTCCTGGTTGTGTGACCTTAGATCCTCAGCTCTTCCAGGATGTTTCATCTGTAAAGTGAGGGTAATCATTATTCCTAACTCAGAGGGTTATTGTAATAATTAAATAAAACAATGCATTTTGAGCACAAAACTAAGGTCTTGGCATGAAGTGAACTGAAGTGAAAGGCACTCAGTTGTGTCTGACTTTTTGTGACCCCATGGACTATACTAGAGTCCATGGAATTCTCCAGGCCAGAATACTGGAGTGGGTAGCCTTTCCCTTCAGGGATCTTCCCGACCCAGGGATCTAACCTAGGTCTCCCACATTGCAGGCGAATTCTTACCAGCTGAGCCATGGGGAAGCCCAGTTGCATAGAAAATATTTTTACAATGTGTTCACACACTTCTCCCTGTGTCTGAGATTTTCTCATTTTCCTCCTTTGGGTTTTCCTAACCCCCAAAAAGCCTGGTAGGCTGTAGTCCATGGGGTCGCTGAGGGTCGGACACGACTGAGCGACTTCACTTTCACTTTTCACTTTCATGCATTGGAGAAGGAAATGGCAACCCACTCCAGTGTTCTTGCCTGGAGAATCTCAGGGATGGGGGAGCCTGGTGGGCTGCCGTCTATGGGGTCACACAGAGTTGGACACGACTGAAGTGACTTAGCAGCAGCAGCAGTAGCAACCCCCCAAAAGGTAAACTTCGGGACACAGGGTGGGTCTCTGGATTTCCCACATGTAGTTGCCATTACGTTGGCCACCCAGTCATCGAGGGATCCTGTGAAAATAGCAGTGACTGCGGACATCCTTAAACTTCCTGTTCATATCAGGTTCTGCTCATTCTTCCTCTGCCTGCAACATCTCCTGAATCTAATCTCTGCACTGTGCAGCATATGGGATCATAGTTCCCCAACTAGAGACCAAACCAGAGCCCCCTGCGTGGAAGCGCGGAGTCTTAACCACTGGACCGCCAGGGAAGTCCTCCTGAATCTATTCTTGCCTCTCTGTTCTCATGGAAACCCTGTGGATACATTGTCCACTGGAGCTTAAACGATGGAGAGTCCACACTGGCGAAAACTCATTTCCATCTGCCTCCGCAAGCACACCTCCTGGATCCACCCCCTCACCTGTCTTTCTCCTTAGACTCTTCCCCGCCTCATTTCCCTGTAGTTTATCCCACACAGTGTGTCAGGGTGGGCTGAACCTCCCTTAAGAACCTCCAGGGCCCAATAAATTAATGGTCAGTGCCTTCCCCTGCATTCTTCCATCTTCCATCTTCAATAATAACTATCGTTGACTTGTTCTTTGGTCCATGCTAGATAGTAAACTACTTCACAACAAGGTTCTACTGTTCATTTTGTTGTTGGGTCACTAAGTCACGTCCAACTCTGTGACCCGTGGACTGTAGCCCGCCAGGCTCTTCTGTTCATGGGATTCTCCAGGCAAGAATACTGGAGTGTGGAGAAGGAAATGGCAACCCACTCCAGTATTCTCTCCTGGAGAATCCCATGGACAGAGGAGCCTGGCAGGCTACAGTCAGTGGGATTGAATAAAAAAAAAAAAAAAGAATACTGGAGTGGGTTGCCATTTCCTCCTTCAGGGGATCTTCCCGACCCAGGGATCAAACTTATATCTTCTGTATTGGTCAGGGGGATTCTTTACCACTGAGCCACAGGGAAGCCCAATTGTTCATTACAGCAGTAATTAACATTGTAATTCAACTATACTGCAATAAAAAAATAAAAAAAATGATTCAACTGTTCATCATTTCAACAAATATTTATTAGGAACTTCTTTGGCACCAGACACTGTCCTGTATGCTGGGGATACACCAGAGAACCAAAGATCCCTCCCCCCAGGGAGCTTACATTCTACTTGGGGGGGGGTGCGGTGAAGGGGAGACAGACAATAAACTATAAAACTTATAATAAATAAATAAGTAAATTATATAGTAAGTTAGAAGATACTTGCTATGTGAGCTTTAATTGCTTTGGAGTTCATCCACTTATCTGCATATAAAAATACTCAAATAGAGAACTCCCTGGCAGTGCAGTGGTTAGGACTCCATACTTTAGCTACTGAGGACATGGGTTCAATCCCTGGTTGGGGAACTAAGATCCTGTAAGCCATGCAATGTGGCCAAAGCAAACAATTTTTTTAAACTATTAGGTTCAGTTTGGATAGGGCAAAATGCTGAGACTTTGGATGATGATGACATTTGATGCCCCCAGGTCTGGAAGGTCTGAACCCTAAGGACGGAGCAATTGATGGAGCAGGTGCTAACCTGCTAACCACCGGGCCTCGTCTAGAGCAGCAGAAGGCTGTTAACCTCAGACCAGACAGAGGAAAGCTCCACTTCACGGCTCTCAGGGAGGATGCTGGGTCAGTTCTCTGGTTTGGCCACCAGGGGTCATTTTACCCTTGTAAATCACTATCTGGAGGACTCAGGTAAACACAAAAGGCTTAGTAGGAACTAAAACACACAGTGGCACAGCCTGGGAAACTCTAACAGTCACACACAGACACACACACACACATGCGCACACACAGAAACATACAGCAGTGAGAAACAGAAATGCATGCAGGACATGGACATGAGCATGTCACCAATTCCCTTGTTAATCTCACTAATAATGTCAGGGTCTTAGGATGACATGGGGCTTCCCTGGTGGCTCAGAGGTTAAAGCGTCTGCCTGCAATGCAGGAGACCTGGGTTCTATCCCTGGGTCGGGAAGATCCCCTGGAGAAGGAAATGGCAACCCACTCCAGTATTCTTGCTTGGAGAATCCCATGGATGGAGGAGCCTGGTGGGCTGCAGTCCACGGGGTCCCAAAGGGTTGGACACAACTGAGCGACTTCACTTAGGACGACATAGTGCCAGCCCAGACTCCATTCAAGAAGGAAGGAAACAGTAGGTGGCTGGTAAATCAGACTTCCATTTCCTTACTTCCAGCTCACTAAGAGTAGTCATCCTGTTCCTGCCCTCCTGTCCATCATTCATCGGATTTACTTCCATGTAAACTTCTTGCCTGGCTCTTGTTCTGTTTCCTTTTCCCTGCCCAGAGAAACCCCCACCCCCACCTCCTCCTCAGTATTTGTGCAGCTCGTTCCACCCCCACCTCCCGCTGCAGCTCCAGGATCCCTGGATAGTGCTCCACTGGAGTAGAGCACCTACGCACCTTGCCCCCACCCCCACCCCCACCCCCAGAAGCTGCAAGCCTTTCAGACTACAACTGGCAATTGACTTGAGCACAGCTTTTTCCCTGGCATTAATAAAAACAATGTATATAATAGCCTGGGAAGAAATTACACAAACTCTAATACTTCAGTACAGGTATAGTTCTAAAGCATGATCTGGGGATGGATTCTTTTAGAAAGTCTAAACTATTTTCATAATAATACGACTAAGCTGTTATTTGTCCTTTTCACTCATTCTCTCACAAGGAGATGATGGAATTTCCCAGAGGCTTCGTGACACTGTTGCTCTCACAGCTATTGGAATGTGTGCTTGCCTATTTCTGTTTTTAAAGTTATTCTTTTTTATTTCTAGTATGGTTAAGTATCAAAAGAACAAAGTATCAGCAAAAGTTATTTGGAATGCTCCATGTTTAAGAGTGTAAAAGGGTCTGAGACCAACAAGTCTGAGAACTGTTACTTTAGAACAAGAATGTTCTCCTCATTGTATTATCGGTGAAGCAGCAGACGGGGCGCCAGGTGGAGGGGGAAGAACCGAGGACCTAGAATGGAGGAGATCTTGAAGGGGGAAGGCAGGACCTAGAAAGGGGACTAGGGACCAAGAACTTGGAGGGAAAACTCCTCTAACTCAATTTTGCCCTGCCCCCAACTATCCATGCTGGGTGTCAGGTCTAAATTGTTTCAAGTCACTAGACAAGAAGGAAACCAATTCAGTGAGCAGCCAATACGCTTTTGTATTATTAATATTATGCCTCAGTGCTGGGCAGGGAGAGCCTCCTAAGACTCCCTAAGCCTGCTGTGGTCCGTCTAAAGGCAGGACACCCATCTTCCGCTCCATCTACCAGCTGTGGGCCGCGTTTCCTGCCCACCAAGGACATTTCATCCAGTCTCCTGCCTCTACATGGGCAGGTTCACAGCAACACTTTCTAGGGGCTGGGGAAGGGGTCCTCCCCTGCTCACCATCACCCCCAGTTAAAGACATTTCCAGCGGCGCTCTTCCTACCGCGCGCCCCTGGGCCCCACACTTCGTTCTCTTCTGCATCCGGTAGCAGGAGCTGCCACTCCTAAGTCCCAGCGCCCACCCTACCGCTCCCCGGTGCACACCGCGGCGTGTCTGAGAGTACCAGAGGCGCGGGAGTGGGGGTGGGGGTGGGACCGTGCTCTGACACGAACGACTGTGCGTTCAGAAGGACGAATCCTCGTGGGATGGGGTGAAGGATGACCGGGGATCGGAGGGCTGGAGCTGCCCCTGGCTGGTTGTGGTCAGAGTAGAGGCGTGGGCAGTCTCGGTGAGCGGTTCAGCGAGCGCCTCCTGAGCCCCGTTGGCGGCCAAGGTCCTGTCCCGGAGCGGGGCTCTCAGGCCTCGCAGGGTGTTGCGGAAGCCCTCCGCGCTAAAGTAGTACACGAGGGGGTCGAGCACGCAGTTGGCACCGGCCAGCAGCACCATGACCATCAGCACCCCGCGCACCTTCTTGCGCGCCTCGGAGCTGGCGGGCACCACCTCGCCGCGTAGCAGCCCGTACACGGCCAGCGTGGCGTTGTAGGGCACGAAGCACAGCAGGAAGATGACCAGGCTCGCCAGCAGGAGGCGCACCGTCTTCCGCCGCCGCTGGCTCCGCGTGGCGTCGGGCCGCGCCAGGGTCCAGAAGACGCGGCCCGACGAGTAGACCACGGCCGCCAGGGGCAGCAGGAAGCCCAGCGCCTCGGCCAACAGCAAGAGCGGCAGTAGGCTGCCCTTCCACAACTTGTCGCTGAAGCTCTCGAAGCAGAGGGACACGTTGCGGCCGTCTCTGGCGCAGGACGAGGGCTGGTGCGCCAGGATGGTGGGCACGGCGAACACCAGGATGAGCGCCCACACGCCCAGGCAGAGCAGCCGCGCCACGCGAGGCCGCCGCAGGTGGCGCAGCCGCAGCGGGTGCACGATGGCGGCGTAGCGGTCCACGTTGATGAGCGTCAGGAAGATGCAGCTGCCGTACATGTTCATCTGAAAGACGGCGCCCGCCAGCTGGCACAAAAAGTCCGGGAAGGGCCAGTAGTGCCGCGCGTAGTAGGACAGGCGCAAGGGCAAGGAGAGGGTGAAGAGCAGGTCGCTGGCCGCCAGGTTGCACATGTACACGCTCACCACCGAATGCACGCGCAGCGCGCGCAGGAAGACCCAGAGGGCCAGCGCGTTGAGGGGGAGCCCGGCCGCCAGCACCACGCTGTAGACCACCAGATGCAAATGATGGATGGGCTGGTAGTCCGGGCACTCGGTGGGAAGAGACTTGGCCGAGGAGTTGGCTTGCATCGTGCCACTGTGCGCCGAGGAGCTAGGCTGGGGGCATCAGGGGGCGCACCCACGTCCTAGCATCTCCAGTCTCTGGGGCTGGGGCCTGGGGGCTGCACAGAGAGCCCCAGAGCAAACGGAGGTTCAGCATGGGCGTGTGGGTTGTGGTTGCAAGGCAGCCGGCCTGGGGGAAGGTGGGGAGCAGTGGGATGCCTTTGGTCACAGCCTCATCGGCAGTGGAGACCTGAAACAGGAGGGAAGCCAGAAGTCAAGATTGGGCAAGGAAGGGCTGAAGACACAAATGTTATGGAGCTGAACTCCCTGGCCTCTTGAGACCTTTTTCAGCCTCAGACCTTTCCCTTACCTTCCTTCTGTGTCCAGAACAGCTTTCTGCAGCCGTCTCCATGGCACAGTGTTAAATGCACAGACTCTGGAGTCAGACTTGCCTACGTATAAATCTGTGCCTTTGTCCTGGTGTGCCTTAGCCACTTCCCTGGTAGTCCAGTTACTAAGACTCAGAGCTCCCAACGCAGGGTTCAATCCCTGGTGAGGGAACTAGAGCCTACATGCTGCAACCAAGAGTTTGCATGCCACGACTAACACCCTGCACAGCCGAATAAATAAATATTTTTTTTAAAGGAAAGAAAACTGAATTAATATCTCTACCCCTCATTTTCCTTACCTGGAAAACAAAAGAAAGAAAGGAGAGGCGTTCCTACTTCACAAGGTCATTAGACTCAACGAGTCAATATATATGAAATGCTTTGGTTACTGTTATCTGCTAATATCTCTTCCTTTCTTCCTTTCTTCCTTTCTTGTACAAATGCTTCCTGGGACTTTAGAAGGTTTCAGGCATGTTCAAAGCAGTGAACAAAACAAAGGCCTTGCCCCCACCTATTTTCCATTCCCCTGAAAGGAGACAGATGATAAAGTATTGGTAAATAGGTATTGGCCTCCTTGGGTGGATGGCTCAGGGGTAAAGAATCTACCTGCAATGCAGGAACCACAGCAGATGTGGTTCAATCGATGGGTCCAGAAGATCCTCTGGAGAAGGTAATGGCAACCCACTCCAGTATTCTTGCCTGGGAAATCCCATGGACAGAGGACCCTGGCAGGCTACGGTCCATAGCATCACAAAGAGCTGGACACAACTAAATGACTTAGCACACACACACGCACACAAATAGCTCTTATGTCAGGTGGTGAGAAGAACTGTGGAGCCCCTCCCCTGGCACCAGCCTGTTCTGCTTGTTCCCCATTATCTAAAGAATAAAGTTCAAACTCCCAAGTACAGGATGAAATCCCAGCCTCATCTCTGCTGTTGCTCCTGTGTGGGCTGGGTTTGTGGTCAGAGTGACCCAGTCCAGCTGGATGGTTTGACCTTGCTCACTCTCAGTTTTTTCATTTGTAAAATGGGGACAGTAATAGAATGGGGGTCCCATAGGCTGATGGCACATCTCAGCACAGTGCTGCCAGATGGGGAAGGCCTTGTGGGTTGAACTTCTCTGGGAGCTTCCCTGCAGAGTCTGACTTGGATGTTTCCTAGTGAGGGTTCTATGATGGGGGGAGACGGTGGTTTGGTCCTAAGGGCTTGAAGGGGGCGCTTAGCCCAGAGAAGGTGGCAATGAGCCAGGAAGTACTGTGGGCTCTGATAAGACTGAGACTGCCGGAAAGGGCAGACCACAGCCGCTGCCATCCTCAGGCAAAAGCTGGCAGATGAAGGGTATGGCCAGAGGTAGTGGAGTCAGAAGACAGGACTTCATCTCAAGTCCTTCCTTAATGCCAGAAGGCCACAGAAGAGACCCCTCCATTGTGATCCCCACATGCTGTCTATTTTGTGTGTGTTGTAAAATATACAGAACTTATTAAAATTACCATTGCAACCATCTTTAAGACTACAATTCAGTGACATTAAGTACAATCGCAGTATTGTGTAACCATTGCCACTATTTCTGAAACTTTTTCATCATCCCAAACAACAGCTTTATACCCATTAAGCAATAACTGCTCATCCCCTTTCCCTCCCTCTCCTGGAAACCTCTATTCTACTTTCTGTCTGTGTAAATTTGCCTATTCTTGACCCCTCCTCTGAGTAGAAATGTAGAATTTCCATCCTTTTGTGTCTGGGTTATTTCACTTAGCTTAAAGTTTTCAAGGTCCCTCCATGCTATAGACTGTATCAGAGTTACAGTCTTTTATGGCTGAATAATATTTTCCTGAGCTTCCCAGGTGGGTCAGTGGTAAAGAACCTGCCTGCCAATGCAGGAGATGCAGGTTTGATTCCTGAGTCGGGAAGATCCCCTCCCTGGATGAAGAAATGGCAACCCACTCCAGTATTCTTGCCTGGAAAATCCCATGGACAGGGGAGCCTGGTGGGCTATAGTCCATGGAGTCTCAAAGAGTCAGACACAATTGAACAACTAAACAACAAAAACAAATATTTTCCCGTATAAACACCACATTTTGTTCATCCGTTCATTTGTTGATGGTGACTTGGGTTTTTCCATCTTTTGGATATTGTGGGTAATGGTAATGAAGATGGGTGGCCATGTGCCGACTTGGGGATCTTAAGGAAATAAGTTATCTGAAGACCCTGAGCCATTATCCCAAAGTACTGAACCTACTCCTTTCAGTAGGAACCACTTAAAGCCTTACATGGAACAAAGTTGTAAACCTAATCGTCATACGTTTTCTAGTGTGTTTTTCGCTTGCTTGTTTGTTCTCCCTCCAACCAGCAGTTTGACTTGTAAGAAGCACAGCACAAGAATAAAGAAACATTTCTCCTACGAAATACCAATTTCATCAACGAAAATAATGTTGGATGGGTCTTAAACGTGCGGAAAAGCAAATAACACCAGTTCTCTTCCTAAAATGTGCCCACCTCCCATGATCCTTTGCTCCAGTCATGCCAAACTAGTGATAATTCTGCAAATACTTGACATCTTCAGGGCTCTGCCTCTCACGTGCTGTCTCTTCAACCTGGAATGCCCTCTCTCCCCTTCTCTGACTGGTAAACTCAGCCACTTCTCAGGGCCCCATGTTGCCTTTCCTGACTCCCGCCCTCCCACCAAACAGGCATAGTCCCCTCTTTGGTGTCTCCCCAGCACTTTGGACGCACGTCAGCTTTTCCTACTCAGGCTGTCATGAGCTGTTCTTGGTCTGCTCCTCCCACTCACCCGTGAACTCCCTGAGGGAGGGCCTGTGGACTGTGACTTACTCATCTTTGTAGCCCCAGCCCCTCCCTCTATAAATGTTGAGTCAAAAATAATAGCTGCCTTACTGATCGCTCACCATCTCCCTGGGTGCCTTCTAAGTGCAAGCTCTAATCCTCCCAGCAGCCCTCGGAGGTCAGTGTTTCTCCTGATTTTTACTCAAAAGTGGTCAGTGAGGAGTGAAATCAGGACTCAAACCCAGGACGTCTCACCTCCAAAGTCCAAGCTGCCTCCAATAAGAATGGGTGGGTGGGTGTGAGCTGGATGCTGCACCTAACTTTTATTGCTGCCTAGATGAAATCTGTGCCCATAGGTGAACGCTTTTACTTCCTCCTTTGTCCAATTGAAATATGTACTGTTTAATAACCCACTTCCTTCTTTCTCCCACTTCAAACATTGGTACCACAGACTCATCTCTCACATACACAAATATGCCTCCTGATGATCTCCCCTTACCTACTGAATCAGTTTTCTGCTTTCAGCTCCTCAGGTCATGTCCTGTGTATTTGTCCCATTTCCCCAACCAGATGATAAGGTTCTAGGGTAGGGATTAGGCCTTTTACAGCTTTCTTCCCAAGCTCACTCACACTTCAGTCTTTCCACTTAGCAGGCCCTTGTGATATTCACCGGCTGCCTGGAAGGAAATCTTCCCTCTGCCCCCCATGTCCATCCAGCCTGTAATCCTGTTATAATATTTCATGTGTCATTCCAACCTCTTATCACATTCCTGACTATCTTTTCCGCATGTGCAACTCTGAAAAGCATGTCCCTTTGGAGAGCCTTGTTTGGAAACTGCTTGTGATAAAACTTCCGTAACAGTTTACGGCTGCAATTTTTGTTGCTGTTTAGTCCCTAAGTCATGTCTGGCTCTTTGCAACCCCATGGACTGTAGCCCGCCAGGCTCCTCTGTCCATGGGATTTCCCAGGCAAGAATGCTGGAGTGGGTTGTCATTTCCTCATCCAGGGAGGGGATCTTCCCAACACAGGGATCAAACCCAGAACTCCAGTATCTCCTGTATTGCAGGCAGATTGTTTACCACTGAGCCACCTGGGAAGCCCACAGCTACAATTACAGTAACATTTTATCACTCTTAACCATTCTTTGGAGAATCAATAGCTCCTTACAATTAGGATGAATGAATGAGTGAATGGATAATTCTCTTCCAAGAATACTAAATCTCTCAGCACTTCCCTCGTGGCTCACTGGTAAAGAGTCAGCCTGCAACGCAGGAGACACTAGAGACCTGGGTTCGACCCCTAGGTCAGAAAGATCCCCTGGAGGAGTAAATGGCAACTCCAATATTCTCGCCTGGAGAATCCCATGGACGGAGGAGCCTGGTGGGCTCCAGTCCATGCGGTGGCAGAGAGTTGAACAGGACTGAGTGACTACGCACACAGCACACCAGGCTCTCATCAACAACACTGCATGTTAATGAAACCACAATGTATTAGGTGAGCTGCTACTAAAAGGTGGAGTTAGGAATTCTTCAGAGATGCTCTCTCCTTCCTCCATTCCAAAGCCGAGAAGCCCTTGGGTTGATGTCTCAAAAAGCCACCCCTCTCTGACAGACTCACACAGAATGGCCTAAGCCAAGCATTGAGAGCTGCCAGGCTCCTGCCCTAGTCCCCCACCCCATCCGCTTGCTTCCCTGGGGCTCCTTGTCAGAGGAACTGAATGGGCACAGTGCCAGGCCAGATGGCAGAGATGGGAAAAACTGCCAAAAAGGAGGCAAACAGGAAATGGAAGACGGGCTCTAGGTATGGGGAAGGGGCAGCAAGCCCCTCTCCTCTGTCCTGCTGTCAGCAAGAGGTCAGGTTGGGGTGGGGGGCGGTAAAGCAAAGAAACAGCAGCAGCCCCAGAAGCACAGAGACACCAGGACTTCATTTCACCAGGGAGAAGGGGAACCTTGAGGCCCACACGGGCTCAGCAACCTCAGCATGCCCAGAGGTCACGTGACCACACAGCTGCACTCACGTGCAAGGCCACAGGCAGGTAAGGGTGCACCAAAGGATGGGCACACAAGATTGCTAGTAACATACAGATCAGTGTGTAACACGTGTGTGTGTGCACGGAGCCTCAGACAGCCAAGCCAGGGGAGGAGGGCAGACCCAGCCCCCGTCTTCGGGACAGCATCCTTAGATGGACAGACAGACGGGCAGCTTCAGGGGCACACACACAGGTGTGCAGATGGCCACAAGCAGATCCCTGCCCCAGGACACTGAGAGGCAAAGAGAGGCCTGGGGACTGCCCCTCCGGCATCCTCCCCCCACCGCCCCAACACCATGCACAGACCAGACTATGCGTGGTCATTCTCCTCCTCACCTTCTCCGTCTTTCAGCTTGCCATAAGCACACCCAGGGCCCAGATCCCTGTGTCCCTGGGACCTCTGGGACCGGCCCCACTGCCCTCTGAGCTGGGCTGGGCACCATGCTTTGCTGAGATAAGTCAGTGGGGCAGGGCTATTTTCTGCTTTGGCAGGAAGTGAGAATGGAGGATAAAAGTGGACAGAAGGCTAGATCATGATCTTTCCCTTCCTCTCCTCCACACAACTGGCCCGTGGCGTCCACCCTTCTGGCGCCTGACCAGGGATGCAGAGGGGAGCTGAACAGAACGGGGGTGGGTGATTTGGGACACTGATGGGGGCAGGGAGGAAAGACAGACAGCTCCAGCTTCCTCCTGTCTGCTACCCTCCCCATGGGCTTCCTGCCCCACTTCCCCCCCTGCTCTCCCCGCCTCTCCGAACATCCACCAAAGGCCTTGCTCTCATCACCTCTTCACCTTCGGAATCTACACCCTTCAGAAATTTGGAAAGTGGGAATCTCCGGTCTCTTTATCCTTCTTGCCCCGGAAGACCAGCTCTGAATAGCTCTGACCTACTTTTAGATTTGGGCTGTCAAAAGCCCATCAGCGTGTCTCCCCACCCCCACCCTCACCACACACACTGTGTAACCAGACCTTGTAGCTGACTGAACCCACTTCCTCTCTTGCCGCAACCTGGCAGCCAAGAGAAGATGCAACCTCTACCCACAGACACGTGTGATTGTGAAGACTCTTATGGCCTGTATGTTCAGATTTCCCAAACGGATGCAAACTGTACTGAGCATCCAGCAGAAGGATGATGAAAGCTTTAGGAAAATCTCTGTCCCAGGGCTGCTCTGAAACACAGATGAATCCTGCCCATCAGCTTGTCCTGGGTCTGGGAAGTTTGTGAAAGTGACTCATAGTCGCTCAATCTCGTCTGACTCTTTGCGACTCTAGGGACTGTAGCCCGCCAGGCTCCTCAGTCCATGGAAGTTTACAGGCAAGAATACTGGAGTGGGTTAGCTGTTCCCTTCTCCTGGGGATCTTCCTGATTCAGGGATCGAACCTGGGTCTCCCGCATTGCAGGCTGATTGGGGCAGTCTGTAAGGTGGGGATAGTACCAGGTCACCCAGTTGAGTGGATGGCCTCCTCCTGACCCAGGGGTCATGGTCTTCCCCTCCACGTGTTCTGTCTAACCTCCATCCTCCTTCCTCTCTGGTTCAGGCCTGCTCTGCTTTCTGCAGCCCAGATCCTGCTCCAGCCTCTCCCCACCCTTCCCCTCTTGGCCTCTCTTTCAGCTCTTCCAACATCATCCTCAGCTGCATCTTTTCCCTTTCTCTATTCTCATCCCATTTCTCCTTTCTAGGAAAAGGCCAAAAGTTCAATGACTAGTCGCCCGGTGAGTGGCTGTCACCTCCCCACCTGCATACATTTCTCCACCCTGCTGTCAAGAGCTGGAAAAACAGGAAACAAAGTCTCGATCACTCAGGACTCAAATGGGATCAACTCTCTGCAGCCCTGTGCTCTGGGTGGTCCTTGTTTTGGGACTTGGCTGGGTCCCACAGACTCAAAGAAACCTCGGGAAGCCTTTGGATTCATGGACCTGGCCCTGCCCTTGGGCAGCACTGAGTATGTGTGGTGTGGAGCCCTCAAGCCTCTGTGATCCCTCCCCGGGGGCCTGGGCTTGGGAGGCTTCTGAGCTGCTGGGGTGCATGCTGAGGGCACCAGACAGGGACACAGCCGGGCTCTACGGTCTCTGGGTGGCCAGGAGATGAAGCTCAAGGGTTGAAAGTTTCTGCTTCTGTCTCAACCCAACCCTTGCCTCCAGGTCCCCTTCGGCGACAACCTCAGATCACCCTGAAGGGACCAGAGATGCAACCTGATGGGAGGGCCCCTTCCCATCAGGGAGGCCCCCACAAACAGGGAACAGCCACCCTCAGTGGTGTGACACACAGGTGTCAGGGACACCGCTTTGATCCCTGATCTGGGAAGATCCCACATGCCTCATGGCAACTAAACCCCTGAGCTAAACTACTGAAGCTCCGTGCACCTAGAGCCCATGCTCTGAAACAAGAGAAGCCACCACAGTGAGAAGCCCGTGTACCACAAGTAGAAAGAAGCCCCCACTCTCTGCAACTAGAGAAAAGCCCGGGTGGAGCAAAGAAAACTCAGCACAAACAAAAATATATACATAAATACATATTAAAACAAAAACAAAAGAAGGCCCTGCACACCCTCAAATATCACCCCCACCCTACCCTGTGCCCAGTATCTGAAATCTTATCCACTGCATGACACTCCTGGACCACATCCTACCAGACCTGGCAGGACACTGGAGACGTCTGGCCTCAACATCTTATAAAGAGAATGCCCTGGGTGAAGGCAGTGTCTCTCAGGCACCTCTAAGACATTGGATTTGGCTGGGAAGGTCCCTATGAGGGCAGGTCTGTGCCTTGAACCCGCTCTGGAGTTTAATCAGGTCAGGTTACTGTCACCTGCAGAGGCCTGGCTCCGGATGAGTGGGCGTTGGACATTGTCTTATCTGAGAATGGGAGAGGGTTGGAAACTATCCTCAGAGGGCCCTCTTTCCTCAGTGGCCCTGGGACCCCGAGTTTAGCGTGAGAGTAGGTGAAGGGGAAGACCCAGCCCCCAGAACAGACAGACCCAGGGGCTGGCTTCATGCTCCAGGGCACATCCTCTGTCTGCGGTCTGCCTGCCTGAGGTCGTCCCTTTGAGCTCTTTATTCAGAAAGATTTCTCCAGGCCCAGGGCCCCCTCTCACCTCCACTCCCACCCACGTCCCCCAATTCTAAAGGAGGGGTGCTGTCCTTGTGCCCCTGTGAGGTTCAATCCCACCTGTGAGGCCCCCTTACCTGTGCTCGTCGGTGTGGCTCGCAGCTCTCCCGAGCTGGCTTCTGCCTGCTCTGCGCCAGGCCGGGCTGGTAGGACCTGCTCCCGGCAGTGGGACACACCCACCTCAGCAGATCTCAGCAGATCCCGGCACCCTGCACGCACCCGCACCCAACCCCAAGACAGCGGGCAGGGAGAGAGACAGAGGAGGAAGCCGTGACCTCAGTGCCTTCACAGTTTGGCCAGAGAAGAAACCCCAGCAGAATGTCACTTAATGCAGCCCCAACCCTCACCCACTAATGCCCTCACCACCACCCATCCCTCTCACACCCCTTGTAGTTTCCGGGAAGCCTAGCTGTCACACCCAGTACTGCAGATTCCAAATTACTAACCCCCAGCCTCTTGCTGTCCTGCCGGTTCCCCCTGGCTGTCTCGTCTGTTCTGGGTTCCAGCAGATGGTTTTGCTCTTGTCACAGGTGGCTTATACCTCCCTCTGTGTGTTTGTGGGGGAGGGGGAGCAGGACTCAGACGACAACCCCTAGTCTCTGTAGCCTGGGCTGAGCCCCTTGTCTTCCAGATCAATAGGGCCAGGCATGTTGTCTGCGCTCTGTGCAAAAAAAAAAGAACAAAAAACAAAAAAACAAGCTTTGAGCCCTAGGTGAAAAAGGACATTGTGGTTGAATGAGCATGGGAAACACTAAGTCGAACAGGTTTCTCTATTACAGGGTTTCTCAGGGTCTTAAAAGCTTGACCACATGTTGATAATAAAAGCTGGGTTATGGGGGCATTGAGGGTGCATTGTGAGTGTGTTAGTTGCTCAGTCTTGTCTGACTCTTTGCAATCCTATGGACTGTAGCCCACCAGGCTCCTCCTTCCATGGGACTCTCCAGGAAAGAATACTGGAGTGGGTAACCATTCCCTTCTCCAGAGGGTCTTTCAGCCCAGGGGTTGAAACTGGGTCTCCTGCGTTGCAGGAAGATTCTTCACCTTCTGAACCACCAGGGTTGCGTTATTCTGTATTTGTGTATGCTTGAGCTTTTCCATAACGTTTTCTGTTAAATGCTATATAGTTATCTCCACGTGTGTGTTTCCAGAATATGTTTTGGGAGATCCGTTATTTTTTTTTTGTTTGAAAGATTTTTTTTTTTAAACGTGGATCATTTTTATAAGGTTTTATTGAATTTGTTACAATATTGTTTCTGTTTTTTATGTTTTTGGTTTTTGTGGCATGTTGAGATCTTAGCTTCCCAAACAGGGCTCAAATCCATACCCCCTGCCACTGGAAGGCAAAGTCTTAATCATTGAACAGCAAGGGAAGTCTCCCAGGTTATTTTTTTTTAACTTTTTAAAAAAGTTGATATGTTGTATTTTCATTTTTATTCAGTTCAAGAAATTTTCTTTTTCATTTTTTTGGCTACATGGCATGTGGGATCTCGTTTTTCCAACCAGGGATCAAACCTGCGCCCCCTGCATTGGAAGCATGGAGTCTTAACCACTCGACCACCCGCTAAGTCCTGATTCCCACGTTATTAAAGGCTGATGCTGGAGTCACATCTCCACGCAAGCTGTCATGACGCGCTCCCCCACATTTGGACCACTGGGCCCATGACTGGATGTCAGAGCAAGGGCTTCCAGCCCAGTTGCCTCCTCCCTCCTATAAATGGCAAATTCTGCCATACTGCCTGGGGCTGGCCCCCGCTGGACACAGTCTCATTCAGATGACCCTCCAGAGGGACAGTCCTGCACTCACATCTGAGATCATGGGATCAGAACTTCAGAAATGGAGACACACACGCCCTCGTGGCCCACACAGTCCCCAAGACACCGGCCATGACTTCTTCTGACTTCTCAGTCTTCTCCTGGCACAGGACTGCTTCCCTGAGAACCACCCCCAGGGTTCCCTTGCCAACAGATGGCTCCATAAGTGCCAGGGGCTGTAGAACTGACTCCCTGGGGGCAGGGGGCGGGCAGGCCCAAGAGGGGATCACAACCAAACCAGGCCACACAAGTTAAAAATAAACATTTTATGTATAGACATCCTTTAAGGTGGGCAGAGTTCCCATCACCAACCTCTCTGGGACTGGTGCCCCAACCCAAAAGACATGTGATTCGGGCCAAGTAAGAGACAATCCAGGGTCTGAAAGCAATGGAGAGTGTGGGAAGGGGTAGCGGGTGGGGAGAGGACAGAGTCCAGCTCATCCAGCTTGGCCAAGGGTCAAGGTGCTAAACTCCTGGCTCCATCGAAGCACGAGGTCCTCGCTCTTGTCCGGAGTCAGGACGGTGTACGTCTCATTCTGCAGACATCTCATGCGGGACACCTGTGCAGGGTCCGAGTGGGAGAGCCAGGAGCCAGAGATGTCAGAAGTCCAGATCCCAGGGCGGGGGCAGGGGCGGGCGTGGTTGCAGGGAGTGCAGGAAAAGTCAGGGAAGGCGGAAGCTCAGATGTGGCTTTTTTAAAAAGCAGCCAGACACACCACATAGCCTGAACCCCTCCTTTTAGAAATGAGGAGCCCGGGGCTGGAGAGGAAGTGACTTGGCTCAGACGAGTCAGTGAGTAAGAGCAGGAGGCAGGACTGACATCTAGACCTCTCTGACCAACCAGGCTGGGGGTTCTTCCCTCCCAGTGTGTCCCCAGGGCTTCTTACGGCAGCCTCCCCTTTCCACCCCCATCCCGGAACCCTTGGCCTGGGGGCCTGGGAGGGCTGCTCACCTGTGGCTGGAGGAGTAGGGACAGAGCACCGGGGGACACACCTGCTCTTCACACCCCCACCCCCATGCTCAGATGGATGCCACGGCTCGGGGTGTGTGGGGGAGGTGGAAAGGTGGTCAGAACAGGTCAGTGTGCAGTGACCCATGGAGGGGCTGATGGGGGTGGTGGGAGCAGCAGGAGGTGGCTCACCTTCCGGTCCCTGTTTCTCATCATACACTGCTGGCTTTTGAAGGCACAGTAGTTGGGGTACTGCACATATTCCGTGTCACAGATCTAAGGCAGGAGGGGGGATGGGAGGTGGAAGACTTCAGAAGCCTCAGAGCCCTTCATAGCGCCCCCGATGGCAGAAACCAGGGCAGAGAACCAGACCCTCTGCACCGGGGTGTCCCCTTCAGTGTCACCCTGTGTCTGGGAAGAAGCTGGGAGCTGAAACTAGGAAGGGGCTGCTCTGCCGGTCAGCAGGCTGCGAAAGCAGCTGAGAGGACCGGGGAAGTGAGTACCAAGGGTCCAGATCGTGGAAGGGTCCCAAGTGGCATTCCCATCTCAGGGAGCCTCCTGGGGACGGCTTAGGATGGAAGAGGTGGAAGTGTTTCTAATGTGCGACCCTGGGTGGAGCCACTTCCCTCTGTGGCCCTCACCACCCCACCCATAAACCCAGGGAAACAGCTGAGATGGTCTAAGGCCCCGTCCAGATCTAGGGACTCAGGGAGGAAAGCTAGGCGGAGGCCCTTCTGCTCAGCTAAAAGCCCTTTCTTAAGTAGTCTCAACTTGTCCTGGTCTTGATTTTTTTCTGTTAAACCACAGAAGGCGGGGGTTGGGGGAGTGAGGGAGGCGGTGCTGGCTCTTAGCTACAACAGGTTGACCCACAGGGGAGATGACTTTGCGGGAGGGAGTAAAGCTGATCCCATTGAGAGGGAAAGCACTGGAAGATTCGGGAAGGAGCCTACAGACTAAGGCAGGGAAGCACTGGATCACTGTCAGCGGCACTTCAGGCATCACCCAGAAGTTTGTCTTAGGAATGAGGCCTCCCACTCCCACCCACCAAGGGTAACTGGCAGAGATGGGACCAGACCTGTCTCGTGTCCCCAAGTCCTGTACCCTCCAGCTTCCCGGATTGCTAGTCCTTTGCTAAACACAATCCTGGTCTCCTGGGGGCCCAGGGGAGGCGGAGGGAGGGGGGAGGGTGTTGGGGAGGGGGGAGGGGAGTCTGCTGGAAAGAGGCAGGAGGCTCATTGAGGAGCAGCTCTCAGAAGCCAGGGCCCCAAGGCGCCCCCCGCCCCACATCCTAGGGTTCCCCAGAGCGAGGGACTAGGAGGAAGCATGGTGAGTGGGGTGGGGCTGACCCTGGTGGGGAAGTCTCCATCCTGGAAGCTCAGGAACTCAGTCTGGAGCCAGCTGGCCACTCGGTTGTCTTCGCAGCCCTTAGTGGCCAGCCTGGCACACCAGAAGTCCATGCGCAGCCCGCCGTACAAGTCCAGCCCGTAAAAGCGGCCCGATTTCAGGCTCCCTATCTGTGGCACGGGGCACAGGAGAGAGGTGGGCACCCTGCTCACCCCCTCAGCCCCCGGTTGCCCGACCTTGCCTAAAGCCCTACCCCCCACCCCCACCGCCACCACTGCAGCCCACCCAGCTGGGTCAGTACCTGGGTGCCAATGGTCATGCTCTGGGAGGCAAGCAGGGGGCTGACAAAGGGTGTTTTGTGGGAGCTGTCGCACTGCTGTCGCTGCAGGTTGGCCTCCGAGTGGCACTGCTCCAGCTTCAGTGAGCAGAAGTCACAGAGGGTACACGCGGCTAAGTGTCGCCGCCCCAGACTGTCACAGACCTGCAGAGGGGTGCGGCTGAGGGCCTGAGGCTGAAGTCCCACGCCCCCACAGAAGGTCCCCGCATTAAGCCTTTTCCAGAAGCTCCTCTGGCTTTTCCCAAACCCCCTACCCAAGGTCCTCCCCTCAAGGACCTCCCATCAGCTCTCTATTTCTTCCCCCTCCTCCAGGATGGTTTATTTCCTCACAAACAATCTTCATCTTCTTGCAGGTGACACCCAAGCCTCTATCATCCGTTCTAATCTCTTTCCTGAGCTCTGAATCCTCATGGCCAAGTGCCTGACAGATGTCTAACTTTGCCTAACTGAAAGAGGCTCACCGTCCTCCCTTCCTCTCTGCTAATGATAATGCTAATATTTACAAAGAGCTGGCACGGTGCTGCATGCCATGGCTGATAAATGCCTTCATCTTATTTGGTCTTCCTAGGAATAGAATAGCTACTAAGCATGGCTCCATTTGCCTGCCAGGAAACTGAGGCTCCCCGAGGCTGAGTCACTTGCTCAAACACACATCGAGTGCATGATGGACCTGGGACACTGGTCTGGCTGCTTCCAACTCAAAACCCAGGTCCTCTGCTGGAGCACCTGGGTTCAGAGCCTCCAAGTTCTTGGAGGACCTTCTTAGATGTGGAGCCGCCCATCTCCCTGTGGGGCTGTCCGCCCTGAGTGAGTCTCCTCAGGAAGATCTCGCTCGGCAGGATCTCCAGGCCGTCCGGTCAGCGCATCACAGTCACACAATCTCTTGCTCGCTCCTCATAACAGCTCATGGGGGAGGCATCATCAGGTCCCTAACCCCAAATCATAACTGAATTCCCCTTTCCTACCAAATGAAATACAACGGTTCGGACTGCCATTCGGGATTATTCACATCATGGCCTCTTTGACTCTGTTTCCAGGTAAAATGGGCTCCTTACTGTTCTTTCAACCAAGCCCTAAAATCCAATGAGCTCTCCATTAGTCCTGAACTTCCTACGTGCGGTCCACCTCCACCAAAAAATAACTCTGTTTCTATCACCTACCATCCCACACTCCTTTCGTATAATGCTACTCAATCTCAGCTCCCTGAGAGCGGGAGGAAGAGTAACAGTGTGCTCATTCTTGGTCCTTCGTGGAATTTCTTCTCTCTTTCCTCTGAGCCTTTGCACACAGTAGTCTCTCTAGCAGGAACCTTCTACTAACCCCTTCTTCTGCCTGGTTAACTTCTTTTATCTCCAGGTCTCAGGTCATCAGTTCCTCTAAGAGGCATTCTCCAATCCTGCCCCAGCATGACTTTGTGCTCGCCATCTGCTCTCTGAACTTTAGACTTATCCGTCATGCGTCGATCCCTGTCACACTGGTCTCCATTTTGTCTCTCTCTCCCAGTGGACTCCAGGAGGACAGAGGATCGGATCTTGTTGCACTCATCGCTAAATTACCTAGGACAGAATTGCTAGTGTCTCAAATACCTAGCCAGATCAATATCTGTTGAATAGACAGATGCATGGATGGCATGCCAGCTCTTAGCACACATTTGCTAACGTGCTTTTGGAAAGTCCTACACTTCTTGGAAATAGAATTTGCTGGGTTATGAGGACATATCAAGATTGGGATCTCTCTACAGAGCCCTGGAACGGGTTCTAGGATCCCTCCTGGAAGAAGAGCTGTATCTAAGGTACAGCCACATCCTGCGGTTGGTGAACTGACTCTGGACATGACTCAAGCTTAGCAACTGAACCACAGAAGGAATTCTGGCCAGGAATAGATTCCAGACTCTGTCTTGAGCCTCCTTCCTTTTAGGGGAGCTGGAAATGTCTTTCCAAGAAGGGGTTCTCACTTGGAGAGTTTTTCAGGCTTTCTGTGGTCCCGCCCATCCTCTACTCCCTAGGCCCGTGAACTTGGAGCCAGTGAACAGCTCGGTGGGCATACCGATATCCCAAAACCAAGGATCTCATTTTCCAAGTACTGCCAGGCCTTGGCTGTCGGGGTTATGACGCAGGTGTTCTCCACAATCGAGTAGCACAGGGTCAGCAAGGCCTCCACGTGGGGCAGCTGTAGCAGGCTGCAAAAAGACCAAGATGGCACCACTGCAGGGGATGGGCCAGAGGGCCAGGGCAGACAGCCATGCCTACTCGATCCCCACTGCCCTTACCATCCAGTCTTAGTCACATGCACTCAGCATGCTGGAGGTGAGAGGCCTCCAGATTAACCGCCTCCTTTTACAGATGAGGAACTGAGACCCAGAAAGGGGAAATGAAATTTGCAGTGCTCATCAGAGGCAGAGAGAAACCCAGAACCCAAGTCTGGTAGCTCTAGCTTCAGGGTTAACCCCATGCCAGGTAGAGATGGGCATCTAGGACAGTGCTTAAGCCACAGAGCAGGTGAGGCGGGCAGCCGCTGGGTGCACCCAAAGCCCAAGCAGATCTGGGTGGGTCTGAGGCCAAGGCTGGCCAAGTGGGCTTCTCATCCCCAAAGGCACAAGGAAGGGTGGGGCCGGTGGGGGAGACAGAACGTCCAGTACCTGCCGGGGCTCTGGGATCTCCAGATGGTCTCCCCGTCATACACATCATTCATTTCATTCATCTCCTGCGCCGATCGGATAAGCTCCTGGAGGTTCTCCATCAACATGGGAGTAGACTCCACTTCCCGCACCCGGGGAGTGAAGGAGAAAGGGTTGGAGGACACAAGTTCAGACCGAAACTTGGGCTCTGGGTCTGCCTGCAGCCTAGACACCGACTCCAGCGCCTCCTCTGTGCCCTGGCCCTCCTGCTTCTCCTCCTCCTGCTCCTCCTCCTGCTCCTCTTGCTCCTGCCCTTCCTCCTGCTTGTGCTCCTGCCCCCGCTCCTGCTTGTGCTCCTGCCCCTGCTCCTGTTTGGGCTCCTGCCCTTGCTCCTGGCCGCCCAAGGACAAGGAGGACTGGAGCAGCTCCTCCACATTGCTGTTCAACCGCTCGGGCCAGGGCTGGAAGACCTGTCGTTCGGTGGCTGCAACAGGGTTTGCGAGGGACCAAGAGAGAGAAGGGAAAGGGAAGGTCAGGCTTCTGGCATTCCGTCTTTGCAGAGGGACACACATAAACATGTAAAGGCACACAAACACACACATAAACACATAAGCACACTAAAAACACATAAACACATAAGCACACACAAACCGACACATAAACACAAAAGCACACAGACACACATAAACACATAAGCACATACAAAACGCACAAGCACACACATAGGCATACACAAACACATAAGCACACGTAAACACATAAGCACACATAAACACACACATAAGCACAGACACACTCATAAACACACAAGCACACACATAAACACATAAGCACAAACACACACATAAACACAAAGGTAGAGGAAAGCAGCCTAAATTACACATGTTCACACAACCAATCATACAAAACACAGGCAAGAATACAAATATCAAAACAATAGTACTATGGTGACGGTGGTGGCAGTGTTACGGGTCCCCTTTCCACCTCCCTCACAAAGGGTCCTCTTTCCTAACCCACTTCTAATACCACCTTTTGTCCCTCTCACTTAGGAAGCACCAAGTACTTTGAATACCTAGCAACCAATCCTTTTTGGAGTGAAGATGTGAGCTGAGAAAGGTGCCAGAGGACTTCTTAACACAAGAGTGTTTTGGGGAGCAAGGAAAAATTAGTTCAGGGCAGAAATAGATGTAATGTCAGAAAACACCCTGATACAGGAAAGCCCTAACTTTCCTGTGTCAAAAAAGTAGGCTCTCCCCTTATGCAAACAGCTGCCCAAGGCTACCTCCAGCAGCTCACCTCCCCAGGTCCCTCCCGTGGATACCTTAAGCCCTGGGTTTGGGGACTCTGGGATGAGAGGCTGGCAGGGTCTCACCTGTGACGTGGGAGGACTTGGGGGAGGTCGCCGTGGTAGGTGGCGGCACTTCAGGTGAACTGTCCACCTCCTTGAGGGTATTGGGTGAGAGGATGGAGACTGGCTGGGAGCACCGGACCCTCTGCAAGGAGAGAAGCAGAGTGGGAACGCCTTTCACAAAGGGCACATTTCCACTCCACCTTATCCTCTGTCCCCAGGTCTCCTCTCTCACAGTTCCTGGGAGGAAATCAGGGAACACGGCCCTGAGTCGAACCCTCTAGATCTGAGACAGGGTCCCCTGCAAAATCAGACGCCCTGCTGGCCCACTTTCCTGCCTTCAGGCTTTTACATTTGACTTGAATGACATCACTACTGGGAGGAACCCTAAGGCTTCTCTCTGCCTCCTCCCATCCCTCTCCCTTACTTTTCTGGCAACAAGGGGGGATTGTTCACAGAGTCTGAATGCCTAAGGTGAGACGGTCTGCACACAGAATCTGGGCGAGTGTCAGCCAGTGACTGAGAGGGAGGACCTAAGGATGGTCTGGAGCCCTTCCCCGGTGACACCAGGTTCAAGCTCTGTCTTGACCTCACCTTGGCGTAGTAGACATGGTTGGAACAACGGTATTGGGTGAACTGGCAGAAGGACTCAAACCAGGAGGCATAAGGGAGGTCAGAGCAGACTGCGCCTAGGGAAGGGTGGGGCGCAGGTGAACACAGGGGTGTAATCCCTCCTGGAGAGAGGGTGTGATGGGCTCCTGGGGTCAGGAGAGCGGGGCACCCGGGCTCAGGGCCACCCGTCCCCTCGCCCTGGGTCGAGGGAGCACAGGGCTGGCCCTCACCGTCCGGCACCAGGCCGTGGTTTTCATACTGGTCTAGCTGGACGAGGGTGGGGTTCCGGCAACCGTGGGTGGCGCGGAGCCGGCAGGTGGTCTCCGCCTTCCAGGTAGGGGTCAGCAGTGCGAAGAAGCGCTCATACTCCGTGGGGGACAGGGGGCTGCCCGGCGTGGAGGTCGAGGCGGAGTCCTGGGCGGGGGCCGGTGCCAGAGGCAGGAGCAGCACTGCGGGTCGGGGACAGACCACGATGGGCCCCTCTCCGCACCCGCCGGCCGGGAACACCCACCCCGAGAGCGGGGCGTGCACTCGGGGGCTGGGCGCCTGGCCGCCAAGCTGGGGTGAGTGTGCAGGGGCGCTGGCGAGGCGGGGAGGGGCGATGGGGAGAGGCTGCAGGCGGTCCCGGGGGAAGGCGGCTCGGGGACAGTGGAGAGCTCCGGGGGCGGAGGCGCGCTCACCCCTCAGGAGTGAGAGAAATGAGCCTGCGGCGAGGTGCCTCATGGTCCCAGACGGCCGCCAGCGTTCCCCGGACCGAGCGCCTCTAACCGGCCAAGCCAGGGCGAGCAGACAGGCGGGAGGGCGGGGCCGCGGGGGGTGGGGGGGCGTCGAGACCAGTCGACGTCACAAAGTGGGGGCGGGGAAACTGATGCGAGGTTGGACTCTGCCGAAAGGCGGGGGCGGGTCCCCCGTGTGTCACATCCCAGCTCGAGGACAAGGACGGCAGGAGTGATCTGGGACTCTGGCAGGGGCTGGATGGCGTAGCTCCTGTCTGTTCTTTACCTTATTACCTATCCCATCTCCAAGCTGGCCCCACACACTGGACACTTTTTCTCCCTATTTTACAATCTGGCCTTCCAGTAGTCACACAGGGATGTAAGAGTTGGACCATAAGGAAGACGGAGCACGGAAGAATTGATGCTCTCAAACTGTGGTGTTGGAGAAGACTCTTAAGAGTCCCTTGGACTGCAAGATCAAACCAGTCAGTCCTAAAGGAAATCAGTCCTGAATATTCATTGGAAGGACTGGTGCTAAAGCTCCAATACTTTGGCCAACTGATTCAAAGAGCCAACTCACTGGAAAAGAGCCTGATGCTGGGAAGGATTGAGGGCAGGAGGAGAAGGGGGCAACAGAGGATGAGATGGTTGGATTATCGACTCAATGGGCACGATGATTTTGAGGAAGCTCTGGGAGATGGTGAAGGACAGGGAAGCCTGGTGTGCTGCAGTCCATGGGGCGGACACGACTGACTGACTGAACAACAAATCCCGTGTGAGGACTGGGGCAGAGATGGAACATACAACACAAAGTTGGGGCCTGGACAGTAGGAACTACAGAGGACACCTCCAGGTAAGCCAGCCAGAGCAGGGAATAAGATGGGGATTCCGGTGAGGAGACCCTGCATAAGGAGGGCTTAATCTATGGAAGTGGTTCCAGGTGGGCATAGACAATTCATTGGTGATAAGTTTTTGCTTTGTGTTTCAAATAAGTCAGGCTAATACTTAGTATAACAGTTCATGTATAAAACACAAGTACACATTTATTGGAAATTAAATGAAAGATATCTTATAGGGAAAAGATACACAGTCCTGAAGGTTTTGGAAACCCCTTGTCTGAGGCCCAGTTCCAGCCAGCTCTGTCCTTCCCATGCTGAGAGGTGGTGGGTCCTGGGGCAGTGGCACCACTTCAGGTTCCATGTCTGGTCCTACTTCCAGCATGTCATCCTCCTGCCTTTTAGCTGACTCAGAGGATGCAAGCTATGCTCAGCACATGTGCTAAAACAGTGTCTCTACAATAAACACAGCAGGCCAACACGTACAGCTTTTATTCACCAACTCGATTCCTTTACAAGTGAGATACTGACACTCTGCCCTGCCCCTCCCACTCACAAGGCTGGACGAATCCTCTTGGCACAGAGGAAGGGGTGCCCCTTCAGCCAGGGCCGTGGCCCAGAGGACCCGGAGGAGCCCCCCACTGGAAAAGCATGGAGAGAGTGAAGGAAGTTTATCACGCATGGCCCCCCCCCACAACGAGGGGAGGGAATCAGGAAGCTGGGGGAGGGCCCCATGCTACTGCCCCAGTCCTTAAATACAAAGCAACGGGAGAAAAGAGGACCATCCCTCAAAAACACAGCACCAACCTCGGTGTGGAGGCAAAAGGACAGCGGGCAACACCACTTCCCTCTGAAGGGGGCGGGCTGAATGAGAGCACATGCCATTAGCGGCCGCAGCACCCCTGGCCCAGGGTCTGGGTGCAGCCTCAGCACCGGAAGTGGGGAGGGGAGGAGAGGAGATGACAACATGTGCCACCCACCTCTCCCTGACCCCCGGCCCAGCCAGGCATCCCACTCCCCACTAGCCAGGTCAGGGGATGTGGAAGAAACTGTGTTGGAATCCAAGGCCCTTGTCTATTTCTTTTTTCGTTCTTGGGAGCAGCGTGGGCAAAACCTACAAAGGAAGGTGGGGGAGAAGGTGAGCGAAGGGGAGGATGCCCTCTGTTACTCAGCTCAGGGTAGTCCAGCCCCGACCACAATGCTCACTCACCATTTCCCCCGAGGCTTGGTGGTCAGCCCCACACAGGCAAAGTGGAACCACTCAATGGAGCACTGGAAAAGGAAGACGGTGGAGGAGCAGAGGGCAGGCAGCAGGGTGGGGCCAAGGAAAGAAAAGAACCCCCCAACCTGAGAGTCCTCAGGAGCATTCCCTTATTCCATCCTGTGGGAGGATTCTTGAAGGGTCCAAGGCCAACCACCTCCAACTCCCTTCCTCCTGTCCTGAGGTCCCACTCTTCGGCCCTTACCCCCTTCTGGTACCCAACTCCCTTCCTGTCCCCCAGAGCCCCCCGCCCTGAGGCAAACCGGTTCTTACGTCAGGGTTGTCACAGCCAATCATCTCCCCGTAGGAGACCTGGTGACAAAGGCAATAGGTGGGTTCGTTGGGATCCACAGGCATATCCAACACATCAGAGGGGTGGACACTGCCAAAGGTCACTGAGGGCATCCCATACTCAGGGCTTCTGCGTGCCAAGAGGGAGAGAGAGTGTCACCTGCAGGAAGGGACGCTACAGCTTGACGCTCAGAGTGGCACGAGGAGGATCCCTGTGGGGCTAGTGGTCTGTGGCTTCCCCTCTGTATCCAGCAGATACCAGAGTGATAGAGAAGGGGGCAAGGGGCGGGGCAGGGGCAAAGAGGAGCCTGTCACTTGGCAGGGTGCTCCCTGACTCACTCACGTGCGCACAAGTTTTAACTTCTTCTGGGCGGCCTTGGGGGCTTCTTCGTCGGAGTTTTTCCCTTTGGAACGAGCACGGGCAGCTTTCTTCTCCTTTTGAGTCCGACCTTCCAGGGAAGAGGGGGAGGGGCAGCCAGAAGGCAGGGGGACAGAATGATGGGTTAAGGACCCCTCCTCTCCTCCAACGTGGGGGGTCCTCCCTTGGAGCTGAGGGATGGGCTGCTTGCCCCCTCGGAATCTTCGCTCCAACTCTCATGGCCCACCCCCCTCCTCACTCTTTTTGCCTTTGCTGGAAGAGCTGTCATAGTCACTTGACTCAATCTGCTTCTCCTTCAGATCAGCCTCAAAGCGGGCCAGGTCTGTGTCCAGTCGCCGAATGTGTTTGTCCACCTGGGTGGGAAGGAAGGAAGGAGAAGGAAGAGCTACCAGGCTGGTTCCAGTAAAAGCAAACAGGCTAAGGCAGAATCCATGTATCTCCCAGACCCCAAACAGATTCCAGCACACTAAAGGAGGGGTGGAGGACCCCGAGGAACAGACGGGAGGTAGTGGGGAGCCATGGGTAGGGCCATACCATCTCATAGGTCTGCATGGCAAGCTGCACCTTGTCATCACCAAACTCCTTGCACTTGCCATAGGCTTCCTGGATCTGTCTCAGAAGGGCCAATTTTTCCTCGGAGCTCCGGCTGCGGGCGCTACTCATATATTCACTGGCCAACTTGTCAATTTCAGCCTTTAGGTCTACAACAGAGACAGGGCTGGTCACAACGGCCCCCGAGTGGCAACGTTAAACATACTTCTTCCTCTTGCTCCTCGGACCTTTTGCATTGACCATCATAACCTTTGAATTAAAACACACTCAACATTCCTAGGTACTGTGCCACATACTCAAGTGATGCAACATGGCCACAACATGCGTTCTGACGGCACCTTTGATTGCTGGAAACGTTGCTAGCATAGTTGAAACTGGACTTATGGAAACACAAGGAAGGATTCTTTGCATGCTGCACTAACGCAAAGTACGTTTCTGTTGATGTCTAAAGATGCTTCTTTGCACGGCTTGCTGTTTCTTAAACCATGACCTCTGTCTCAAAAGCCATCTGGTTTCTCGTCTCAGAAACATTCTGTGATAGCTCTGAGAGCTGCAGACCAGGCCGAGTCATCTGCTGCTGCTCTTGACTTCCAGGGTCTGTACATCTACATCTCAGTATTGAAAATTAGGCCAGAGTTCACTCATGGAACAGTTCTTCTGCTTACTGTCCACCCTGCTTGGTTCATCATTTGCAACTTGCGAATATTCTCCATCACTTTTTTTTCCTGTGTGTTCATTTTAGATATTGCTCCAAACATTTTACTAGGGGAAGGCTGGTGATGCCCCCGAACACTGAGACCATAGATGCCTACTGCCTAATACTATAGCACTCAGAGAAAATGTGGATGGAGACAAAAGCATGACTCCCAACATGGTGTAGCAACAAGTAACCACAGCGAAGACCTGTGAGCATACTAGGTTTATGCTCTGCTTTATTCCAGGCCCTTGAAGGAAGGTGGAAAAACATGTATGTGGTTCAGTTGTCTCAATGGGTCTTTCTGGGTATGAACTCAAGAGCCAAAACTATATTACAAAGCAAGGAGCTGGTGTTTGGCATTCAGCAGGGAAGTTCTCAGGGGCCTATGTCAAGGATCTTAGATGATATTCATTTGTCCATGAGCAAACTGACCCAGAGTAACTTAAATCACAGCTTTAGGCATTCTAACACTCCTGGGCAGGGATACATAAGCATACACCTACATATCCTTCAGCAAGCATGGACGATAGCGCCAACAGAGACCTTCGACTATGAGAGACAAACTCGCCCACTGCAGTGTAGCCTCAAGCTCCAAGTAAATGTCTCAATGCAGCCAAACTTAATCAATGTCCAAGGACGGCCACAGATGGCACCCAATGCTTCTGTAAGGTTGAAGAATATAGTGTAGAGATTCTGATGTTAATTGCTGCTTTTCCTCCTTTTTTTTCCCCCTCTTTCTTTTTAACATCTCCTCATGCAGCAAAGCTGCTGTGTACCAATGTGAGCTGTAGTCTAAAGCCACACTGAATTTTGTGACAGTAATGTTAACAGCCCAGTGGAGTAGAAACATTCTAATCAGTCTTCCTACAAACATATCGAACATGGAGAACAGAAATGAGTCCAGGGTTGACTTTGATTTTTCTCATTTTTCCTGAGGGAGATATAAAGAGCACAGCATCTCTAAATCCTTGTACCATTGTCACAATACTCCACGAGTTATGAAAAAGCTAACACAGAAACACAGGTCATCATTACTCTCCTTTTAAGAATTGCAAGAGAATGAAAGAGAAGACAAGCAATCTAGATCAGACCAGGTGATAGGGTAACACCAAACAGGAGGAGAGACGACCACACATACTCACTCGGCACCGGGCCCCTTACTCTGCACATACCCTCTGTTCTTTGGTCCAGGTCCCTCATGAGCTGGAAGTTTCTCTGCAGTTCAAAGGGCAGGTTTTCAATACCTGGGGAGAAGAGGAGAAACTAAGACTCCCTGGACTTCCTAAGCCCTATAGCTGCTTTTGGGGGATTCCCTGGTGGCTCAGATGGTAAAGAATCTGCTGGAATGTGGGATACCTGGGTTCAATTCCTGGATCGGAAAGATCTCCTGTAGAAGAGAATGGTAACCCACTCCAGGATTCTTGCCTGGAGAACTTCATGGACAGAGGAGCCTGGCAGGCTACAGTCCGTGGGGTTGTAAAGAGTCAGACACGACTGAGTGACTAACACACACACACACAAACCCTGTAGAGTCAGGCGACTAACACACACACACACACACACGCACACACACACACGATAGCTGCTTTTAAAAAACAGGTCCAAAGAGCACTTGGTTATCCCTCCTTCAAACCGTTAGATTATCTGTGACAGCACTCATCATTCCTTTCTCAGGAGGAGCCATGTCTGTCTGTCTCCACACCTAGCTCCCCATCTCTGCACAGCTTTGTGTCCACCCTCCCCGCTTCAGTAACTTTACAAATCAGCCCTTCCCTCTCCATGCCCTCGGGAGTTCCCTGGTGGTACAGTGGCTAAGACTCCATGCTCCTAATGCAGGGGGCTCGGGTTCAATCCCTGCTCAGGGAACTAGATACCACATGCTGCAATGAAACATCCCACATGCTGCAACTAAGACCTGGCACAGCCAAATAAATACTTTTTTTTTAATATATATATAAAAAGATCTCTTTGCCCTCAACTTACAAATACCCTCCTGGTACCCTCCAATGATCACACACACACTTCCAATCTGCTCTCCAAACAGTAGCCAGAATGTTCTTTTTAAAAATGCAAATCTGATCAAGTCTCTCCTGTTTATAAACCTCCAGTCACTTCCACGGCAATATTCCCAAATCCTACTCTGCACTTTCTGGCCCTTGCTGCACACCAGACCTCACTCAGGTCAGTCTCTGTCTATGTGCTCTCTGCTCTGTCACACTGGCCTTCTCTGAGTGCCTCGAGCTTGCCAGTGCTCTTCCAGACACTTGGCTTTCTGCACACTGCTCTCTCTGCCCAGGATGCCCTGCCCCGTCTCTTTCACCCCACTTCCACTATCCCTCTTGGCCTACTGAACTTCTGTTCATTTTTCAAAGTTCAGCTCAACCCTGACTGCCCCAGACTCCAACAAGTGCCTTGGGTTATGCTGTCATGCTATTCTATGGCTACCCTTTGGCAGGGTAGATACTTTGGGGGCACTTATCCAATATAATTAAATAAGTAATTATGTAATTAGTTATATGGTATGTCTCCCCAGCTCTCCAGAAGGGTTAGATATGTCTGTCTTCTTCTCTCCTATTTCCCTAGTGTTCAGAACTATGACATGCATACAGAGGATCCTCAATAAATAATTGAATATAAAGGCATGAATACTTACGTTTCTCTCATAAAAAAAAAATTCTCTTTCCATGACTCCACTTTCAAACTTTTAAAATGCATTCAATGCTTTAACCTATAGACTCGGGTTCACCATCAGTTTACTAAGATTAAGTCACCACTGAGTTACCAAATCAAATAATCTAATTACTAGTTCTATCCCCCCAAAAATGTTTGCAGCATTCTCACCATCTTCTTGCCTATATGTAACTTCCTATTAAGATTCCAAATGTCCTCACACACTTTCAAGTAATTTCATCACTGGCATTCCCTTAGCCAGTCCCTTAAATGTTACTATTTTCTTGAGCTTACACTTAAGTTAATCCTATTATTTTCTCACTTACTTTCTCTGAATGATCTCCATCTCATTTACTCTTACCGACTCCTGAATTTCCTATCTTGTTGATGATATATGTCTACCTCACTTCCCAAACAGGAAATCGAGAAGTCACCTTAGATTCCTCCTCCTCTCTCAACCACTCATTCAGTCAATTCTGTTATATTTACCTCCTAAATACTTCTGTCACTCTTTGAGATCAGGTCCTCATCTCTGACCAGAACTGTTATTACTAATTAATCTTGTATTACCAGGGTCATCATGCTCCAATTTACCATACATCAATTACTTTCCTTTATTAAAAAAAAAAAATTGCTCCATTCAGAAAATCCGTTGGTTCCTCACTATTTAGAGTGCAAGCTTCTTAGCCTGCCTTTAAAGACCATGCACAACCCAGCCCCAGCTACATTCTCCAGTGTCATTTCCCAATCTTTCACCTCCGAGTTCTACACATCAAACACTCTGGCCTCATCTTTCCCTGATCTTGCCACAAACCCATCAGAACACATTGGCTGATGCTTCCCCCAACCTTCAATCCCCTCTCACTCTCCACACCGGCAAATAAACACTCGACCTTCAAGATTCTTCACATTCTCTGTAAAGTTTTACCTACACCTCCAGGTAAACTAGTCTCTCTTTCTCCAGTGTTACCAACTGTCCGTTTAATGTATTTCTGTTATTTCATTTGTCACACTTCTATAATTATTTATTAGAATCTGTGTCCTACTAGTCTATGAGCACCTTGAGGGGAAGGTCTGTGTGGTATTCATTCTTGTATACCCCCAGTACCTGCCATTATGTCTGACCCACAGAAGGACCTCAATAAACGAATGAATGACTCCCAACGCTAAGGCAAAAGAGAATAGGGTGACAGGCTCTGTGAAGGGCCACACAAATGCCACACAAATGGCATAAACAGAACACCAAATTTCCATCTGATGGGAACTGCGTCTTTACTCCAAGAGGAGAAGCCTTTCAGTCCATCATCTGACAGTGGTCACTCGTAACCCCCTATCCCCATGAGAAGACGCGTCTTCGAAAGAACTGGGCGGAGAACCGCGAGCAGATCTTTGTCGCTGCTCCAATGGCAGTGGATGATATACTAAAATGACCGATTCAGAACGACTTTAAGAAAAAGATTATCCTGAGGCCGGAGACCCTGAAGACAGGGGCAGCAAATATCTTCCAGGTTATGCCTACCAGCACTTCAAGAGCCGTCCCCCAGCCCCGCCGAGCAGCCCCTCCCTCTTCTACACCTCAGAGCGAGGCCTCGACCCCGCTGCCCCGCCCCCTATTTCTTCACACACTCCAGTAATTTCTCTCACGCAACCCTTCACGATTGTGACTTTCTGACCATCGGGACTTCAGGGCCATAGAGCTCCTCAGCCCGAACCCCCACCCCTACCCCTCTGTAACCCCTGACCCGCTCCTCCAGCCTGCTCTTACTGTCCAGATAATGTTCCAAATACATCCCCGCAGCCATCTTGAAGCAAAACAAAGCAACTTCCGCTCCGCCCCGGAAGTGACTGAACGCAACGGGCGCCGAAGCGGTCTTCCACCCGCGTCCGGGAGCCCTTCCGCCCTCAAGGGTAACTTCCGCCCTCACGAGGTCAATTTCCGGTCTGAATACAGCACCCGTCGAATCGCCTCCTCCTGGCGAAGACACTCGTCCCTGGCGGGGCGGCCGAGCGCGGGGCCGGCGGCGGCGTTGGCTGAGGGCGCCATTTTGCGTCCTCGCTCAAACTTCCGTTCCCTCCAGGAGGGGGACGTGCGGGCGAAGAGACTTGTCTCTTTGGGCTTTTAGTCCACAAAGAGCTGTTTTCAGCAGCCGGGAAATGTGAAGCTGGCGACCAGGGCAGGTGCCTTCTCGAGTCACGGTGCGAGGTGTAAATCCTCCCCGTTTCTGTTCACTCACGCGAATGCCAACTCTCCAGGATTATGTTTTAATGTGGAAACAGCTCATTATTTATAAAGGCCGCTTGTAAGTACAAAGTACTCCTCACAATAAAGCTGCGATTCTCTTCACCTTTTGTAAGGGTTTCTACCACTCCAGGACATTCCCGCTTGCAAAGTGACAGAGTACTGCTTGCTGGCCTTGTCCTCCCGTGTTTGTCTCCCATTTTTACTCGTTTATGTATGATGTTAACTGGCACAGAGCTGTCACAACTGGGCCAGATGGATGCCAGCTATCACCCTGACCCGCGACAAACACAGTGACAAATACACGTCTCATCAGAATGGAAAGCCACCAGGTGCAGACAGGCCACCACACTAGGGACGCAGGTGTCAGCGACCAGAACGGGCGGATGTTGGATATCACTGTCACCCCTAAGCCACACGTTCTTGATAATTATCAATGCCACATGGCAGGTTTTTATGACATTTTCAGCCACATAAAATGTTTAAAAAAGGGCAAGGTGAAACTCCAGATATACTACTGAGCAGGTGGTACCATCTGGCCACAAATCTAGATGATGTCCTACCTCAGGAGCAGCAGGCCCTTGGATAATTTAATCTCCACGCCCAGGTCCTTCTCTACAAAATGACCCTATAGGGTTGTTACTATGAGTGTGAGTATATCCTTTAAGAGCGTAAATTCTGATTGAAATACCTGTGATTAAAGTAGGGCTGATAGTGTCAATTCAACAGTTAGAACAAGGGGAAAAAGCAGTAAATATTCAGGAAACTAACAGACACCACCTACCTGGTCACATGTGGTACATTCATTCCTGTCACACTACAGACTGAGACTCTCTGATGCCCACACAAGGTCCTGTGCCCTCAACCAACAGGCCTTATTTCACTGATTATCCACATCCACCAGGTAACTAGTATGGGTGCCCAGCAGTCCCAGAGACGATGGCCACATTGTTGGACGTGGGAGCTTTGTCACAGCCTTTTCAGTGCTTAAAGACCTTTAATTCTCAAAAAATCTTAAGAGGTGATCTGGCCCAATCCCTTCATTTAACAGCTGTAGCAGCATCACCGCCAACACTGGCTGATAGGAGAGAGTGGGGCTAAAGTCAAGGCTCCCCAAGCATGCACTCCTCCTCAGCACAACCATCCTGTTGTTCTTCAGTCCTGGTGATGGTGTCCACCACTGGAGACCTCTGATGTTAGGTGACACAGCTGAAGTTAGCACTGAGCCCTCAGATCCACAGGTCTTTCCAGGAGACTGTGCTTCCATTTTTTGGATATGGAGCTTCATGGTGTCCTGTTGAACGCATGACTGATACCCTGCTCTCACATACTTGGGCACTTAGTCCTCACCACAGGATTTGTCTGTAAGAACCCTCGTAAACCAAAGTTCCACTTCAGAAATTTCAAGGCTGTGTGGCCTTCTGTGGCTAGGGACACACACACACACACACGGCCCCGTCGCAGAGCATTCACTCTTAACACACACACACTACTGTCAATCCTCCATCCTGGCCTTGAATGCCTCTCCAGATAGCTATTTCCCCCATGCTTATACTCACATCAGTAGCTCCACTGCCTCTGATCCTTTTACACGAATTTATTTCTATACAAGGTTCTAAAAACACCCCTTGGTTTTATACATAAGTTTTTCCTTTTTTTTGTCTTCATTTTAAATTGCTTTATAACAACTTGTTTCCTGATTTTTTTTTTTTCCCATTTTCTCTTTTCTCGGAAATCTGCCATGATTTAAAAAAAAAAAAAAAAAAGACCAAAAAAAAAAAAAAATGTTGCTGGCCAGGAGACAGGGTGGAGAAAAACAAAAAGGGGACAAAAATAAACAAAACATCAAATATGAAAATTCTGAGATAATGCATTTATAAACACAGAAATGGTTACAACAAAGATGGCCGTGATGAGTGGATATATATATATTTATATATATATATTTATATATAAATCCGTGTCCGGCAACTGACCGTGGCACCTAGGGAGCTAAGTCCAGTCTTTGCATTTGCCCTGAACTCTCCCTTCTCTGCAGCAGTCCCTTGTGGGGTTTCTTAAGGAACCCACAGCTCCTTAGGCTGGGGATTGGGAGACAGAGCACAGGGCCTCGGCTGGCAGAGAAGAGGAGAGACTCCAAGGAAAACCATAACCCACACTTCTAAGCCACCTTGACCATTTTGGGGATCTCTGGCCCCTTGGGGACCACATCTCAGCCCTTGATCCCCCACCCCCAGACCTCTTTCCTGTATTAGGTAGAAGTGAAGTGAGGTCATGAGGGAAAGAAAATGGCTCCCAGGGAGAGGGGCACGGGAGGAACCTCTGTTCCTTCGCAGGCAAGAGTAGAACAGGAGGCTGGTTGCATTTAGGACTCCCTCCTCTCTGACATCCGGGAGGGCCAACCTCTAGTCCTCTTATCAGCCCGAGCTTGGAGGATCACGAGGGTGAGGAGAGAGTAAGTGCCCCGCTGGAATAGTCTCTATGAGGTCATAGCAAACCCCTCCCCTGAGCACCAACCCCCAATTTTAAAAGCTATGCTTAGGCAGGGAGGCTGCCGGATTACGCTACCAGCTCAGTACTCCTCTGCCCATCGGGAGGGCTGACGTTCCTTCTGAAGAGGAGCTGAGAATAAGGATGGTATCCTGGGAAGGAAGGCCGCGCCTGAAGCCCAAGGAGGTGGAGCTGTGGCCTGTCAAAGAAGAAGAGGACTTTTCCCACCGGGAGGAGCTGGAGAAAGGAGGGACCGGCTCTTCCTCCCCCTTTTCCCAGTGGCCGGCAGCACAGGTCTCTACGAGCTGGCCAGGTGCTCCACCTGGATGGTGCTGGTGGTGACGGTGAGGCAGATGTCCTTGTGATGCTCCGCCGTCTTATAGGGCGTCAGGTCAAAGGAACACTGGGGTGGAGGGTTCGGGTTGCTGTCCCCGCCACCCCCACCCTGGGGGGCTGCCCCAGGGGACTGGAAGTGTGGTGGCTGTGGCTGCTGTTGCTGTGGCTGCTGCGAAGCCTGAGAGGCCTGGGCTTGGGCCTGGGCCTGGGCTTGGGCCTGGGCCTGGGCTTGAGCTTGAGCTTGGGCTTGGGCCTGGGCCTGGGCCTGGGCCTGGGCCACCGCTGCTGCTGCCGCCGCCGCCTGCACCTGCTGCTGGAGATCAGGAGGGTTGTGTTTGCGCATGTGTTTCATCAGGTACGTTTCCTGGGGGGAGATGGAAAAGGAGTTGAGGGGAGGAAAGAAGGGGTGTTATTTTGCTTTAAATGGAACAACATGGATACAGAGGTATTCTGGAACCTCACAGGTTCTCCCCTGAAGCCACTTTCAGGGCTCACTACTGGGTGGACAAGAGAGGGGGACCTTTATAGAGTCACCGTGGGCATTCATCTGGCACAGGGAACGCTGTCATTTTCTCCAAGATCTCTTAATGGAACAACTTGAACACCTTTTTCTGGAATCTAATGTGTGTGTGTGTTAAGTCGCTTCAGTGTCTTGACTCTTTGCAACCCCATGGACTGTAGTAGCCCACTAGACTCCTCTGTCCATGGGATTCTCCAAACAATAATACTGTAGTGGGTTGTCATTTCCTCCTCAAGGGGAGCTTCCCGACAAAGGGACAGAACCCACGTGTCTTACATTTCCTGCGCTGGCAGGCAGGTTCTTTACCACTTGCGCCACCTGGGAAGCCCCGGAGTCTAATGAAGAGGTCTAACTAAAATCTCATCTCTCACAATTTCAAGGTGCTTTCTTTTGTCTTATGTCTAAGGAAAATGAAGAGTCACTGCTGAGCGGTGGACCTAAGCTTAAAGGACCAGGCATCCTCTACATTTCTCAGCTCTGCGTCTTTTCACTTCGGTTCTCTTTCCTGATCCTTCCAAGTTGGAGCAAGGGAGGGGGCGTGGTCACAGGTGCGGTGCAGCACCTTCAGGGGGGTGGGAGGAGTGCTCACCGACGTGTACGCCCGGCTACAGATGGTGCAGGTGTACACCTTGGCATGCTTCACTGTGTGCGTGGACAGGTGCACCTCCAGCGAGGTCGCGTCTGTGTACGCCCGGTGACAATTGTGGCACTTGAAGGGTTTATCTTTGTTGTGCTGCCGCCTGTGGGACTGAGAAAATGGGGAGAAATCAGGATAGATGTGCCAGACTCTGCCCTCCTGCCTCCTCAACCTTAATGGAAGGCCCTGAGTTTGGCCCCAGGACTCTTGACCTCTGCTTCTGTCCACAGACACTAGAAACCACTTCAGATGAAACCTCAGGAGGCACCAGCTAAAGGAAGCAGCACCCATAGGGCAGCAAGCACCAGGATCCCAAAAGTCAGACTGGCAGCTACGCCGGGGCCATTTATTCAGTGCGGAGATTGCTGGAGCACACCAAGACCTCTCAGGGGGCTGCATAGAGATAACATAATGTCTAATATGGAATAGAATAAATGCAGCACAAAGAGAGTCCCTCCATCTTTCAGTGAGCCAGATGTTACAGAAGGAAGCATAAAAGTAAAACAATGCCATTCTTCTAAATTTTCTTTTTGGTGGGCAATGGGGGAGGATTTAGAGATGTTTATGCTGATGTGCAACAGGGTTTGTTATTTTAATTTTTTTAATTTTTAAAATTTATTTATTAAAAAAAAATCTTTTACCTGAGCCACACAGCACGTGGGATCTTAGTTCCCTGACCAGGGATCAAACCCACACCCCCTGCATTGGCAATGCAGTCTTAACCACTGGACTGCCAGGGAAATCCCTGTTTGTTACTTTTATAAACAAATTACCAAACAGTTTTTCAGTTTGATAATCTCTGTAATTAGATATGATTACCCACGTCAACAAAAGCTCTTTGGGTTCCTCGATGACTGTTAAGAGTGTAAAGGGTCCTGAAAAAGTTTGGGAACCACTGGCTGGTGACACGGCACCTCAATCCCCAAGACTCGGGCCAAGTCTCAGGCCTTGTGTGGAGGGTGGAGCAGTTACCTGCAGGTTGGAGAGCTGTGTGAAGGCTTTCTCGCAGCCTGGGTGTGCACATTTGTACGGCCTGTCCCCAGTGTGGATTCTGCATGGGATGAGAGGAGAAAGGGAGAGGACGTCAGCGAGGCCGCTCAGGGACCAGCGCCTCAGCAGGCCTACTTGGGGAACACGGCGCGGGTCTCCAGGAAGCGCCAGCTCAGGCCACGGGCCCAACTTCTGCTTGCTGCCCATGCCACACGGCTCAAGCTGGGCTCCTTTGCGGGGCTGGGGGCGGGGAAGGCTGGGGGCCTAGCAGCCAAGGGACAGTCAGGCCACAACCTGGCAGCTGAGGCAGCTCCCACAGCAATCATCCCTCGTGAATGTTCAGAAACGTAAGATAAACAAAACAGTGAGAAGAAACACAAGACACTTCTCCCATGGTCCCCAACACACAGCCAGAAACCATCACTTCAACCTTAGCACCACTCCCAGAGAAAATTCTGGTGTCAAAGAGCACAGAGTTACGCGAACCGTCAAGGGCAACGTGACACAGGAAGCTCCTGGGGTTCTGCCTAGTTCTGCCCTCACAGTAGGAAATGCCCAGGTTAGTACAAATCTGATCGCTTCAAACACCACAGGGCCCTATGCTGAGGTGAGCCAAGGACTTGAGGGTCTCTAGATCCCTGCTCCTTGGCAGGGACTTCAGAAGCATCTCTGTGACCAGCTGCTTTTTGAGACCATGGGTGTAAAAATCCTGAAAACCTCGCAGGATGCGTCTCCTTGTGAGGAAAGCCTGATTCCTCCTCTTCGAGAAGCCAGCTGTGGGACCACGTTAAGGGGAACTGCCACCTCCAGAAACAGCCGGGAGAGGAGGCCTATGGCCAGCAAGACCCTGGACTCCAGCTCAACTTGATCCCATCGAAGGTCATCAGGTCTTCAAACGCAGGCTCACCTCCTCCGGGCTACTCGAGGATCACGGGACAAACTGCACATCATGGGGTGGAAGCCTTTTCGTTTCATTGTGCACATTTGGCATGTGTTCTGTTCTGTACTCCTGGCCTCCCTGGAAGCCTTGCGTGGTGCTGTCGGTGTCGCCAGGCTGGTAGCTGGCTGAAGTCTCATTCTACCTCCTGTTCATAGTTGGTGCCCAAGGGCTAGAGGGACAGTCTTCTCCAACCAAATGTCCTCGAGGAGAAAATCTTGGCAGACATGTGCACGTTCCAGGTTGTCTCCAGGCAGGAGGATGAGAGAAGGACTTGTCAGCTATGCTCCCAGCGGGTTTCCTCCTCCCTCAGATCAGGGAATGGCCCAGTCATTGCGTCTCCTCGGCACTGCTTCTGACCCACAAAGGCAGATCTCTGAATGTCCACCGGTGTCTCCAGTCTTGCGTGGTCTTCCTCCCCGGTGCCAGCTCTCTCCTCCAGCCGGGTCTCTCCCCCGCCCCCCGCATGCGGGTTGTTGTGTGTGTCCGGGGCGGGGGTGGGGAGGGCATGCCAGCGGGGCGGGGGCAGTAGCCCGCCACTCTCCCTTACCGTGTGTGCTGCTGGAGGTGGGAGAGCTGGCGGAAGGCCTTCTGGCAGTAGGAACAGTTGTAGGGCTTGGCCCCCGAGTGGATACGGAGGTGCTGGGCCAGGTAGGAGGTGTTGGCGAAGGTCTTGGAGCAGTGCGGGCACTTGTGGGGCTTGATGATCTCCGTGTGCACCTTGGAGTGGATCCTGCCGGAGAGGAGAGGAGGGAGGGGGAGGAGGGAGCGGCTCGACACCAAGGGCTCAGCTCTCCGCTGGGTGCAAGGATGCTGCTTGACGGACGAGAGCACCCCGCCTCCCTCCCCCCGGAGAGGCTGGTGAAGAGGACACCCGCGTCTACGCTGCTGCTGATCTTAAATCGGTGGCTAGAATGGCAGTGAGATGATGAAGAGCGGCACCCCTGGCTCCAGTAACCTTAAAGAATTCCGGCGCGTCAGCCCTCCGCTTTGGGCCAAGGTCACACACTCACCACGGAAACCCTGCTTCCACACAGTAATCTGAACAAAGACCACCACCGCCTGCTGCCCATGGACCTGAGGCTGAACGCGCACCTTCGCTCTGACCTGAAGTATATAGTAAGAGCAGGGCCTGCTCTGCAGAAGATTTCCAAACACAGACACAGAGAGAAACCGCACAGATGGGTCCAGTCTCTGGGGCCAGAGAGCACAAGTCTCCCGGCCCCACCCCGCCTGAGCTGCAGGGACATGTCATTAGTTTTCACAAACAGCAATAGGAGAGTTGAGGCTCCCAGGGGCAAGGTGGAAAGGGACACAGGATAAAAGGTGGAGAGAGGAGGAGGAGGTGCTGGCCACATGGCCTCAGGGTCCACGCTTGGCAGGGGAGTTGGGGGGGTGGGGGGGTACCGAGAGCAGCCTTACCGGGTGTGCTGCTGGAGATGAGAGAGCTGGCGGAAGGATTTCTCACAGAAGTTACAACTGTAGGGCTTGGCCCCTGAGTGGATACGGATGTGCTGGGCCAGGTAGGAGCTGTTGGCGAAGGTCTTGGAGCAGTGTGGGCACTTGTGGGGCTTGGTCTCGGTGTGGGACTTGGAGTGGATCTGCATCTCCGACTTCGAGTAGAAGGTCAGGGAGCACATCCGGCACCTGGGCCAAGGGAGGGCAGCGGTTAGGACTCTGTCCACCAAGCGGGAGTGGCTGAGCCCGCCCCTCCGCTGCCAGGGACGCCAACCCCTCTGATCTCTCCTGTGCCAGTCACTCCACAGGCCCTCCAGATGAGGGGCTCTATTTTATCTATCCTGACAGCCTACACTTCCAACACAGCCCGGCACAATGTGAGTATTTAATTCAAGTGTTTGCTTAATGCCTGGACTCCCCAGTGTGTACATAAACAAGAATTCAACCAAGTGAGACAGGAAAACCTTATGACTAGCCCTGGGCTGACGTGAATTCGCCTCACGCCCATCTTCCTTCTGCCTGTAACTTGATTTCAGATTTTTAAGCGCCCCTTCCTCCAGGGTCCCGTGGCGAAAGGACATCCCTCGAGGAACCCTCCAGCTCCTCAGAGGACAGTGAGGACAAACCGACCAGGTTCCCCAGAAGGACTTTTCTCCTGTCTCCTCAGATTTTCTCCTACTTCCTGTTTGACAGTGAATCTAGATTCCTCCATGGGGTGGAGAAACAGCACGATTACTTGGAGGGGGTCTTCCCCAACCCTGCATCTGGCCTCCACCCTGTATCCAACGTTTCACCCACTACCCCACCCCCAGCCCCTCGCCAGTCACATGAGAACTACTTCTGCAATGAGCCAAGGAAATTGCTGGAGTGGGTTGTACCCCCCAAACGTTCAGGAGAAGAAGACTGGCAAAACACTGAGCTTCCCGCTGAACCTTTGCTTGGCACCAACGCCAGCACCTCAGGTTGACAGCAGGAGCATCTTCGTGAACTTGCACTCTTCACCTGAGCTGGCAATCCTTCTCCTACTGACACGGCCCAACAATATCAAATAAGGAGGCCTGTGGGCAAGATAAGTCACAGCTATCTAGACTTTACTGGGGAAAAGCTATGTAGTCTCTACGTGAGTTGGAACCCTATCACTCCTGACCAACTCAGCAGCACGTGACGTGGGCTGCCAGCAAGGGCCGCAGCCTGGGAGCCAGGGCAATCTGGACCCTCTGCTCTGGGTCCTCCTTCTCGAAGAGGAGCTCGGGGATGGTGAAGGGGGGTTCTGCTTTTTTTCCGATCCCAGGAAAATTTTCAGAGAATAATTCAGATGGGGACTAAAAAGAACTCTTGAGCTCCTCAGAGAGGATGAGACTCTAATGAGTTGGGGATACAGTTGCTGTATTAACGCTTCCACTAAAATGCCCATTGGTAAGGCTATTTCTATTCTAGAGTTGCCTGAAAACTCTGAAGGAAATCCAATTACCAGCTGACCAACCCCTTGCTGTTGTCTGGTATATCCACCCATTGTGTGTGTGTGTGTGTGTGTGTGTGTATCTTTGTGTGTATGGGCGGGTTGCTGTTTATAGTCAGTAGGGTCCAACGGAAGTCTGGACACCTGGGCTCTATGCAGGGTTTAATTACAATCCTGCTTGTCAATCTAGACCTCGATTTTCTGGTCTGTAAAATGGAGAGAGAAATATCTGCCCCTCAAAGACCCAGAATGGTCAACAGTAAGCCAAGTGTTCCCCAGTAACAGAACTGCATTAACGTTAGCAGCACCAGTGCTGGACGAGCTCACACTACTCTGTATTTCACTAAGACCGAGGTTAAAAACTAGACACGTTGTCACTTGGAGGAGAAACTGAACTAAAGTTACGAGATTAATTTCCTTCCACCACTAAGATTTCTCAGGCAGGTGGAAAGACACACCCACTCATGTTAAGTCCAATGAAACCTCGTTAGTTTGTGTGTGAATGCTGAACACATAACTGTACCCTTCATCTGGAATTAATTATAAAAAACAGAAACAAGCCTCTTCATCGAAGTTTTCAACTACAGAAGCTCTGCCAAACTTAAATTCATCGAAAATGGACTGGCAACAAAATGTGCCGTCTCCAGAGGGGTAAGTATCATACAGATGATTGTGATAATAACTCAGTACTAAATGGGAGTTAATAGATGTCATTTGCTGTTGTGCCTGAATTAGGCCCTTTAAAAAAAAAAAACACAACACGTATTATTCATTGATTTGGCTGCACTGGGTCTTAACTGAGGCATGTGGGATCTAGTTCTCTAAACAGGGATCGAACCCGGGCCCCCTGCATTGGGAACAGAGTCTTAACCACTGGACCACCAGGGAAGTTCCTTGAATTAGGCCCTTTAAACACACGGTTTCCACTCCTCACAACAATCTGGCAAGCACTGTCCTGTTTTACAGACAGGAACACAAATGCTCAGAAAGGTGAAGCCATTTGCCATTGGACAACCCATGATTCATTCTCACCTGACCTAAGACTCCTCACTCTAGAAGGGATCGAGGCAGAGCTAGACCACTGCAGCATCTGCCAGAAACATTTAAACACTAAAACTACAGGGAGGCTTAAGTGACCATTAATGTACTTCCATCTCCAAAATCCTCTGAAGCCAAGTAAGTACAAATCTAATGCCAGGTATGTGTGTGAGGGGTTGGGGTTGCGGGGGGGGGAGGGAGAAACCCGACTAGGAGAGCTGTGGCAGTGGGCAGGATAGGAAGGCCAGTGTCCATGTCACCGGGCACACAGCTCCAGAGGCCTCTGTGCACACCTGATGCCACAAGGGTGCCCCTGTGGAGGCATGCAAGGCCACAGCCTTGGTTACAAGAACAGCTTTGAATTAGCGACTCTTTTTTCCCCTAAGATGATCAAAAACATCTGGATACTCAGATTTTCCTCAGAACATTTCCACAGGAGATGAGGGCCAGGATGAATCTTCCCATTTTACAGATGGGAATAGAGAGCAAGAAATAAGTTGACTTGCCCAGAGAAAAAGAACCCAATTCCCTCAACGCCCAGTTAAATGCTATGGACCACAGGAGTGGTTGTGGTTGACCCACACATGGATTTGCAAACGCGATTCTTCACGATTAAAAAGATTCCTCTGGAACCTCCGAGTTCTGAGTTTCTGAAACAATTCCATTTACCTATAACACAGTTGTGGTGTTGGTTTAGTTTCTCAGTCGTGTCTGACCCTTTGTGACTCCATGGACTAGAGTCCGCCAGCCTACTCTGTCCATGGAATTTCCGAGGCAAGAATACTGGAGTGAGTTGCCATTCCCTTCTCCAGGGGATATTCTCAACCTAAGGATTTAGTCCCCCTTAAATTCAGAGTTCCCTTTAGCCACCTGGAGGTGGGGCTGGTCAAGAATTCCAAAAACACTGTGAGTATGGGAAGTCTTGTCAATTGTAAGCTCACATTTCTTTGCACATGCAGTGTGAGAAGTCCAGAAATGGCTCTCATGTGGGTCCAGAAAGCACATGAGAAACCACAGCAGAATCAGAGGACCCCGATCCCTGTGAAGGGCCCCCCAGTGTCAGGGAGTCCTCCCATCACTTCTTCAAGGAATGAACTCATTGAGCTGTGGCTCAATGTCACAATGACCTCACTTTAAGCAAATACATAAAAACCCAGATTTGTACAAAATAAAAGGGATTTTCATTTTATGAAATATATAAAACGATGCCTTTAAATGAATCAAGCTTGTCAAGTACCTTTATGATATGACATGATGTAAACATTTTTCAGGAACACTTTTACTGTATAAAGTAGGGTACACCTGCAATAATAAAGCTGCAGTGAGCTTTCAGGTTATGAGCTGGAATTCTGCAGTGCTCAATACTTTCTGCAGAGCACAGCAACACTCCCCTCATTCTGATTTACAAAGAAGACTTTTAAACGCTCTGAACTCTCCATGATAGAAATGTACAACACATAAAAAATAAATAAATGCTACGTGATGACCATTTCTTATCTGTTTTGAAGTTCCCAACATTTCAAATCTTATCTGATAAATACTCCCAACAACTGGGAGGCATAAACAGAATTCTCCCCATTTTACAGATGAGGAAACTGAGGCCCAGAGAGGGGAAAAGGACTTGCCCAGGGTCACACAGCAAGTTCGTGGTGGAGCCAGGAACTGAATCCATGAGCCCAAGGCTCTGTCCATTTCCTGTGCCGCAGTTCCCTTCGCTCCTAAAATGGGAACAACATTGCCCATCTCGGTACGCTAAGGACAGACCCAGTCTCCCAGCCATGCATGTCTGCCCATCTGCGTCAAAGCTTCGACAATGGTTATTCCACTCTGTACATTGGGGCTAAACTCCCCGAACCCTCTAGGGCCCTTGATGGTTCTCAAGGGGAATAAAAGATTTCCAATTTTCAAAGGGTAGGGAGTTCAGATAATGTAACCATTTTCATATAGTATAACATGCAAATATGCTTAGAATGCTTTTTGTCAATGGGCAACTTAAAGGAAGTAGGAGATGAAAAGAACTTCCATAATGAGAAGGTGAGCAAACAGCCATTTAACAAGCGAATATTCCACAGGGGGGAGGGGAGGGAATCCTATTTGCTCCATCTTTTAATACAGACCCCTCCCATCATCCCGTCATCCCAACCATGCAGGGTCAGGCAGGCTCAATGCTCAAACAGGGCCCACAAACTGGTGGATGGAACACAGGTTAAGGTTAGCTGTTTAACCAGAAAAGTTTCTTGGAAAAAAAGGAATGGAAAATGTAGAAAGCAAAAAGGAGATGGAGACAAGAGTCTTGAACCTAGTCTAAAGCCTCGTAACAAAACAAATTCCATTATGTCACCCCCAATAAGTCAATGCTGACAACCCCCAAAAATGAAGGGGCAAAATGGGTCTGCCTCCTGGGAAAGAGGCCCCAGAGAAGGGCCAGCAGCCTCATCTTCCTCCCCCTCAACTGAACACCTGACATGCACATGGATCTGAGGTGGAAGCTGCCAGAGCGCTGAGCCCAACAGGGCAGGGAAGCTGAGAGAGCGGCACCCACTCCAGCCCCCCGCCACCCTTACCTGTAGGTCTTGCCGTCTTTCTGATGGTCATCGTCGTCCTCAGGGGAGAGGACATAAGGGTCGTTCATCTCTGGCAGCCCTGACTCCAGCATCCGCTTCTTCTTTCGGCCCCGGGGGGGCTTAGCGGCCACCACAGTGCCGCCACCGCCACCACCGCCGCCGCCGCCTTCCTCGGTGAGGGTTGATGCTACCTTCTTAGAGAGGTCAGGGACCACCTGCAGGGCTTGTGAGCCAGGGGGAAGAGCTGAGACAATCATGGGAGCCGAGATGGGGAAGGTCTGAGCTGACGTGGCTGTGGTCACGAGGGAGCCTGAGGGGGACGTGATAACCAGGCCAGGACCTAGGATTGCGAGAAAAAGGAGATGGTGTCATGTTGTCTGGTCCTCACCCTGGTCCTACTTCATTTTCCCCAGATCATTGTCTACGTAGCCCCTCACCACCGTCCCCCCACCCGGAGTATACAGGAAACCCCAAGCCCTGTAGAAAAACAATGGTCTCCTAACCCCTGTCCCCACCCCGCCCGGTAACAGTGAGATTTACCCCTTGATTGACTCCCTTCTCTTCTCCACCTCTGAGAACAGGAGACTCCTTGATTCAGAGAAGGAAAGAATGTCACCTCCTCAAAGGCAGGGACCGCATCTTCTACTTCTTTGTATCCCCCACAATGCCTAGCGCATTGCTAGGCACACAGTAGGCACTTAATAAAGATTTGATTGAGGAATCAAAACACGTATCCCACTCCCCATGTCCCCGGCGCCCTCCAGCCTGGGGTACTGATCGCGGAAGATCAACACCTCAGATTGGAGAAGAGTGGAGGTGCTCACCAGCGGTCATCAGTCCTGTTGACGGCACGGGGACCACCGTGATGTTCTGGGTGACCGATGCCTGGCTGTGTGGGGTCAGCTGGTCTGACTTGGACTCTGTGTCCATGCTGATGCCTGAGGGCAGGGACACCGAGGCAGGCACTGTCAGCAAGGTGGGGTAGTGGGGCGGAGCCAGCCCACAGCCCTTCTCTGGCAGCAGCTGATCCTTCATCTTGTTGATAAACATTGTGTTCTCAATCTGAAAGGAAAGGAAGGAGACAGCGGCCTGTGAGGGAGGGTCCAGCCTGCATGCTCCCTTGGCACCCTGCTCCGTGGAGACCAAAAGACGGGGGTTAATAGCTGCGCTTCCAGAAATTAGCTGAGTGGAAACGCTATATAATCCTGGGGAGACAGCATAGGATTTATCTTGCTTCAGCATCCACAGTCACAGAACTCGCTACTCAGAGCTGACAAAAGTACACAAGGGAGCCAACCACCACCTACCTGTCCTGAGACCGTGGGGATTGAAGGCCAGAAGTACGGGTTAGAATTGAAGTGAGATTCTTCCATTCTACCTGAAGATGGAAAGAGACACCACGTCACAGGCAGGAATAACTTGAACCAGCTCAGCAGTGGGGAGAGGAGCAGAGGAGCTCCTGGTCTCTTCCCACAGGGCTGGGAACAAGCCCTCAGACCTGGCACACGGGTCCCTGCGCTCAGGGCCCTTGGCACTACATCCGCATCCAACCGGGGCTCCCAGGATCAGATGCTGGGGAGAGAGCTCGTTTACCCACACAGTGCTTCCTGTAGCCCAAAGAAACAGAACTGGTATTGCTTTCTTTAGTGACAAGAAGAGAAACTGAAGTCATGGGCTTCCCTGGTGGCTCAGTGGTAAAGAACCTGCCTGACAAGGCAGGCAACACGGGTTTGATTTCCGGTCTGGGGAAGAACCCTCATGCTACGGGGCAACTAAGCCTGAGCGCCACAGCTACTGAGCCTGTGCTCTAGAGCCTGGGAACCACGACTACTGAGCCCATGTGCCCCAGAGCCTGTGCTCCACAGCAAGAGAAGCCACCTCAATGAGAAGCCCAAGCACCACAACCAGAGAGTAGTCTCCGCTCATCGCAACTAGAGAAAAGTCCCTGTAGCAACAAAGGCCCAGCACAGAGAAAAATAAATAAAATAGTATACTAGAAATTAAGAAGAGAGAGAAACTGAAGTCTTTCCATGAGAGAGGAAGGCAGGGGCCCATGTACACACAAAGCAGATCACTGATCGGGTTGAAAAGAACTGGGGCATCTATCCTTGTTCCTCTCCCTTCATCCCTCAAATCCATCTCCTTGAAATAAAAAAAATTCCAAGGGTTCCAATCCACATGTCTATAGGTCATATAGTTTGAAAAGGTTCTTGGTCAGAACACAAAATGCCCAAGAAAATTAAAGAATGAAACTGATGAGAATCAGAATCACAGTATTTTGGGGCTCCATATGATATCTGGGAGCCACGCCCCCACAGATCTCCTCAAGGTGTAAGAACAAACTCAGTGCTGCACTGGGTACCACACACCCTGGACTGAGCAGCGAGAACATGCGGGAACCAGTTTGTTCTTTAAACATATATTTGTCTACACTGGGTCTTAGTTGTGGCTCGAGGGACCTTTGTTGCAGCATGAAGAATCTTTAGTGGTGGCATGCGGGATCTAGTTCCCTGACCGGGGATCAACCACGGGACGGTGGAGTCTTAGCCACTAAGCCACCAGGCAAGTCCCTGGAGTACGCAGTTTTAAAAGGGGTGTTAGCTCTCACAGTAGCAGCAGGACCCCAGATCGCCACCTAAAAGGATTGAGAACAGGGACTTTGGTGGGCCAGAACACACACACACATTACCAGACCTCTCTGGAATTCTCAAACACTGTGCCTCTACAAGCTCAAGTTCTCTGTGTGCAGATGACACGTAAGCTTAAAACCCTGGGAGTGAGGAATAAGAAAAAAGAAAAGGAATCCCTCAGGATCACACTGGAAGTCACCGACGGGTCTGAAACCCAGGCAAGAGATCCCACCACTCACTTTCTTTCTTGTTACTGTTTTTATTTTTTAAATGTATTGTTTTAATTGAGATGCAGCTGACCCACCGCTTGCTTTCACACTATTATCACTGTTCCTGGCAAGGCTTAATTTCAGGCTGCTGGTCCACAGTAGCGTCCCAAAAGCCTGGACCAAGGGGACATCCAGGCCAGCAGAAGCAGGTGAAGGGAAAAGAAGAGAGTGCTACGAAGGGACGTGAGGAAAAGCGGAAACAAACATGAACACCTGCTCTGGGCCAAGAGCAATCAAGCTCCAGGAGGGGCAAAAGACTTGCAGGAGGTACTGACTTACAGCCACAGTCCCGCCAAGGACACACTGGAGGTGGACATCAGGGATACCAATAGCTGGAAGGGAGACTGGGCACAGAAACCTGGTCCCAAGAGCTGTTTGACTAGGCAAACCAGGAAAGTTCTCCAACAAAGGAGGTGGAGCCAAAGGATCTCACTCAGACGTAACCCTGTTCCTCAGCCTCTGAGAAGTCTCAGCACACTTACTGCTCTATCGAACAACACTCTCAATTTTCTTAAAACCTGTGAATGGAAACAGAACTGAATTTCAGCCTATTCGTTCCCCAGAAAAGAGAGGACAGGAATGTACCAAATCTGCGGCAACCACAGCTTCACATGAGAGGCTCAACCTGAAATGCCCCGAGGGTCAAGCACAGACAAACCCTGCTTCCTGAGGTATAAATACAGTAAAACCGGACACTCTCCACCCAGGTGCTACCCACTTGCCCACCCGTGCTGGTTTATGGAGGGAGGGCCCTCTGCAGGCATTGGAAATTGAGAAACAATGAGATCCCAGCATCAGGGGATCCAATCTGGCCCAGCTTTGGGGAGAGGCAGGGGCCACATCTTGAACTTGTTTCCCAACTCTATAACACAGGGCCCATCTCCTAGTAAGCAATTTTGTACTTAACGAATCCAGTGACAGCAGCCAGATCTTGAAAGTCATGCCCAGGGCTTCAACTTGAACCTAAGCCCCCATCCGTCTTTCTGGCTGAGAGAGAGGCTGGTGAAATAGACAAGGGTGGTGACTATGCTGGAAATGAAGTAGAGAATTAGGCTGGCAAGTAAAGGAAAGGTGGGTCTGGGACTTTCCTGGCGGTCCAGTGGTTAAAAATCTGCCTTGCACGCAGGGAATATGGGTTCGATTCCTGGTCGGGGAACTAAGATACCACGTCTCGGAGCAACTAAGCTCGCACCACAAGTACTGAGCCCACACGCCACAACTAGAGAGTCTGCAATGCAACAGAAGATTTCACATGGCGCAAGGAAGATCCCCAGTGCCTCGACTATGACGGTGCACCCAAACAAATAATAAATACGTAAAATTTAAAAAGAATGTTTTTAAATAAAGGAAAGGAGGGTCTAATTATAATTTCCCCCTAAAGAATCAAGGAAGTCAACTCACATGGATGTGAAAATGTAAGAGGGAGGAACTGAGAGCCTGAAAACAGGTTTTCCTCCGACAGGATTCCTGCGCACGAGGCCCCCTGTACCTCCAAACTACATTCATTCATAGTGTCCACCGGGGGCTCTGGAGAAGCGGTTTCTGGGTCAACCGTGGCCTGTCAGTTCTTACACAGGGGTGCCAAGTGATCTGGTGGACGGTATCACCACCGCCATTAGCATTGATTAAGTGCCAACTGTGTTCAAGAAACTGTTCAGAACACTTTACAACCATCACACCATTTAATCCTACAACAATTTAATGATGCAGGATCCCGCAATCCCTGTTTTTTTTTTTTTTCTTAAAAATTTTTATTGAAATAGTTATTTTTAATGTGATGTTACCCGTTTTTCAAATGAAGAAACTGGAGGTAAATAGTAAACAGCAGAGCAGGAATCTGAACCCAGGACCAAAGAGCAAGCTGGGAAAGGGTCCTAGGTGAGACCAGCTCTAGTACGTGCTCTCTCACACTGCAGGTGATTCACAACTCAAAATTTAGACCATTTCCAGGGATGGACTATACATTGTGCAGGTAGTTCCCAATAAATGCTTTTAAAAATGGAAGTTTTCAGGGAATTCCCTGGCAGTCCTGTGGTTAGGACGCTGCACTTTACTGCCATGGGCCTGTGTTTAATTTCTGGTTGGGGAACTAAAATCCCAGAAGGCCCGGCTCAGCCAAAAACAAACCCCAAAATGAAGTTTTCAATGACGCAAAATGCAGTGAAAGACGATATTCACCTGGCCACCAAGATAAGGGATTTTAGAATGATGGAGTCTGAGTTAAAAGACCAGACAAATGGAATACAGGTCTCTCCAACCCCTTACCTCATACTCTGTTCTCTCACTCTGCTCTAGTCCTTAAAAGAACAAAGCTGCAGATCAGAACCATGGCTGTTCCCAAGACAGCATGATAAACGTTGACTGTGCGCTTCTGATAAACATATTGGCCCAAAAAGGGGGTACACGGGGAGCCCTGCTCACCCAACTAGAAGCAATACTTGCCGGCAGGGTGACACCTGAGAAGGGTCGACACTGTCCTGATGAGGCCGACTTACATCTCTGTATCCTTGACCTGAGATCAGACAGAGGCCAAGAAGGAAAACTGCTGCCAGAAGACATGTCAACGGCGCCCCCTGGGGTTGTGTCACAGGGTGCCCCAGCCAGTGCCAGGTCACTCAAATACCTGCCAACTGTTGTTTGACCCCTTCTCCTTTCAACTGTCTATGGTGCATGAAAGAATTTCCACCAAACCATCCTGACATCCAAGCAGGCGCATGTCAACAGTCTTAAAACCCAAAGAAGATAATGATATTACAGAGAAACTTTACCTCCATACAGAGTGCCAGGTTTTTTTGGTTGTTGTTGCTTCTTTTGCTTATTTTTTGTTTTCTATTTTGGCTGTGCTAGGAAGCTGGTGAGATCTCAGTTCCCAGACCAGGAATAGAACCTGGGACATGGAACTGACAATGCCGAATCCTAACCACTAGACCACCAGGCAATTCCCCATAGAGCAGCACTAATTTTGATGATTATGCCAAAATATTAAAAACAAAAGCAAACAGAATAGGTGACCCTAGAGTGGGAAGGAAGGGGAAGACTTCTATCACAGCCCCAAAGTGCAGGAAAGAAGGAAAACACAATACATGGAAAGATGTTGGCAGACTGAAAATTTGCCAACTTTACTTTAATTTAAACTTTACTACTGCACCATGCCTCCACTGTTCATCAGTGAGAAGTTGGAGAGCACGTTTTTTTTCAAGAGGTTCAGGAAACTACATATCCCTCTTCCAATCTCAAAAGAAATCTTGGAAGACCGAGGAAGTGAAAACAACATTCTCTCACCCAACCAACCTTTAGGAAATCATGAAATGTACCAACCAAATTTAGTAGCAAGAGGATGGACCGAGGAATCAAGGCTTCCAGAATCTGCATCTGGCCCTGCACATCAGTGGATGACTCTGAATAATTTACTACTCAACTAGGTTTCTACTTGGGTAGAGGATGGAAGAGTATAACCCCAGTAAAACAAATTCATAAGACATATGGAGATGAGATGGAGACAACACAAAAAAGAATAAAATGCTCAAAGTATTCCTAAAAAGAAGAGAGTTGAGAAATACATCCACGTAATGAGGACTAGTAATGACAATTAGCAGAAGTTACATAAAAGTTCCATAATTACAAAGGAACTATCCCAAAGTCTCAGAACTATAGCCTCCAGCTTACTAATGACCAACTAGAAGCACTAACAAGAGAGATGCAAAGAATAACTAAGTTGAATTCAACTACAGAAAGAACCTGACCCATGGATCTCAGACACTCATTAACTGTTCCAAGATGCACAACTGCAGAAAGGTTGCAATATTAGTTAAGAACTTGAAGTGAAGAAGCACCGGGATCATTTTTCGTCAGTTATGAGACAAATCTTTTTCTCAAGTTATAAGGGCCTTCGAGAAGGGCCATCCCAACAGGATTTGGGACCCTCCTACCATGAACTCTTCCAACTACAAAATAATTCAGAACAGGTTTATCCCAACTCTACTGGGAAAGACCAGCACACCAGGCCCAGAAAGACCGACAGAACCTCAAAGCCGGCAACCTTCTACCCTAGGCACCACTGGATCACTGCACCTACGCCCTGCAGGAAGGACACCATAGTGGTTCTCCTTGCCTTGCCTATTCCACCAGTAACTGACAGGCCTGGACAACATGAGGCAAGAAAGAAAAAAAAGGCTGGAGATGAGAGAATACGCACCTAATATTTAATCATCAATTTGGCTCAGAAACCTACAGGGGAATACATTTTATAAACCAGCCTGGAACTGGTTCTCAGAAAACACCTCTAGAATTATAAGCTCTTTGGGGTTGATATATTGTCATTTTCCAACCACCTGAAACCCAATTACTATCAAGCCTCCTATTCTGAATTCTTTCAGACCTACTTCTGGAATCCATTCCATACAGTTTTATCCATTTTTATTTCAAACTACCCACAAATCAGTTCTTTTCCCCCCAAAACTTCACCCTGCTATATATCAAATTCAAATAACCCCTTGTCACAGACTGAAATCACCCACCAGATCCCCTCCAAACACTCATGCAATGTTAAGGACACAAACTCCACTCCAAACTCAGTTCTGCTTGTTCCAAATACATGAAGGCGATTCCCTAAGCTATGCCACAAAGGCTACACTGGCAACTAGGGCCCATGTGTCCCCAAAGCAGAATAAATCTCTCCTTTAGAAACAGTGCAACGCTTAGTGCAACTGCTTAGTGATTTCACTTGAGCATTTCCCAACTCATTCGTGATGAGGACTGGTGGGAATGGAAGGTGATGGTTACAGTGGCAACTTTCTGCACAGAACTTCCTGGGTATCCTCAAGAGATAACAGGAAGAGGCTGATTTTTCTCCCACAGCAAACCCCAGGATTACAATTGCTATTACTTGAAAATTTCTGTCACGTTGTCCAAAAAAGGCCTATTTGATGATGACCCCCCTTCTCCCCCCAAACCAGAAAAGCCATTAACCCCAAATTGTCTTACCCTCTCTCTCTCTTCCTCCTGTCGTCTTATTCCTTGTCCTTTCCAGGGCTCCTGAACTTTCTGTAAACAAATTGTCGGGGTTACAGGGGCCGGTGAGGATGCAGCCACCAAGGAACTGTGGAGAAGCTCAGGAATTCTTTGACTGTCAGCACTCAAGACTGGAGGGCAGGCAGATCCCCCACCCCACCCCAACCTACAGATCCAGAGATGCAAGGATACAGTAACAGGAGTGCAGAGCCACCCTCTATGTGGATACAAGGAAAACAAACCCAATTCCCAGCAACTGAGAAGAACTCTACCACCACTGTGTGGGTTCCACCCCTGGGCTCAGACACTGGTTCTTCTAAGTTCCCGGGGGGCGCCCAGGTGACCAAGGGTCAGAGAACAGAAGAGTTGGAAGAAGAAAAGGGTCCCTGCCTCTCGAGGGTTGACTCAGAAGGCAAAGCTGAGGACTGGGGGGATGCACAAGGCCTTGTGTCAGGCACAGTGCCAGCTCAGGCTCAGGCACTTCCTCTGGCCTCCCCCCACTCTGTGAGGACTTCGCCCCTGCCTACCCAAGGCCCTGCGCCAAGAAGTACCTCCCTCAGCCTGCACAGTGGTCTAGCTACAGGAGTCCCCGGCTGTGCCCTAAACACCTTCTCTGCCTTGGGACAGCCCCTGGGCGCCTTCTCCTGAGGTCGCCCAACACCCGTTCCTCAAAGACCCTTCTTTGGGACGCCCCTCCTTCCCCTCCAGGGAGCTGAACTCTGCCACCCACCAGACAGACACCCGCCCCCTAAACCCCCCCATTCCTCCCCATCGCCCGCTCCTCCACAACCACTTCCGGTTCCGGGACGGACACACGTACAGTCCCATCGTGGACCCCCCCTTCCCCGCCCCCCCCAAGGAAAAGGGGAGGGGGAAGGAGCAGAGAGCTCGGCGCGCGCCGGCTGCAGCGACGGCGAGACTCACCAGGCGGCGGCGGCGGCTGCGGCGGCGCCAGAGCCGAGCCAGAGCGCGGGAGGGGCGGTGTTTGCTGGGAAGGAGGGAGCCGAGTGCGGTGGGAGGACCCGGAGGGGGCGAGGGGAGGGGAGGGCGTCAGGCGAGCGCGCGGGCACGCACTTTAGGCGCGAGACAGACCCACACACTCACACGCAAGGATCGCGCGCGAGACACCCGCAGGGCGGGGGCGCGAGGCAGTGGGTGGCCCCCTCCCTCCCTCCCCTAACACTCACCCGGAAGTGGTGCTGCAGCTCGTGCTCCCGAGAACCCCGATTCCTCCACGCCCCCTCCCTCCCCTCCCTCCCCCCACTGACTCAGAGTTGAGCCGCGGCGGAGAGAAGGCGGGAGCGCCGGAAACGAAAAGGGGGGAGGGAGGGAAATAGCAATGTGGGGGGGCGGCAATAGGGAAAGGGGGGGAAATGCAAAGGTCGAGTCACTTCCGGGAGCGGCTAGAGCACATCCGGCGCGGCCCAGGCTCCAGCACACCCCGGGAGGAAGTTACGACAGGTAGGGGCGGAAGTAGCTTCTGCCCGCCGGACGGGATAGACCTTTCAGGGATGTGACGCCACCGCGGAAGTGAAGGCAGGTTCTGCTAAGGAAGGGGGCCGAACCTTCAGAACAGCGGTCTCGGCTTCCGGAAGGGACTTCTGGGGAAGTGGGAGGGTGGGAACGCGACAGGTTCATGAATTATGCATCAAGGTAGGAGGGGCGGTATGGATTCTTTAAAGACCGGTCCTGGTTCCCTAACCTCAGGGGGCGATAGGCTGACTTAGGGAGTTACCGTTCTTTTTTCTTATACTCTCTCAAGGATGTCTCAATGGTTTGAATATCCAGGAAAGAAAAAGAACGTGTGAGTAGTTTTCTGAGATCCCTCAGGGCCAAAGAGTAATAACTTCTCCCAACCGTCAGAATCCGATCCCTGCCTGACCACACCCCTTACTCCTTTTGCTTTGGTCTCTAAGTTCCTGTGGCACATCTCCTATCTCCTACTTACTTTTAAATACAACAGTATTTACTTTTAAATACAACTTGTATTTACTTTTAAATACAACAGTCACCTCTCACTGATACTTTATTGTCTGTTTGTCCTTCCACCGGAATATCGTCCCCACGAGAGCAAGCACTCTGAATTGTTCACTGCTGTGTCCTCGGAGCCTGGCACTTTATAAGCGGTTGGTGAATGTTTGTTGCATCAGTGAACAATTCATGTGAACGCTCTCAGGAAGCCTTCCTTGGTTGTTCCAACCTGTAAGGGTCCCACGTTCACCAAATTTGAACAGCATTTAGTCCCTGCTTTTTAAAATTATATATATATATATATAGGAGAAGGGCACTGGCAACCCATTCCAGTATTCTTGCCTGGAGAATCTCATGGACAGAAGAGCTTGGGAGGCTACAGTCCATGGGGTCACAAAGAGTCGGACACGACTGAAGCGACTTAGTACGCACACATATATTTGTATGTATATGTGTGTATGTGTTAATCGCTCAGTAGTGTCTGACTCTTTGCGACCCCGTGGATTGTAGCCCGCCAGGCTCCTCTGTCCATGGGATTTTCCAGGCAAGAATAACTGGAGTGGGTTGCCATTTCCTTCTTCAGGGGATCTTCCCAACCCGGAGATCGAACCCCGTCACTGGCATTACAGGCGGATTCCCTACCAGCTGACCCGCCTCCCTGGTGGCTCAGAGATGTGGGCTGTGAAGAGGTTAATCCAAGCAGGGAACCCCATTAGCAATCCTCTTATTGTCCTTCAGCTTAGCCATTTCATTCATTCATGAACAAAATTTATTGGCTTTTATTGTGATTTATGGGGCTTCCCTGGTGGCTTAGCTGGTAAAGAATCTGCCTGCAATGCGGGTCACCGGGGTTGGGTTCTATCCCTTGGTCGGGAAGATCCCCTGGAGAAGGGAACTGGTACCCACTTGGGTGTTCTGGCCTGGAGAATTCCAGGACTATATATTCCTTGGGTTTGCAAAGAGTCGGAAAGGACTGATTGATTTTCACTTTCAATTTCTTTCATGTAACTTTTCAGCAAAATTGTCAGCAGCTCAGGAGAAATTGTCTCATACATGGTACCCTCCCACTACTTTGCTGAGCACACAGTAGATGCTAAATAAATAGATGTTATTTGAATAAATGAATGCTGCCACCAGGCTGCCCCAGATCTGAGCTGAATCCCTCTGGGCTCAGCTCTATTTTGAGTGAAACAGAATCAAAGTGCCTCCTATTAGCAGTAATAGTTCCTTGCCTAGAGATCAAAATAACCTATATAGGAATAACTATAATGCCAAATTTTACAGATAATGAAACTAAGACTGTAAAGACTTGTGATTTTTCCCAAGGTCACAGCAAGGAAGCAGCAAAAGACACATAAAAATAAAAATTTCAATTAAACATTTAAAGAGAAGATACGTATTTTTGGCTTGTAACTGTATCTTTTTAAAAGTGTCTGCTCTCTTAGAGGGAGACTCACAGACTTGGAAAATGGAACTCATAGTTGTCAGGGGAAGGGACAGTTAGGGACTTTAGGAAGGTCATGTACTCACTGCTATATTTAAAATGGATAACCAACAAAAACTTACTGTATAGCTCATGGAACTCTGCTTAATGTTATGTGCCAGCCTGGATGGGAGGGGGCTTGAGGGAGAATGGATCCATGTACATGTACGGCCGAGTCCCTTCGCTGTTCACCTGAAACTATCACAACGTTGTTAATCAGCCATACCCCGATACAAAATGTTGTTGGTGTCAAAAAAATTTTAATTTTTCTTTAGAGTGCTCTCTTTATCACATTTTGGGACTCTGTAATCAGCCTGTGTTAACCCAGGAGCAACAGTTGGCAGAATAAGGGTCTGAAAGGTGCAGATATGAACAGACCTAGTTGCTCTATGGGTTAGAGATGGATCATTTGAGAAACCTTGACTTTGAGGGCTGAGATAGAGAAGCGGGAGCAGAATGGCAATAGTCACTGTAACAAGTCCTGGTTCTCCTGTTCTTTGCCTGTTTACAGTAACTGGTACCCCTTTGGGCCTTGGTGTCTCCAACTGTCAGCCCTGCTTCTCCTGCCCTTGGTATAAGAAGCAAGTTTTAAGTGCTTTGAACTCCTTAGAGAAAAGCTTTAGAGAGAGAAATGGGCGTAGGGGGAGGAGGGCTGTTAATTTTAGCCTGGGGTTTCCCAGCTGGCACACTGTTTCCATCTTGAATCACTTCCACACCCTGAGCTCTGCCTGGGAGATCCCTCCTCCTGGGGGCTTCCCCACTCCTTGGTTTGGTCTGAGCCACAATGGTAAGCATTCCAGAAAAATGCTTAAGAGAAGTCTGGCTTAGTCATTTAATGAACAGTTCAGGAGGCAAAGGAAGCATAGAGATGAGAGATGCTGGTCCCGGTAGGTACTGATGTGTGGACTCCAAGAACCAAAGGGGTAGTATGGCCACTCTTTGTATTCTTGGTCTGTGACTGAGCAGTGACTCTGCCATTTGCAGCCCTCCAGGACCTTCCCAGGCCCCATAGTTTCAGTTTCAACTCTACAAGAGAGAAAGTTAGGATTCTTCTCCAGGGCCTCTTCCTGGTTAGCTTGATAATGGGATGTAGTTTGGGATCATTCCTGAAGACAGGAATCCCTGGTGGCTCAGATGGTAAAGAATCTGCCTGCAGTGCAGGAGACCCATGTTCCATCCCTGGGTCAGGAGGATCCTCAGGTTGGGAAGATCCCCTGGAGAAGGGAATGGAAATCCACTCCAATATTCTTGCCTGGAGAATTCCATGGACAGAGGAGCCTGGCGGGCTACCGTCCATGGGGTTGCAAAGAGTCAGACACGACTGAGCCACAAACATTCCTTAAGACAACTCAGAAGATCGAGACATCTTTCTCCTCTGTCCTTCCCCCACCATCTGATATTCCCTAAGGAAGGAGGGCATTTAGGGAGAAAGAACAGGTTAAGGATTTCCTGTGTCTTGCTGGTGTGTTTTAATTTATTTAAATTTAGAGAAACAGCAGTCTAATCAGGCGGTAATTAATTCACTCTTCATTAGGGGCCTTTATTCATGCCTTCTGCATATGGATGAGCCTCGGGGTCACACTGTCCCTCTGAAGAGGAAGGTGGTAAGAGACAAGTGCTGTCCAGGCACTTCAGCTCTTCCCCTTTTGGTGCCTCCTCTTCTGCCAACCCTGACCTAATAGGGACTAGATTCCTTAGGGGAAGGAAGAGAAAGGTCCTCTCTCGTCCTTCTCCTCCCCCTCCACATTCCTTGGATCCCTCCCTCGCTGCCCCAACCCATCCCAGCAGCACCTCTTCCTGCACTTCAGGTCCCATCCAGCCCTGTCCCATCCACCAGCTGTAGGCTGGAGTCTCTTCAGGTCCCACTGGATTGACTGAGCTCCCTCAGCAGTGTGTTTGCTTCGCGCTTCTGCTTTCAGTTGGTTCATCACTCCTTGGCCTGGCTCTGCTGCCTCTTTTTCTTAGGGAGTCTGACACCCTGAGTGCACATACTGCTCTGATCCTGAGAAATACACTCCCTCCTCCCCGCGCTCACCGTTGTGTGCTGCGTAGACTCAGCCACACCTCACTGGTGTTACACAGTAAAGCTCGCCAACCCCTAAAACACGCACCTGTGGCCACACAGACACTCCTGATTCGAGCTGCAAAAGTAAATACGCAAAGGCCAGCAGAGACCAGGGCAGCCCCCACTTACCTGTGATTGTCTCCTCTCCTTCCTGGAGCTCCCCCATTTCCAGGGAGCAAGTGGGGCACAGATGGGGGTGGGGGGAGAAATGGGACCTGGATGGTTACCATGGCAACAAAGCCTAGCAATAACTGAGAGGCTGCTGTGTGGGCTTTTGCAGGGCTGTTACAAGAGCCAAACCTAGAATTGGGGGCTCAGAGGTGACTGATCCCAGCTGGGCAGCCTGTATTCCCTCCTTCAAATACATCCCTCGATGCCACCCCCACACCCCAGCAGTGCCTCTTCAAGAGGGCAGAACAGGAAAAGCTAATGAGAGTGAACCACAGGGCTTCTGGGGGACAGCTGTGGGTGGGGGCAGGTTAGGGAGCAAGGCTGAAAATAAAGCAAGCAGGGCAGCCAGCCTCTCTCCTGCTGCTCCCTCTAGTCTTGTTTCCATTGCTCCATTTTTTCTTCTCCTTTTGCCCTTCACCCTCCATCTGCCTTATCAGCTCTCCTCTTCCTTTTCTGGCTGGCGCCATCGCCTGAGCTGCTACAGAAGTGTCCCTTTGCTTCGGCCTCCTTTCTCATGGTCTCTCTTGACCTTCGCTGGTAATTAACAAGCCACTCTTCCAGTTTGCTCCGGCTGCTCCTCATCAGGTCTGCTCCCGTCAGTGTCTCTTCCTTCAGCTCCATCCCATATCAAAGCCCCCAAACCCCAACTCCAGGTCAGAGCAAGCCAGGTCACTCGGGTCTGGAGGGTCACCCCTCCATCCTCCTTTTCCTCCCTTTTGGCTGCCCATCGCCTTTCCTCCTTTCCTCCTTTCCTCACTGCAGGGCTCATGAGGCAGAACCAGGGGACTCAGGTATCTTGCAAAGGCTTTATTTGAAAATTTTGAAACTTACATCCCACAAGAATTCAAGATTATCACCACAAGAAGAAAGAGATAATACAAAAATATATATCACAGCATAGGAGCCAGGTAAGAGAGGAAAGAAGGAAGGAAGGTGGGAAAGCCATGAGAAGTTGGGACAAACCTGAGGGGTGGAGGGGACAAAAGGCAGGAGAGTTGGAGGAACCAAGGAGGGAGGGAGGGGCAGGTTGGGAGGCAGAGCTCCCGATGGCCTTGAACCAGCTGGCCCTGGTCCCTGGCAGCCTAGGTGGAATTAGGGAGGCCCTCAGGGGGACTGGAAAGTGGAGGACTTGATTGGGGGGGACAGTGGGGAGGAAAGGGGGCTCTGAGTTCCAGAGTGACACGCACAGACAGCCAGGACAGAAGAGACAGAAGGACTGGGGAGGCAGGGGAGGGCAAATGGGGGCCCCTTTCTCCTGCACTGCAGCAGGAGGCTCCCCAAAAGCCATCTCCCAGACAACAGAATTTAGCAGTGGGGCTGGGGAGGAGTTTTGGGGCCTCATGACTCCCCATTTCCACAGGGGAGTCCCTAGAGTGGGATGGGGGACATGGTAAAACCCACGACGTGGAGTGGGGTGGGACCGGGACAGATGGGGCCCAAAGAGCCCCCAGCTCATCTCCCACCCCCCTCCGGGGCAGCATGCAGGGGACACAGAAACTCCACCCGTGGGTGTTCAAGAAGTGGAGTGTGAGCACGACATTTACAACATCACAACGAGGGGCCGGGAAATGCACATGAAAGGTACACCCACTGACCGCCGAGTGATGGGCTGAGCGCAGGAGGAGGGAGGAGAGGAAGTGAAAAGTGTGAGACAAAAGGGAGGACACGGGGGATCCTCGGAGGGGGGATGTGGGTGGGGAGACTGGCTGTACAAGAGCGTGAGTGTGCGATGGCCTGAGAGGGGAGAGGTGAGTGTGCAAGGCTAGTGTGAGTGTGCCAGGGTGGGGACCGGGGGGCCAGAAGCCACAGATAAGTGAGGCCCCCACCTCAAGGAGGGTGAGCAGCTGGGCTTGCCTGTGGGCTAGCGAGTGTTCCCAAGGTATGAGCCCAGGCAGAGCCGCAGCGCCCACAGCCGCCGTGCCCTCAGCAGGATGGGGGCTATGCCGGGCCCTTGGCCCCCTGCCTGGAGGTGCCCCAACCTTGGGGGACATCACAGATTCACCAGGGGAATCCTAAGGGGAAAAGGGAAAGGGCACAGTCAGGAACCAAGGGGCAAGCCAGAATCAGGAGGGCAGTTCAAGAAATAAAAGGGATGGAGATTAAGGGGGCAAGGTGGAGTGAAATGGCAGCATGAAAACAGGACATAGATCTACAGGGAGACAGGTGGGGCCCCCCAGAGAGCAGAGGTCCAGTCTCCTGAGCGTGGGCCAGTCTGCCTCCTCCCCACCCACCCAGTGGGGAGCGCCCCACCCACTGCCACTGCCCACCTCCCTGCCCTCTGCCCTGCCCTCACCGGTTCAGCTGGAAGGCTGGTGCCCCCTTGGGCTGGGGCATCCCGGGCCGGGGCCCCCCTCGGGGTTCCTCGTGGTCAGGGGTGGGGGTGGGTGAGTCTCCGAAGGCCCCCAGCACAGTGACCCCGGCTGGGGACAGGTCAGTCAGGGGCTGCTGGCTCTCCTCTTGCCTCAGGGCCCCTTGCTGCCCCGAGGGCCTGCGCCGTTTCTGACTGCGGTCCCAGCTGGCGACCCCAGAAGGAGAGAGGGTCTCACCCATTCGAGAAGTCCCCAACCTGGGCCCCCTCGGGAGCTGGTCACCCCCCAGCCTCCCCCAGGCACCTGCAGAATCTGACAGTAGAGAAACCAGCCTCTAATTGTTCCCTACACCCCAGATCCTGAGACCCTCTCCACAAAACCACTTCCTGTCCCCGCGCCTCCAGGGGGGCTTGGGAATCTAAACCACCCTCCCACCTGGTCCAGAGCCACAGAATGGGGGCCCCTCCCCATGGACACACAGAGTCCCCCACAACTGCCCCTACCCCCCCACACACACACCCCGAGAGCCATTTCTCTCCGCAGCAGGTGCCTGGCAGGTTTAGTTCTAGTTCAAAGTCAGCTAATGACCTGAACACCTGAGTCTAATGAGTCTTGCAGTAAAGTGTGAAGGACTGAGTGACCCGCTATTAAGTGCATACAAAAAGCTGGGATTTTCTCCCTCTTCCCTTTAAGGTGGCCTTAAGAAGGGCCCTGCAGAATGACAAGGGATGGCCACCCTAGCCCCCCAGCTTGTGCTCACAATGATCTCCCTACCTCTCCCATTCTCCTTATATTTCCCCAGCAGGAACCTGAGCTCATTTCTCACAGCTTCCCCTGCCCAGATCCTTCCTATCTTTCCCCAAGGTCTTGTCTTAATCCACCACTTCCTATTCCCCCAGCAAAACTGCCACCCAGACTCCTTCCAGCCAAACATTCATGGGGATGTCAGCATCCCCTTCCTGCTGGCTTACCAGAACTTGAAGATGATGCCGGTGGCCACGAGGACAATGATGATGGAGATGGTAATTGTGACGTAGAGCTGAGGGTCCACACCTGCTTAGGGGCAGGGAAAAAGTCTTAGGGAGGCCTGGGGCCCGGGAAGCCAAGCGGGGTTGGGGGTGGGGTTAGGCTGTAGGTGCAGGAAGCTTGAGCGGTGTTGCCATTGGAAGCCACATCATCCAACTCTTTTTCTGCTTCTTTAGAGCCTCCCTGCTTTATTTTTATCATCAGCTTTCCCCAGAGTTTTCAGCTCTTTCCCTCCCAAATCTTTTTTCTCCACTTCCCCAAATCTTCTGTATATATGGGATGAGAAGGAGTTCCAAGGTCAGAGAGAACCTCTCAGAACCTCTCTCTCCGCACAGAAACTAGCGGGTGAAAATGTCCATCTCTGCCCTGGCCCCGCCCCCAAACCACTGGCCCTGTATCTGCGCGCCCTGAGTCGAGGTGTCATCCTGAAGGGCCTTCCTCTGCCTGGACTACTCCCACTGTTTCCAGGGTCTGGCTCAAATGTCAATTCTTGGAAGGTGTCCTGATCCCCGGGCAGAAGTAGTCTCTCCCTTCTCTTTGCCTAAAAACATGCTGTGCACGCCTCTGTTAGAGCATGTATTACTGTTGACTCATCCCCGAGGGTTTACGCGTTTTCACCAGTGGACCTGAGCTCCTCTGGGGCTCAGACACATCTTCCTTTCCGCCTCCTGTGCCAGCCCAGGGCCCGGCACACTTGTGGCAGGAGCTGATACACAGGACCCTGTTGCTGCCCTGAGAGTCTTCAACCAGCTCCCCGTCCATATCCCTTCTCAGCTTCTCCCACTCACCTTCACCGCGGCCCCCGAACAGGAAGGGCCTCAGGGTGGCAGGTGCTTCTCCAAGGATGAGCCCATCTCCATCAGCCCGCATGGAGTCTGAGTTGGGGTGTGGAGTAGCCAGCCCGTGGGGGGCTGCAAAACCATAGTCCAGGGGCAGAAATCCAGGATTGGCAGAGTTGGGGTCCCCCCCATCCTCTCGAGACACCGTAGGGCCCCACACAATAGCCCAGGGGTACTGGGATGAGGGTGGACCCTCCTCAAAGCCTGATGGGGTGGCCGGGGGCGCGGTGCCTGGCAGGACTTGCCGACGTGATCTCAGGACCCGAGGGGATCGGCTTGGTGGAGGTGCCCGCTCCCACACACACACGTGGCGTGGGGCCGAGGGGCCTCCCCGGGCACAGGGGGGCCGGGCTGGGGCTGGTGGGGTTCGAGGGGAGGAGGAGGAACCTTGAGCAGGCGGTGGGAGGGGCAGCAACAGCAGTGGCCAGAGAGAAAGGAGATGGGACAGCAGCAATGCAGGCCTGCGGGAAGGGAGAGCGAGCGATGAGTCCGAGGCCATCTTGGGCTGCCTCCTCCCTCTGCAAAAAGTGGCTTCGGGAAGACATGTCTCACTTCCCATCTTCCAAGGGTCGAGCCCTCAGGATGAAAAGCCCTGGGTGGGCCTAGGAGGGAAAGAGCCAAAACCCCAGGAAATGTGACCTCTAAGCTCCCTCCAAACTTACCGCATCCTGGACTCCATGTCCGAGATCCTCAGCGGTGACTCAGATTTTCAGCCTTTACTGGGGGAGAGAGGGGTTGTCACATCCCAAGCTTGCCCTGAGGACCTCCCCAGCTCATCCATCCTCCCTGTTCACCTCCATCTCCCCTCCCAGCTGCAGCTGCCATCTATGCTGCCACCACTCAGGACCCTCAGTTGCCTAGCACTGTCCTGGGGAGGGGAAACTCCAGACCAGTCCCCTGTCTAGCCCCCAGTCTCTATCTGCAACTTCCCAGGTCCCTGTTACTTCCCCACCCCAGGGTCTACTCTCACTTCTCTGGCTTCCTTCCTTCTCACTTCCTCTGCCCACAGCTCCTAGCTTTTCTTGAATCTTAATTTAGAGCCAAGAACCTTGTGATTCCTTGAGCACCTACCGCGAGGGAGGGCGTCTGAGAGGGGGAGGGAAGAAGAAGTCAATCAGATTGAGTGTGTGAACGTGTAGGGCTGCACAGAGGGGAGCATCCCAGACTGCCCACCCCACTTGTCCTCCGAGGCTTTTCTCTGAGGAGTGAATGGCCCCAGGAATCTGCATCTTCAAGAGCAGAGGAAACGGAGATGGAGGGATGGAAGGAAAGAGACAAGAAAGGGAGAGGTGGGTGGGAGAAAACTACAGAATGTAATTTTTGCTCAGTGTTCAGCCATCCAAACGCATAGGTGCCCTCTGAGAAGTGGAGATGGGGAGAAGCCGGACCCTCAAATGTCGCTCTCCAGGGTAAAGAGTCTGGGAGAATCATCGGGATGGAGGGTTCTGAAAGAGGAGGACACGTTCTCAGAGTCGAGGGTGGCAGACCCAGGGGGAGGCAGCAGGCTCCCCAGTGAATGAGGATGTGACATTCAGTGTCCTCTGGTATCTGGGTCCAGATCTGGACATGAAGCGCTCTCGGAGAATAACAGGGAGTAAGGTGGGAGAGTCTGGGGAAGGGACTGGGAAAGTGGGCTGTGGAGAGAGCTGTGAAGAGGTGATGGGCTGAGAGACGGAAGGCTGGTGAGGCGTGAGAAAGGAGGAGAAAGGTGAAGAGGAAGACGGTGAGGGGGGCTGGTCCCTGAAAGAATGGACTGGGGTGGGGGGCGCGCACAAAAGATGGACAGCTGTAGGATGCTGAGCATAAGAGGAAAGGTCAGGGAGGGAAACTGAGAGAGTTCCGGGGTCGCAGGAGCCGGGGAGAAGGAGGAAAGAAAGGTCCAGGCAGGACGGGAAGTGGAGACCGCGGAAGGAGAGGGGAGAAGAGGGACGGAGGAGACCAGGGATGGGGAGGAAGAAAGCGGGGAGGAGACGACAAGGTACCGAGGACAGAATGAGACAAGGAAGGGACTGGGGAACAGCAAAGATGGAGGAGTTGGAAATTGTTTCTTCCAACGTAAAGAGACACGGAGCTACGGAGAGAGGCAGGGAAGGGGGCCTGATAGAAAGACACGAAAGGAAGCCAGGAAGAGAGCGAGGCTGTGGGGACCGAGGAAGGAGTGGAAGCCGGTGGAGTGTAGAGGGGTTCCCAGGGACAGCTGTGGCCAGCTGACGCCGGGACCCACTCGCCTCTCCTGCCTGTGCATCCCCCCGCCCCAACCAACGTCAACTCCAGTCCCCGGACTCCGCACCCCTTAGTCACCCCCTCCAGGAAGCCCGCAGTCGCCCGGCTGGCGCGCCACCCCCACCCTCCCCTCGCTCCTCACCGACCTGTTGTGCGCAGGAGACGAGCTGGGGGTGGGGCGGGAGTCTGGGGCTGGGGGAGCAGGGCCCATCCCCAGCGCGGCCGCGAGCCCACCCTTCCCGAAGGCCCGCGCTCCCTGGACCCCGCTGGAAATCGATGAGTGGGGTGGGGGGTGGGGGGTGTGGAAACGAGGACCAGGAGGTAGGCGAGGGGGTCCGTGGGAGGGAGCGCCGAGAGCAGAAAAGGAAGCCGAGGCAGGAGGATGCGAGGGGCCGAGCCAAAGGCGGGATGCAGGCAGCCGCCGGGACCGCTGCGCAGGAGGGCAGGACGGAGTCGGGACCCGCGGTGGGATGCGGAGCGCGGCGGGCGAGGCGAGCTTCTGGGCTGGAGGCTCGAGCCGGGCGGGGGGCCGCGCCGGGGGGGTTAGGGGGCGAAGGGCGCGGAGTCGGGGAGGGCAGGGCCGGGCTCCCTCGGGTGGGAATGTGGGGGGCCCTCTCGCTCACCTGCATGCCTGGCGCGGCGGCGCGACGGCTGCGGGCGCTCGGGGCTGCGCCGGCCTGGGGGCTCGCGGGAACGCGTGGGGCACGGGGCATGGTCGGGGGATTCTGCGGGCAACGGGGTGCAGGAGAGGGTGGGGGGCTAGCGCCCGGGGCGCGGGGCGGCGGCGGCGGCGGCGGGAGATGCTCGGCTCGGCTCGGCTCGGCTCGGGCTGCGCTCGGCTCGGCTGGGCTCGGCGCGGCAGCTCGGAGCGCGCGGTCCCCGCCTCTCCTCCTCCCTCCGTTCGGTTTAACCCTCCCGCTGCCGCGCCTCGAATGTCGCGCCTGGCCGCGTCCCAGGTGGAGGATGGGAGAGGGCAGCGGAGGGTGAGCGACCGTCCGATTCCTAGGGTTCCGGGGGCGGGCTTCTCCACCCTCACTCCAACTCCGTGGACACCAGTGAGTTTCTGAGATTCTGAGTCACCCGAAGCTCTGGGTTCCTGACTGTTTCGCCTCTGCTGGGGGATGAGGTGGGATGAGGGTGGGTGTGATGTTCTCGCACCATCCTCGGATTATCACAACAGCTGGATCCCCTGATTCCATTCTGGCCCAGCTGCAGTGTAGCCTTCCCAGAGCAACCCAAACGATCTTTCAAATAAGTGGACCGAGTTGCGTTACTCAGCTTTTCTAGCACTTAGAGTATCCCAGCTCCTTACTGTGCCTTAGGAGGCCGCGCATAACCTGGCCCCCCAGGGAGCTCCCCATTCGCTCTTCATGTCCCAGCCACACTGGACCTGATCTACGTTCCTAGAATCAGAGGAGGTGAACTTGCCTCAGGGCCTTGGCACTTGCTGTTCCCACTGCCTTGACCGTTTTCCCCTGGCTTCTTTCAGTGATTCACTCATTTCATTAAATTTTCCCTTAGTTCCTATGTCACCTCCTCTAGGAGGCCTTCCCTAACCCCTCTAGCTAAATGGGCTTCCCCAGCCCCTAATCTCACCCTGTGCTACCCTTCCTGTGTCTTTCAGGTTACCCTATTTTATTTGGGTTGTGAGCGGACACCATGCCCTTCTAGTTTCCTTTCATTCTCACTGGCTTTTCCTTCTCCGTCTTCTGCTCGACCTCTAAATGTTAGAGCTTCCTAGGGCTTAGTCCTTGGCCCCTTCTCGTTCCACATTCTCTGTCCAGTGATGTCATCCAGTCCCAGGGCTTAAATACTATGTAAATGTCAGCGAGTCCTAAATTTATATCCAACGCTCCAGACTCATTTATCCAACAGCCTACTTGACATCTCCACTTGGATGTCTAATAGCCATGCAAAGCTCATGTGGCTAAAATAGATGTCTTGAATTACCCTCGGCCCCGGTCAGTCCATTTCTCTCTTAGCAGTGTTCCCCATCCTGGAATACCATGGTTTACACTTTTCAGGCTAAAAACCTAGGACACATCCTCCCCACCTTTTCCTTTTCGCTCTGATTCCCACCCTGTATCTAATTTACCAGCAAGTTCTGTGAGCTCTGCTTCCAAAATATACCACGAATCCATCTCCTTTTCTCCATCATTGTTGTTTGGTCACGCTGAGTGTCATGTGGGATCTTAGAACCCAGACCCCCTGCAGTGGAAGCACAGAGTCTTAACCACTGGACCACCAGGGAAATCCACTCTATCGTTGTTGCTGTCATCCTGGTCCAAGCCATCTGCTCTCTCTGAAATAATGAAGTGATTACCTAGCTGGCTCCTTGCTTCTGCCTTTGCCCTTTACAAACTAGTCTTCACAATATCTAGTCATGTTTTGAAAAATCTAAATTATATCATTCTCTTGCCTGCTTGGGCTTCCCTGATGGCTCAGATGGTAAAGAATCTGCCTGCAATGCGGGAGACCCAGGTTTGATCCCTGGGTGGGTAAGATCCCCTGGAGAAGGGAATGGCAGCCCACTCCAGTATTCTTGCCTGGAGAATTCCATGGACATATGAGCCTGGTGGGCTACAGATCATGGGGTCGCAAAGAGTCAGACACAGCAGAGCGACTAACGCCTGCCTGCTTAAAACATCTGAGGGGCTTTTCATTGTACTTAGAGTAAAATCTGAATTCGTTGTTAGGAGAGGCCCGCCCATTAGTATTCCTCAATATTCAAACGATGTACCAGATCGGACTTCTAAAAAGTTCTAAACATCTGAAATTATCCTCTTGACGCCCCTGTACTTTTCATTCCAACTTCCTGGAATCCTTTGCCCACCCCCACCCCCCATCTTCCTCTTGTTGGGTCCCCCTTGTTATTCAGCCACCCACTCTGTCTCATCAGAAGGTTTCACTGTCTTTCCGACTCATCACTCTCTGAAATGATCTTGTATTTGTTTCCTGTTTATTATCCACCCCCACCCCACCTCCATATGCACTGCAGAACAAAGACCTCATTTGCCTTGTTCATCAGTATCCTTCTTCAGTGCCTAGCACATAGTAGATGCTCAATATCTGTTGCTTAGTGAACTTCACCTGGGACTCCTGCCCACTCATCCTCTCCCCTGTTCTTCATCTGCCTTTTCTGTCTGCCTGCCCTCTCTGATCTCTGCCCTGTGGTGAATGCTCTAAGTCAAGTCTCTGCTCGCACTCCCACCCCTCTAGATTCTCACCCCTCATCCCCTGCCTTATTACTATTATTAACCTGACACGCTCGCCTCCCGGAAGGAAACCTACTGTTCTGATCAGCATCTGCAGGGACTGCCCTCCTGCTCATCTGTCCCTGACAGCCCTTCATTCTGAGGTCAGAAGGCAGTGAGTGAGCCCTCCTCCTAGTGTCTCCCTGTGGCCAGGAAAAATGGTGCACATTTTATGTAAACACAGTCCTGTGAGGCTGGGTGTGCAACCCATGCTGTGTCCTGGGCCCCGGTGAGCCCCAGCTGCATCCTGAGAATATGCTGTGAGAGGCCTCATTATATGATGAGTGTGGGTCAAATTTATCAAGTGAATATTCACTATCAGTCTAAGTGCCTTTTATGCTGAGTACTTTGGGTCATTATGACTTATTTCAGGTATTCCTGATTGATTCATTCTTGTAGGGACTATTTCTGGAACATCTGCTATAGGCTGGGTACTGAGTTACAGCCTGGGGCATGGTGGAGACCAGGAACAAAGCCATCACTGTCTTCATGAAACTTAGAATGGAGCCAGGGAGACAATGAAACACAAAGTGATACATGTGTCTTTAGATGAATTTAAGGACCTTCCCACACGCCACAGTCTATAAATTCTCTCCTCATGTCTGGCTCTGTTGGTATCTTTATCAACTTCTTTGGGCTCACTGGGGCTTCCCTGTATTTGTCAGAGAAAATTGCTGTCGCTTTCCTGTCCTCAAATGTCCAGTTCTTCTGAATTCTTCTCACTCTCAGCTGATGATCTTGCTTGTTGCTTTTTTGAGAAAACAGAAAGAGGGAGAAGAGAACTTCCCCATGTCCACCACCTTATCACAGCTGCACCTCTCCTTCTGTGGGGGATCCCAGGCCCTTTTCAACCACCCAAAGCTATTACTCCAGCGACTGTCTCTCCCTCTCCTGCACTATCACCTCCTTCTCTCTGCTTGATTATGCCCAACAGCATGTAAACACACTGTAACTTCTTGAAGCTTTAGCTTGAAACAAACCTTCCTTAGCTCCACGTTTCTCCTCCAGCATCAGTCCTTCTCTGCCTCCCATTACAGCAAAGATCACAGAAGATGCTCTCTGTTCACCTGCTCTTTCACTTCTCCTCCCATTCCTTCTCTTTCTCTTTTATCAACTTAAACTTCAATTTTTGTAATGCATTCTTTTCAATTGGCAATACATTTCCCCATGTGCAAAAAAACTTTCCAGTATACAAAAAGTTGTATAGTGAAAGTTCTCATTTTCAGCCCGTCCACTAGCTTGTCCAGTTCCCGTCTTCTGCCTTCAGGTTGACTCATTTCTACATATTCTTCCAGAGTCTTTATTCCCACACAAGCAAATAATAATGCAAGTTCTTATTCCCCCATACATTTGACATAGTCTTGCCGTGACATAGTCTTACTGTCTACACTGTTCTATATCTTTACTCTTTTTAAAAATAAATAAATAAATAGTTGATTTATTTGTGGTTGCCCTGGGTCTTCATTGCTGCATGCAGACTTTCTCTATTGGTGGTGAGCAGGGGCTACTCTCTAGGGGCAATGCTAGGGCTTCTCACTGCGGTGGCTTCTCTTGAGGCTCTGGTTGTGGTAGACTGGCTTAGTTGCCCTGCAGCATGTGGGATCTTCCTAGACCAGGGATGGAACCTGTGTCCCCTGCATTGGCAGGCAGATTCTCAAACACTGGACAACTAGGAAAGTCTACTTCCTCTCTTAATAGATGGCATCTCCTTTCTTCCAGTTGATTAGGGCAAAAATCTTGGAATCATCCTTTTAAAAAAAAATTTATTTATTTTTTGGCCATGATACAAGGCATGTGGGATCTAGTTCCCTGACCAGGGATCTAACCTGGGCCCCCTGCATCGGGAACTCAGAGTCTTGGCAAATGGACCATCAGGGAAGTCCAAATTGTTTTGGCACAGCTTGCAGGGTCTTAGTTGCTTGACCAGGGATCAAACCAGGCAGTGAAAGCACAGAGTCCTAACTGGACAGCCAGGGAATTTCCTCCACTCTTTTAAAATATCATTTCTCACAAATAGATATAAGTTTAAACAATATGTTACTTCAGTTCAGTTCAGTCACTCAGTCATGTCCAACTCTTTGCGACCCCATGAACCGCAGCACACCAGGCCTCCCTGTCCATCACCAACTCCTGGAGTTTACCCAAACTTAAGTGGGTGATGCCATCCAACCATCTCATCCTCTGTTGTCCCTTTCTCCTCCTGCCCTCAATCTTTCCCAATATCAGGGTCTTTTCAGATGAGTCATCTCTTCTCATCAGGTGATCAAAGTATTGGAGTTTCAGCTTCAACATCAGTCCTTCCAATGAACACCCAGGACTGATCTCCTTTAGGATGGACTGGTTGGATCTCCTTGAAGTCCAAGGGATTCTCAAGAGTCTTCTCCAACACCACAGTTCAAAAGCATCAATTCTTCGGCGCTCAGCGTTCTTTATAGTCCAACTCTCACATCCATACATGACTACTGGAAAAACCATAGCCTTGACTAGATGGACCTTTGTTGACAAAGTAATGTCTCTGCTTTTTAATATACTGTCAGGTTGGTCATACCTTTCCTTCCAAGGAGTAAGTGTCTTTTAATTTCATGGCTGCATTCACCATCTGTGGTGATTTTGGAGCCCCCCAGAATAAAGTCAGCCACTGTTTCCACTGTTTCCCCATTTATTTGCCATGAAGTGATGGGACCGGATGCCATGATCTTAGTTTTCTGAATGTTGAGCTTTAAGCCAACTTTTTCACTCTCCTCTTTCACTTTCATCAAGAGGCTCTTTAGTTCTTCTTCACTTTCTGCCATAAGGGTGGTGTCATCTGCATATGTGAGGTTATTGATATTTCTCCCGGCAATCTTGATTCCAGCTTGTGTTTCTTCCAGCCCAGCGTTTCTCATGATGTACTCTGCATATAGGTTAAATAAGCAGGGTGACAATATACAGCCTTGACGTACTCCTTTTCCTATTTGGAACCAGTCTTTCTTGCTTATTTTCAAACTCTATAAAAATATCATATTGTATGTAGCTTTCTCGGAGAAGGCAATGGCACCCCACTCCAGTACTCTTGCCTGGAAAATCCCATGGACCGAGGAGCCTGGTGGGCTGCAGTCCATGGGGTTGCGAAGAGTTGGACACGACTGAGTGACTTCACTTTAACTTTTCACTTTCATGCATTGGAGAAGGAAATGGCAATGCACTCCAGTGTTCTTGCCTGGAGAATCCCAGGGACGGGGGAGCCTAGTGGGCTGCCGTCTATGGGGTCGCACAGAGTCGGACACGACTGAAGCGACTTAGCAGCAGCAGCATGTAGCTTTCTAATACAAGTTTTTTTCCCACTTAATATGATGCTCCTAAGATTTGTCCATATTGTTGCATATTGCTGGAGCTCATAGATTTTCATTGGAATATACTATGCCACTGTGCATATGTGATATGTATCATAATTTATATATTCTCCCATGGATGGATTTATGAATTGTTTCCATTTCTTGCTATAATAGACAGTATTTCTGTGAACATAACTATGTCTTCTGCATGCTACAAGAATTTCTCTAGAGTATAAATATAACAGTGAAACTGCTAGATTGTGAGGTGTAAGAATAATTATCTTTGAAAAAGAATGCCACATTGTTCTTTTAGTTTACACCCCTGCCATCAATATTTGAGTTCCCATTGATCTACATTCTCTCCAACATTAGTATTTTTAGACTTTGTAATTCTTGCCCATCCAGCAGATGTACAGTAATATCTTCTTGTGGTTTATTTGGCATTTTTCTAATTAAAAATGTAATTGGCATCTTTTCATATATGTCACAGTCTTTTGGGTTTCCTCTTTTGGGAAATGACTGATCATTTGGATTTTATGTTTTTCTTATTGATTTGCAGAAGATCTTTATATATTCTGGATATTAATCTTTTATCAATTTTATGTGTTGTAAATATCTTCTCTGTGAAAATATTTGTGACCTGTCCTTTTGTTTTTTTCATCATATACTTTGATTATCGGAAGTTCTTAATTTTAATAAAGGTGTATTTATCAACCCTTCATTTTATCATTAAGCTTTTTGCATCTTGTATTAAAAAAATCACTCTCTGCCCTCTTGGTCAGGAAAGCATTTTCTTACATGATCTTTAAAAGATTTTAAACTTTTTCTCTTTATCCTTAAGTTCTAAACCTACCTAGAATCAATTTTTGTATGTAGTGTGTTACAAGGGTCTATTTTTCATTGTTTAATATGGAAAATCAGTTATCCACCATTATTTATTACATAGCCCCTCTTTTCTGACTATTCCGCTTCGCTAACTCTGTTGGATATCAAAGTTCCATATATATATGGATCTATTTCTGACACTCTATTTTGTTCCACTGGTCAGCTTTTTAAAACCTGCACGTGAAACATACTTGCTTAAATCCTATGGCTTTAAAATAAATCTAGATATCTCCTAGAGTGAACACAACTTTACCAATATACTCTTCTAGAGTATCTTGTGACTTCTCAACTCTTGCTGTATTTGAGAATCAACTTGTCAAGTTCTACAAGATTTGATTAAAATTGCATTGAATACAAAGTCCAATTGGAGACAAATTGATACCTTTTTTGGTACTGAAACTTCCTGTCATGGATTTGGGATATGGCTCAATTTATTTAGACCCTGATGCTGGGAAAGACTGAGGGCAGGAGAAGGGAATGACAGAGATGGTTGGATGGCATCACTAACTCAGTGGACCTTGAGTCTGAGCAAACTTCAGGAGATAGTCCGGACAGGGAAGCCAGGTGTGCTGTAGTCAATGGGGTTGCAAAAAGTCGGACTTGACTTAGCTACTGAACGACAGCAACAGCAGCGTCTTTCAATGAACTTGCATCATTTTCCACATACAAATAATTCCCATCTTCTGTTTTATGTACTCCTAGGTACTCTATTGCACTCATCTCACATGCTAGTAAAGTAATGCTCAAAATTCTCCAAGCCAGGCTTCAGCAATATGTGAACCGTGAACTTCCTGATGTTCAAGCTGGTTTTAGAAAACCAGAGGAACCAGAGATCAAATTGCCAATATCTGCTGGATCATGGATAAAGCAAGAGAGTTCCAGAAAAACATCTATTTCTGCTTTCTTGACTATGTCAAAGCCTTTGACTGTGTGGATCACAATAAACTGTGGAAAATTCTGAAAGAGATGGGAATACCAGACCATCTGACCTGCCTCTTGAGAAATCTGTATGCAGGTCAGGAAGCAACAGTTAGAACTGGACATGGAACAACAGACTGGTTCCAAATAGGAAAAGGAGTAGTCAGGGCTGTATATTGTCACCCTACTTATTTAACTTATATGCAGAGTACATCATGAGAAACGCTGGACTGGAAGAAACACAAGCTGGAATCAAGATTGCTGGGAGAAATATCAATAACCTCAGATATGCAGATGACACCACTCTTATGGAAGAAAGTGAAGAGGAACTAAAAAGCCTCTTGATGAAAGTGAAAGTGGAGAGTGAAAAAGTTGGCTTAAAGCTCAACATTCAGAAAACTAAGATCATGGCATCTGGTCCCATCACTTCATGGGAAATAGATGGGGAAACAGTGGCTGACTTTATTCTGGGGGGCTCAAAAATCACTACAGATGGTGACTGCAGCCATGAAATTAAAAGACACTTACTCCTTGGAAGGAAAGTTATGACCAACCTAGATAGCATATTCAAAAGCAGAGACATTACTTTGCCAACAAAGGTCTGTCTAGTCAGATCAGATCAGATCAGTCGCTCAATCGTGTCCAACTCTTTTCGACCCCATGAATCGCAGCAAGCCAGGCCTCCCTGTCCATCACAAACTCCCGGAGTTCGCTGAGACTCACGTCCAACGAGTCCGTGATGCCATCCAGCTATCTCATCCTCTGTCGTCCCCTTCTCCTCTTGCCCCCAATCCCTCCCAGCATCAGAGTCTTTTCCAATGAGTCATCTCTTCGCATGAGGTGGCCAAAGTACTGGAGTTTCAGCTTCAGCATCATTCCTTCCAAAGAAACCCCAGGGCTGATCTCCTTCAGAATGGACTGGTTGGATCTCCTTGCAGTCCAAGGGACTCTCAAGAGTCTTCTCCAACGCCACAGTTCAAACACATCAATTCTTCGGTGCTCAGCCTTCTTCACAGTCCAACTCTCACATCCATACATGACCACAGGAAAAACCATAGCCTTGACTAGACGGACCTTTGTTGGCAAAGTAATGTCTCTGCTTTTGAATATGCTATCTAGGTTGGTCATAACTTTCCTTCCAAGGAGTAAGCGTCTTTTAATTTCATGGCTGCGGTCACCACCTGCAGTGATTTTGGAGCCCCCCAAAATAAAGTCTGACACTGTTTCCACTGTTTCCCCATCTATTTGCCATGAAGTGATGGGACCGGATGCCATGATCTTCGTTTTCTGAATGTTGAGCTTCAAGCCAACCTTCTCACTCTCCACTTTCACCCTCATCAAGAGGCTTTTCAGTTCCTCTTCACTTTCTGCCATAAGAGTGGTGTCATCCACATATCTGAGGTTATTGATATTTCTCCCGGCAATCTTGATTCTAGCTTGTGTTTCTTCCAGTCCAGCGTTTCTCATGATGTACTCTGCGTATAATTTAAATAAACAGGATGACAATATACAGCCTTGACATACTCCTTTTCCTATTTGGAACCAGTCTGTTGTTCCATGTCCAGTTCTAACTGTTGCTTCCTGACCTGCATACAAATTTCTCAAGAGGCACATCAGGTGGCCTGGTATTCCCATCTCTTTCAGAATTTTCCACAGTTTATTGTGATCCACACATCAAAGGCTTTGACATAGTCAAGAAAGCAGAAATAGATGTTTTTCTGGAACTCTCTTGCTTTATCCATGATCCAACAGATGTTGGCAATTTGATCTCTGGTTCCTCTGCCTTTTCTAAAACCAGCTTGAACATCAGGAAGTTCACGGTTCACATATTGCTGAAGCCTGGCTTGGAGAATTTTGAGTATTATTTTACTAGCGTGTGAGATGAGTGCAATTGTGCGGTAGTTTGAGCATTCTTTGGCTATTGCCTTTCTTTGGGATTGGAATGAAAACGGACCTTTTCCAGTCCTGTGGCCACTGCTGAGTTTTCCAAATTTGCTGGCATATTGAGTGCAGCACTTTCACAGCATCATCTTTCAGGATTTGGAATAGCTCAACTGGAATTCTATCACCTCCACTAGCTTTGTTCGTAGTGATGCTTTCTAAGGCCCACTTGACTTCACATTCCAGGATGTCTGGCTCTAGGTCAGTGATCACACCATTGTGATTATCTGGGTTGTGAAGCTCTTTTTTGTACAGTTCTTCTGTGTATTCTTGCCATCTCTTCTTAATATCTTCTGCTTTTGTTAGGTCCATACCATTTCAGTCCTTTATTGAGCCCATCTGCATGAAATGTTCCTTTGGTATCTCTCATTTTCTTAAAGAGATCTATAGTCTTTCCCATTCTGTTGTTTTCCTCTATTTATTTGCATTGATCGCTAAGGAAGGCTTTCTTATCTCTTCTTGCTATTCTTTGGAACTCTGCATTCAGATGTTTATATCTTTCCTTTTCTCCTTTGCTTTTCGCTTCTCTTCTCTTCACAGCTATTTGTAAGGCCTCCCCAGACAGCCATTTTGCTTTTTTGTATTTCTTTTCCATGGGGATGGTCTTGATCCCTGTCTCCTGTACAATGTCACGAACCTCATTCCATAGTTCATCAGGCACTCTATCTATCAGATCTAAGCCCTTAAATCTATTTCTCACTTCCACTGTATAATCATAAGGAATTTGATTTAGGTCATACCTGAATGGTCTAGTGGTTTTCCGTACTTTCTTCAATTTAAGTCTGAATTTGGCAATAAGGAGTTCATGGTCTGAGCCACAGTCAGCTCCCGGTCTTGTTCTTGCTGACTGTATAGAGCTTCTCCATCTTTGGCTGCAAAGAATATAATCAATCTGATTTCGGTGTTGACCATCTGGTGATGTCCATGTATAGAGTCTTGTCTTGTGTTGTTGGAAGAGGGTGTTTGTTATGACCAGTGCATTTTCTTGGCAAAACTCTTTTAGTCTTTGCCCTGCTTCATTCCGTATTCCAAGGCCAAATTTGCCTGTTACTCCAGGTGTTTCTTGACTTCCTACTTTTGCGTTCCAGTCCCCTATAATGAAAAGGACATCTTTTTGGGGTGTTAGTTCTAAAAGGTCTTGTAGGTCTTCATAGAACCGTGCAACTTTAGCTTCTTCAGCGTTACTGGTTGGGGCATAGACTTGGATTACTGTGATATTGAATGGTTTGTCTTGGAAACGAACAGAGATCATTCTGTCATTTTTGAGATTGCATCCAAGTACTGCATTTCATCTTTTGTTGACCATGATGGCTACTCTATTTCTTCTGAGAGATTCCTGCCCGCAGTAGTAGATATAATGGTCATCTGAGTTAAATTCACCCATTCCAGTCCATTTCAGTTCGCTGATTCCTAGAATCATTCACTATTGCCATCTCGTTTGACCACTTCCAATTTGCCTTGATTCATGGACCTGACATTCCAGGTTCCTATGCAATATTGCTCTTTACAGCATTGGACCTTGCTTCTATAACCAGTCACATCCACAGCTGGGTATTCTTTTTGCATTGGCTCCATCCCTTCATTCTTTCTGGAGTTATTTCTCCACTGATCTCCAGTAGCATATTGGGCACCTACTGACCTGGGGAGTTCCTCTTTCAGTATCCTATCATTTTGCCTTTTCATACTGTTCATGGGGTTCTCAAGGCAAGAATACTGAAGTGATTTGCCATTCCCTTCTCCAGTGGACCACATTCTGTCAGATCTCTCCACCATGACCCGCCCGTCTTGGGTTGCCCCATGGGCATGGCTTAGTTTCATTGAGTTAGAGAAGGCTGTGGTCCTAGTGTGATTAGATAGCCGTCTAGTCAAGGTTATGGTTTTTCCTGTGGTCATGTATGTATGTGAGAGTTGGACTGTGAAGAAGGCGGAGCACCGAAGAATTGATGCTTTTGACCTGTGGTGTTGAGAGTCCCTTGGACTGCAAGGCGATCCAACCAGTCCATTCTGAAGGAGATCAGCCCTGGGATTTCTTTGGAAGCAATGATGCTGAAGCTGAAACTCCAGTACTTTGGCCACCTCATGTGAAGAGTTGACTCACTGGAAAAGACTCTGATGCTGGGAGGGATTGGGGGCAAGAGGAAAAGGGGACGACAGAGGATGAGATGGCTGGATGGCATCACTGACCCAATGGACGTGAGTCTGAGTGAACTTTGGGAGTTTGTGATGGACAGGGAGGCCTGGCGTGCTGCGATTCATGGGGTCCCAAAGAGTCGGACACGACTGAGCGACTGAACTGAACTGAACTGAGGTACTCTATTGCTTTTGTTATGGTAAATGGGGTTTTTTTAAGATTACATTTCAAATTGCTTTTTGCTGGTATATAGAAATGCAATTGATTTTCAATATTGATTTCTAGACCCAACAAGGTTAATACTAACTTTTCCATAGACACTTGGAAAGTTGTCTGCAAAGACAATCACGTCATCTGCAAATGACAGCCGTTTGCCTTTTTCTTTCCAATGCTATGCCTTTAATTCCCTCTGCTTGTGCTGGCCAGGACCAGCTGGCTTCTTTCTTTTGTTCTTGTTTTCTTTTTCTTTTTGTTTTTTTAATGTTGGTTGCACTGGGTCTTTCTTTTGTTCCTGTTTTTTTTTTTTTTTTTTAAATTTTGGTGTATACAGTGATATTTCATTATGGTCTTAATGTCCATTTCTTTAATCTAATAAGGTTGGCCATTATGTTCATTTATATGTTCATTGACCTTGTGGATTTCCTCTTGTGAAGTGCTAGTTCAACTCTTTGAAAAAGTGAGAAGCATTAGTTCCTCAGTCGTTTGCAACTCTTTTGGGACCTCATGGACTGTAGCCTGCCAGGCTCCTCTGTCCATGAAATTTCCCAGGCAAGAATATTGGAGTGGGTAGCCATTCCCTTCTGCAGAGGGTTTTCCCAACCCAGGGACTGAACCTACATCTCCTGCCTTGTAGTTGGATTCTTCACTGTCTGAGCCTCTGAGGAAGCCCAGTTCAACTCTTTAGTTCACATTTATTATTTTTATTGTTAGGATTTTTTTTCTTAATCATTTGTAAGAGTTCTTTACACATCCGGGACACATCCTTTGTCAGTGATGATGTTATAAATGCTTCTTTCTATTCTCTGGTTTGTCTTGATGAACAGATGTTCTTTATTTTAATGTAGTCAAAAGTATCAATCTTTTCCTTTATGCTTAGTGTATTTGTCTTGAGAAAGATTTCCCTACCTTGAATTCATGAATAAATTCTTCTACATTATCTTTTTTTTTTTTTTTTTGGCCATGCTGCACAGTTTGATGGTATCAGTTCCTGGACCAGGGATTGTACCCAAGACAAGGCAGAAAAAGCCCAGAACCTTAATCATTAAGTGACCAGGAAACTCCCTGACATTATTTTCTGAAACTTTTACATTTAAGACTAAATGTAGCATAGTGGGGAATGAATTTTTGTATATGGCTTAAGATAGGGCTTCCGTTTTACTTTTTCTTATAGATTTCCAGTTGTCACAGCAACATTGAAATTTGTATCTTTTCTCTCCTGCTCAAATGTGCAAACTCTATCAGAAATCACGTTTATATGTTTGTGAATTTGTTTCTGAGCTCTGTTTTATGTCCTAGTGGCCAATTTATCTATCTTGTGTCAACACTATACTATTGTAATCTTTGGGGATGGTGGTGGTTTAGCTGCTCCATCTTGTCCAGTTCTTTTGCAACCCCGTGGACTGTAGCCCACCTTGCTCCTCTGTCCATGAGATTTCCCAAGCAAGAATACTGGATCGGGTTGCCATTTCCTTCTCCAAGGGATCTTCCTGACCTAGGAATAGAACCGGTGTCTCCTGCACTGTCTGGTTAATTCTTTACCATCTGAGCCACAAAGGAAGACCATCTTAATTATTGTAGCTTTGTAATTATGGCCTGGTATCTGGTAAAGCAAGTCTTTCCACCTTGTTCTTTTCAAGAGGCTATATTTGGCCTTTTGCATTTCCATGTAAATTTTAGAATCAGTTTGTCAGTTTCATACGCCCACAAAAAAAAAGCCTGTTAAGATTTTGATTAGGATTGTGCTGAATCTGTGAATCTCTTTAGAGAGAACTGACTTCTTCATGATATTAAGACTTCTAATCTATGACTGTGAAATACCTCTCCATATATTTGAGGTCTTCAGGGTCTCACAATAAATTATAATGTTCTGCATGTGAGTCTCACTCATATTTTGTTACATTTATACAAGATATTTGATAATTTTCATAGTATTGCAAATGATAACTTTAAAAATTATTCATCTAATTGTTGTTCATATATAAATATATTAATTGATTTTATATTTTCTTAACCAAACTCTTATTATAATAATTTAGATTCTTTTGAATTTTCTACATATGCAATCACAATTTCACATTTTATGTAAATGATACCTGCTTTGTTTCCTTTAAATAGAATTGGTGATACCAAGCATTCTTTTATCAGTCACAAATTTCCTTCTAGTTTTTTTTTTTGACTACGCTGAGGGGCTTGTAAGATCTCAGTTCCCTGACCAGGAATTGAACCTGGGCCACAGCAATGAAAGCCCAGAATTGTAGCCACCAGGCCATTGGGGAACTCCCACAAGTTCCCTTCCAGTTTTCTAAAAGAAGAATTTTTTTTTTTTTACCACAAATATATGTTGATTTCATCACATGCTTTTTCTATTGAGATGATTGTGTGACTTATTCTTTTAATACACTAAAATGATGAATAAAATGAAGGTATTTTCTAATATTAAGCTACATTTAAATTCCTGACATAGATTCAAGTTAGTCTTGATGTATTATCTTTTTTACACTTTGTTGAATTCAGTTTGCTAGTGTTTTATTGAAGATCTTTGTATCTATGTTAATAAGTGAAATTGGCCTGTAATTTTTTTTCTAGTGTTGCCCTTTTCTGGTTTAGTTATCACAGTAATTCTGGCCCCATAAAATGTCTTTTCTTTTCCTAATTTTTGGACAAGTTTATATAAGGTTAAAATGAGCTGCACTTTGAAAGCTTGGTGCAACTTGCGTGAAGGATGTAATTTTTAACTCCTTATTTTCCCTTTACATCTCATATCTCATCCATTTGCAAATTCTGTTCACCTCAGCTTTTAACTATTACTCAGCTTCACCTGCCACCACTATTTCTCACCTGAGTCATTGGAGTACATGCTCAGTCACTTTGGTTGTGTCCAGCTCTTTGTGACCCCATGGACTGTAGCCTACCAGGCTCTTCAGTCCATGGGATTTCCCAGGCAAGAAAACTGGAGTGGGTTGCCAGGCCCTTCTCCAGGGGATCTTCCCTACCCAGGGATTAAACACGCATCTCCTGCACTGCAGGCATATTCTTAGCTGGTCAAATGATCATATTCAAAAGGTGTGGATGAATAGATCATTGGCAGCATCAAGGGCTGTGTATTATTCAGTGCTGAGTCTTAACAGTTTGAAAGAAATAAAGGTCACTTGGAGTGTGCTTAGAAAAGAGCAACTTGAAGGGCAAAGGGCCCAGAACCACTTCAGCTGAAAAGAGATCTTAGGAGCCAGCAGTATTTAGCCAAGAGAAGGGAAGACATGGTCCTGTCTTCAGAGATTTGAAGAGCTTCTCTCAAGGAAGTGATATGAGCCTCTATTCAGAGGTGCCTGGAAGAGGCTGTTTCCAGGTTATTTGACATTCTGTGATTCTATGATAAGTTCTTCATGAATCCAAAGAGTATGTCTTAGTTCAAGCAGTTATAACAAGGCACCATAGACTAGATTTAGGAGGGGCCATGGATCTTCCCTCCTAGCTCAGTCAGTAAAGAATTTGCCTGCAAGGCAGGAGACCCAGGTTCGATTCCTGGGTCAGGAAGATCCCCTGGAGAAGGCAATGGCAACTGACTCCAGTATTCTTGCCTGGAAAATACCACGGACAGGAGTCCATGGGGTCGCAAGAGTCAGACATGACCTAGTGACTAAACCACCCATTGGAGTAGTAAACCACCCTGAATTCAGTAAAGCACCCTGAATAAACTCGTTGTTTCTGTTTATACAACCATCACAATATTTTAAACATGTGGGTCAGATCCTGTTACTGAAGGTGCAATCATTGCAGCACTGCAGCAAAGGTCAAATCCTCCATTGGTCAAAGGTCAAATCCTCCATTGGCTGTCCATCTCATGCAAAGTAAGAACCGAAGACCTTACAATAGCCCACAAGGCCTGATATGACCTGGCCACCGTGCTCTCTCTTCCATCTCAGCCCATACTTCTCTCCCTTACTCACTCTGATACTGACCAGGGTTCTTGGCCTTCCCCAGTCAATAGAAATTGACTAAAGGCCAAACAAACAATTCAGGCAAGCCTTCACTGGGGCTTCTGTGCCCTTAGGAGGGAGGGAAAACAAGGAATAGATTCTTGTTCTCCTCTGGGAGAGGAGGAAGCTGGTTTCTCATATGGGGTGAGGATAGAGGTGTGTCCAGGGGGTTGTCCAGAGGTTGGTAGGTGGTTTGCCCACCCCTGTGTGGTATTGAGTGCAGGGGCTCAGATGGTAGTGTCTGTCTACAATGTGAGAGACCCGGGTTCGATCCCTGGGTTGGGTAGATCCCCTGGAGAAGGAAATGGCAATCCACTCCAGGACTATTGCCTGGAAAATCCCATGGACAGAGGAGCCTGGTAGGCCACAGCCCATGGGGTCGCAAAGAGCTGGACATGACTGAGCGACTTCAGTTTCACTTTGTGGTATTGAGTGCAGGGGGCATTCGCAGTACCCTGCTTTTGCTTCTGACACCGTTTTTTCTCCCAGATCTTCAGAAGTGGCCATTTGTGGATTTTTTGGTCTTTTTGTATCTTTTTGTTCATAATTTGCCCCAACTGTGCATGCACACAGTTATTTTTGGCCCTACATAGTTTCTTCATATTTTGTTGCTTGCTCCAGGAGAGGTGTGTCCAGGTGCAAGCATTGCAGTGCTGCAGCGAGCGGTCCCAGGTCCCAGACCCCATCTAGTCTCAACTCAGCTCTAGCCACAGAGGCCCCCCATGCTGTTCCTCAAACTCATCAAATATGTTCTCATCACAGAGGCTTTGCACTTGTAGCCTGCTCTGCCTGCATCTGGTCCCATCATGGCAAATAGATGGGGAAACAATGGAAACAGACTATTTCTGTTGGAAATGGAAATGGACTTTATTTTCTCGGGCTCCAAAACCACTGCAGATGGTGACTGCAACCGTGAAATTAAAAGATGTTTGCTCCTTGGAAGAAAAACCATAACAAACCTAGACAGCATATTAAAAAGCAGAGGCATTACTTTACCAACAAAGGTCCATCTAGTCAAAACTATGGGTTTTCCAGTAGTCATGTATGGATGTGAGAGTTGGACCATAAAGAAAGCTGAACACTGAAGAGTTGATGAACCGTGGTGTTGGAGAAGACTCTTAAAAGTTCCTTGGACTACAAGGAGATCCAACCAGTGAATCCTAAAGGAAATCAGTCCTGAATGTTCATTGGAAGGACTGAAGCTTAAGCTGAAGCTCCAGTACTTTGGCCACCTGATGCAAAGAACTGACCATTGGAAGAGACTCTGATGCTGGGAAAGATTGAAGGTGGGGAGAGGAGACAGCATAGGATGAAATGGTTGGATGACATCACCGACTCAATGGACATGAGTTTGAGCAAGCTCCGGGAGTTGGTGATAGACAGGGAAGCCTGGTGTGCTGCAGTCCATGGTGTCACAAAGAGTCGGACACGACTGAATGACTGAACTGAACTGAAATGCCTGGAATGTTGTCCCCACAGAAAGCCATGTGACTTGCTCCTTTTTCTTTTTTAAAAATCTCTACTCCATTGTCACCTTATCAGAGACTTACCACCATATACATCACAGGAAATGTCTCTTGCATTGTCCATCCACCTTCCTTGTTATGCTTGCTTCATAATTTGCTTCTGACCAGTTTTATGTGTGGACCTGTGTATTTATGGCCCAAGTCTCACCGCAAGAATGTAAATACCAAGAGGGCAGGTATATTGTCTGTATCCCTAGTAGTTAGAACAATGCCTGGTAATGACAGGTGCTAAATATACTCCTTTGAATCAGTGATGAATATTTTATTAAGTGTCTGACCCTCAGACGGCAGCCTGCTTCTCTAGCTTTACTTCAGTGCATCTTGTTTTCTACCCTTAGCATTAAAAACAGCACCTGCCACATGGCCTGTGCATAACTGTCACTTAGTAACAAATAAATAACTGTTATATCCTAGGCTTTGCTTCAGTTTAATTAGCTCCCATCCTCTCCCTTGGAGATCTTTACTTTTCTTCCCACTTTCCCCACTTCTTGCTTTATTTCTTTTTTTTTTTTTCCCATCACATCTGCCCCTCCTCCTCTTCTCTCTCTGCCTTTTCTAATCTCGTTTAGTCCATCCCCTCTTCTTTGTTTCTCCAAATGTTCCTTTCCTATTTATTTATTGTCCTCTCATTTTCTCCTCTTATTCCTCTTTCTCTCATGGAACCATGAAGCATCAGAATCAGAATTGGCCTTAATCTCTTCACTTCCACTTCTTCACTTTCTCTCACTTTGCACACATGAAAGAGGAGACACCACAAGATGGCACAATTCCCTTTAAGGTCATAGCTAGAGTAAAGCTCAAAGAAATCAGGACTAAATCTCAGATTACCTTTTCTCCCTCTTGGCTTCTCCCTTTCATTTCTGCTTTCTCTTCTCTTTCTTAGCATAGTGTTGGAGTCAGACAAACTTGCATTTGGATCTCAGTTCTATCACTTATACTTGTGATTTTCAACAAATTATTTACCTTCTGTGATCCTTAATGCCCTCACTGGGCTTCCTTGATAGCTCAGTTGGTAAAGAATCTGCGTGCTGGGACTTCCCTGGTGGTCTAGTGGCTAAGACTCTGTGCTCCCAATACAGGAGGTCTGGGTTTGATCCCTGGTCAGGAAACTAGATCCCACATGCTACAACTAAAGATCCCACATGTCACAACTAAGACCAGCACAGCCAAATAAATAAAATAAATATTAAAAATTATATATGCATTAAAAAAAAATTTTTTTTTAAAGAATCTGCCTGCAATGCAGGAGACCCTGGTTCGATTCCTGGGTCAGGAAGATCCCCTGGAGAAGGGAAAGGCTACCCACTCCAGTATTCTGGTCTGGAGAATTCCACAGACTGTACAGTCCATGGGGTCGCAAAGAGTTGGACACGACTGAGTGACTTTCACTTCACTTCACTTTAGTGTCCTCACAAGTTAACTAAGATATAAAGGTGCACCTCAAAGTGTTGTTAAGATTAAATAAAAAGGACAAAAACACACACAGACCAAAAAACCCTACAACTAACAACTTAATGGTGAGAAACTTGAAGCTTTCTAAGATCACGTACAAGGGTTTCCCTAGTGGTCCAGTGGTTAAGACTCTGCACTTCCACTGCACAGGATGTGGATTTAATCCTTGGCCAAGAAAGTTACCCATGCTGTGAGGTGTGCCCAAAAAGAAAAAAAAAAAAAAGATCAGGCACAAGGGAAGGATATTCCCTCTCACCATTCCTTTTCAACATTGTACTAGAAATCCTTGCTAATGCAATAAAGAAAAAGAAATAAAAGATATACAGATTGGGAAGGAAGACATAAAATTGTCTTTGTTCACAGATGACATAATCATGTAGAAAATCTTAAAGAATCAACAACAACAACAACAAAGTCTGCTGGAACTAATGAGCAATTATAGTGAGGCTGCAGAATACAAAGGTTAGTATACAAAAGTCAGTTGCTTCCGATATACCAACCATGAACAAATGGAATTTGAGGTTAAAAACAATGTCATTTAGAAACCAGAAATGTGAAATACTTAAGCATAAATCTAGCAAAGCATTTATAAGATCTATAAGGAAAACTAGAAAACTCTGATTAAAAAAAAAATCAAAGAACTAATTAAATGGAGAATTAGTCCAAGTACATGAATAGGAAAACTCAATATCATCAAAATATCAGTTCTTCCCAACTCAGCCTACAGGTTCAGTAAATCACAACCATAATTGCAGCAAGTTATTTTATGGATAGCAACAAACTGATCTAAAGTTGATATGGAGAGGCAAAAGGCCCAGAATAGTCATTACAATTTTAAAGGAGAAGAACAAAGTTGGAGGACTGACACTACCTGATTTCAAGACTTACTATAAAGCATTTTAATCATCAAGACAGTATGATATTGGTGAAAAAAATAGACAAACAGATCAACAGAACAGAATAGAGAACCCAGAAATAGACTCCCATAGAGCCAACTAATCTTTGAAAAAGAACCAAAAGAAATGCAATGGAACAAAGATAGCCTCTTCAACAAATGGTGTTGGACATCCACTTGCAAAAAAATAAAAAGAAAGGAATCTAGACCCAGGCTTTATACCCTTCACAAAAATTAACTTGAATAGATCACAAGGCTACATGTAAAATGCGAAACTATTAAACTCCTAAAGATAACATAGAAGAAAATCTAGATGAACTTGATACCTTTTTAGATACACCATCAAAGACAGGATATGTGAAAGAAATAATTGATAAGGTTGACAATCAAAATGCAAAACTTCTGCTCTGAAGTAGATAATATCAAGAGAATTAAAAGACAAGCCACAGACTGGAAGAAAATATTAATACTTGCAAAAGACACGTCTGATAAAGGATTGTTATCCAAAGTATATACTTTAAAACTATTATCAATAAAACTCAACCAATAAAACAAACAACCCAATTAAGAAGTGAACCAAGACCTTAATAGACAAGGTGGTAAGCTCCACATCATGTTATCAGGGAAATGCAAAATATGTAGTAAAAGAGCAATGAGATGCAACCACACACCTATTAGAATGGCCCAAACCTAGAACACTGACACCACCAAGTGCTGGTGAGCGTGTGGAGCAATAGGAGTTTTTACTCACTGCTGGTGGGAATACAAGCTGTACAGCCTAGTTGGACAGGCTTTCACCATATGATCCAGGAATTGTGCTCTTTGGTATTTCCCTGAGGGATGAGAAAACTTATGTTCACACTGAAACCTGAACATGGACGTTTATAGCAGCTTTATCCATAATTGCCTAAGCTTGGAAGCAACCAAAGTCCTCAATGCAAAAACTCAATGCAATGTTTAGCTCAATGCAAAACCTCAATGCAAAAACTCAATGCAATGTTTAGCTCAATGCAAAAACAGTGATACATCCAGACAATGGAATGCTATTTGGCACTAAAAAGAAGTGAGCTAACGAGCCACAAAAAGACATGTAGGAAACTTAAAGTGAAAGAAACCAATCTGAGAAGGCTACATACTGAATGATTTCTACTCTATGACAATCTGGAAAAGGCAGTGGAGGTGATAGAATTCCAGTTGAGCTATTCCAAATCCTGAAAGATGATGCTGTGAAAGTGCTGCACTCAATATGCCAGCAAATTTGGAAAACTCAGCAGTGGCCACAGGACTGGAAAAGGTCCATTTTCATTCCAATCCCAAAGAAGGGCAATGCCAAAGAATGCTCAAACTACCGCACAATTGCACTCATCTCACACACTAGTAAAGTAATGCTCAAAATTCTCCAAGCCAGGCTTCAGCAATATGTGAACCATGAACTTCCTGATGTTCAAACTGGTTTTAGAAAAGGCAGAGGAACCAGAGATCAAATTGCCAACATCTGCTGGATCATGGATAAAGCAAGAGAGTTCCAGAAAAACATCTATTTCAGCTTTCTTGACTATGCCAAAGCCTTTGACTGTGTGGATCACAATAAACTGTGGAAAATTCTGAAAGAGATGGGAATACCAGACCACCTGACCTGCCTCTTGAGAAATTTGTATGCAGGTCAGGAAGCAACAGTTAGAACTGGACATGGAACAACAGACTGGTTCCAAATAGGAAAAGGAGTACGTCAGGGCTGTATATTGTCACCCTGCTTATTTAACTTATATGCAGAGTACATCATGAGAAATGCTGGACTGGAAGAAACACAAGCTGGAATCAAGATTGCTGGGAGAAATATCAATAACCTCAGATATGCAGACGACACCACTCTTATGGCAGAAAGTGAAGAGGAACTAAAAAGCCTCTTGATGAAAGTGAAAGTGGAGAGTGAAAAAGTTGGCTTAAAGCTCAACATTCAGAAAACGAAGATCATGGCATCTGGTCCCATCACTTCATGGCAAATAGATGGGGAAACAGTGGAAACAGTGTCAGACTTTATTTTTCTGGGCTCCAAAATCACTGCAGGTGGTGACCGCAGCCATGAAATTAAAAGACGCTTACTCCTTGGAAGGAAAGTTATGACCAACCTAGACAGCATATTCAAAAGCAGAGACATTACTTTGCCAACAAAGGTTCGTCTAGTCAAGGCTATGGTTTTTCCAGTGGTCATGTATGGATGTGAGAGTTGGACTGTGAAGAAGGCTGAGCACCGAAGAATTGATGCTTTTGAACTGTGGTGTTGGAGAAAACTCTTGAGAGTCCCTTGGACTGCAAGGAGATCCAACCAGTCCATTCTGAAGGAGATCAGCCCTGGGGTTTCTTTGGAAGCAATGATGCTAAAGCTGAAACTCCAGTATTTTGGCCACCTCATGCGAAGAGTTGACTCATTGGAAAAGACTCTGATGCTGGGAGGGATTGGGGGCAAGAGGAGAAAGGGACGACAGAGGATGAGATGGCGGGATGGCATCACTGACCCAATGGACGCGAGTCTCAGTGAACTCCGGGAGTTGGTGATGGACAGGGAGGCCTGGCATGCTGCGATTCATGGGGTCACAAAGAGTCGGACACGACTGAGCAACGGATCTGATCTGATCTGATCTGATCTGATGGAGATGACAAAAGTATCAGTAGTTGCCAGGGGTGGGAGGTGGAGAGAGATAACTAGGCAGATCATAGGGAATTTTTAGGGCAAGGATATTATATATGTAATATATATAATAATCATAGATATATGTCATTATACAGTTTTCCAAACCCAATGAATGTATGCCACCAAGAGTCAACCCTTAGGTAAAATTTTGACCATGCTGCGCAGCATGTAGGATCTTAGCTTCCCAATCAGGGATGATCTCATGCTCCCTGCAGTGGGAGCATGGAGTCTCAAGCACTGGACTACCAGGGAAGTCCCTAGACTGATGTTAATAAAGAGATTATGCACGTGTAGGCTCAAGGGCTATATGGCAAACCTCTGTACCTTCCTCTCAATTTTATTGTAAACCTAAAACTGTTCTAAAAATATAGTCTTTAAAACATTGAACAACTAAAGACATGGCACATAATAGAACATATATTGTCTCATTTCTCATTCTTTCCTCATATTTCTCTTTTTCCTTTCCAAATATTAATAGATATGGTTAGATCGAATAATTATTTGGTTCCTCCAAACTTTGGATGGTTTCTTATGCCTTTGATTGCTTCTCACTTTGAGGTATCAACTCATTTATTCTTTCTCCTCCCCTGCCTCTTCCTCCTTATTCTTTTTCATCTCCTTCTCCCTTTTCCTTGTTTACTTAACTCCCCGAGGCCTGTTTTTCCATTTGGAAAAGAGAAACAATAATGAATTGTTTTAAGTATCAAATGAATAAGTAAACTATTAGCTCAGTGCCTCACCGGAAAGCTCCAAGACATCATTAACTCTCTCATTTGACCTTCTGCAAGGCCAGTATGAAATACAGAACACTATAGAAATGTTAGTTGTTTATTTTTTTCACCTAAAGTATCATGGTGAATTGGAAAGATTTGAAAACACATGGGTTTTGAAAATCCAGGTTTGAAAACACATAGGTTCCACGTAAAATCAATTTTTATGAGCCTCAGTTTTTCTAAGCTGTAGAGTGAGAGTAACAATATATGCTTTCCCTCCTCTTAGGTTTTTTTTTTTTTTCCTTCCCCAGGAAGTAAAAGAGTCAATATTACAGAAAAGCATCTATAAACACATGTTGTAATCATGATAAGATGGTGTCCTGGAGTCACAATGGGGACGCTGTTACAAGGATTCAGTGGGATACAATTTTAATTTTAAAAGATGTCTGATCAATAGTAAATATTCAATTTGTTGTTAGTTGCTAAGACTCTTTTGCGACCCCATGGACTAGTCTGTCAGGCTCCTCTGTCCATGGGATTTCCTAGGCAAGAATACTGGAGTGGGTTGCCATTTCCTTCTTCAGGGGATCTTCCCAACCAAGGGATCAAACCGGTGTCTCCTGCATTGCAAGGTAGATTCTTTACCATTGAGCCACCAGGGAATATTCAATACATGGTAGTTATTACTATCTCCTTTATTGTTTCCACTTTTTTCTCTTGCTCCTCCAAAAAAAAAAGAGTGGTTGCTATACCCAGGTGATCTCTGCTACTGGACGTCTATTACTGATGTCCTCTTCTTCTCTTCATCCTACCTTCCTTTTTAATTTCTGACCCTCTCTTCCGATCACAGCTTTCCTCTCACCTCAAGCACCCCATGAAGCCAGAAGTCGAGCTATTATGCTGCTGCTGCTGCTGCTAAATCGCTTCAGTCGTGTCCGACTCTGTGAGACCCCATAGACGGCAGCCCACCAGGCTCCCCCGTCCCTGGGATTCTCCAGGCAAGAACACTGGAGTGGGTTGCCATTTCCTTCTCCAATGCATGAAAGTGAAAAGTCAAAGTGAAGTCGCTCAGTCGTGTCCGACCCTTAGCGACCCCATGGACTGCAGCCTACCAGGCTCCTCCGTCCATTGGATTCTCCAGGCAAGAGTACTGGAGTGGGTTGCCATTTCCTTCTCCGAGCTATTCGGCAGGCAGCTTAGACAACTCTGAACAAGCCCGGACCTGCCTGAGACTAGGAGCCCCCTCCTCATTTAGCGTCTAGTACCCGACCAACAATAAAGTTTTATTGAAACAGAGCAGGAAAGAAGTCGCCCATCAGTCTTTCCTCAACAGCCAATGAGAGAGCAGAATGCCTGCGTCGCTCTCGGGAGCTTCAGCAGTCAGAGGCGAGGGCGGGGCATGTCGCGCAAGAAATCCGCCCCATAAGAGCGGAAGTACGGCCGGAAGCCAGCCATAGAGTTTAGGGGCCAGAGTGACCCTGCAGGGAGGTGGCAGGAAAAGCTGAGAACAGCTGCCGGAGGTGACGGAGCGGTGGCCCCGCCCGGTGCGCTGGAAGACGGAGCTTCCAGGTAGCGGCCCGCAGAGTCTGACCCAGAGTACGACGGGGTAGCCGGCGGGAGCCCACGGTCCCTCGGCGGCCTCTTTAAGGGAGGGGGCGGAGCCACGTGAAAGGATCGCTAGGGTGAGGTCACGTGGTGTGGGGCACCTGCGGGGCACAGTGGATATTTCGGGGAGCGTCGTCTTTGGGGTGGACACTATGTGACATCCCTTCCCCCACTGAGACTTGTGCCTTGGAGTTCCATGGGGTGCACGTGGTGGGATTTGGGGATAGGCTCAGGCATGGGGGAGGTGGGCGTGACAACGCTGTATCAGCCAGGGTGCCATCGAAGTGGCTGATCTTAGGATTCCTAAGATACGAGGGTTACACTGTGGTTACAAAGTGGCTCAGTGCCTCTGCAATCCAGCCCCTAGGCCTTGTGCTTTCCAGCTTCCCCAGTTCAGAAACCTCCAGCTTCCCATCCTCTTTCCTTGCAGCTCCAGACTTCCCGAGCCCAGGTCCCCCCAGCTCAGCGCCAACATGAGTGCGGAGGTCAAGGTGACAGGGCAGAACCAGGAGCAGTTTCTGCTCCTGGCCAAGTCCGCCAAGGGGGCAGCGCTGGCCACACTCATCCACCAGGTGCTGGAGGCCCCTGGTGTCTACGTGTTTGGGGAACTGCTGGATATGCCTAATGTTAGAGAGGTGGGTTCCTGACCTGGATAGCTCCCAAGGAGGCCTGGGGCTGAAGACTAAGAATGGGTGGACAGGGCTCCTTTTGCAACCCGATAACCATTCAGCTGAATAAGAGCTTGTGATTCAGAATAGGAGAACTGATTTCAGCCTGTCTCCATCAATGTTATAGCTCTTAATAATCATATTACCTTGATTGTAGTGTGTGTTAGTTGCTCAGTTGTATCTGACTCGTTGTGACCCCATGGACTGTAGCCCATCAGGCTCCTCTGTTCATGGGATTCTCCAGGCAAGGATACTGGTGTAGGTTGCCATTTCCTACTCCAGGGGATCTTCCCCAGGAAGGGATCAACCCCTGGTCTCCTGCATTGCAGGCAGATTTTTTACTGTCTGAGCCACCAGGGAAGCCTGTTACCTTAATCAGGTCACTTTTATTTTAGGACCTACATTTTCTTTTTAAAAACTGGACATGGGGGCTTCCCTGGCAGTTCAGTGGTTAAGACTCCACCTTCCAGTGCAGGGGGTGGAGGTTTGATCCCAGGTGGGGAAACTGAGATCCCACATGCCACATGGTATGGCCACAAAAAACAAAACAAAATGGACCTGTTACTGCCCCTCAGTGTCGTAGAAATCAGGTGAGATTCTGTGAAAGTGTAAAGTCTGGTACAAATAGAAGGAATGAATGTGAAATTGTCATGACCGGTAAATTCACTTAAGTTAGCTAAGGTAGAAGGTATCTTTTTCTTCAAGACACACAATAATATGCTAGGAACACAGGGGAGAGAACTGTTCACACAGAAGGGATAGAGTTAAGAGTTTAAAGTCCAGAGTGAGTAGATTACCAAGATGTATGGCACCAGCCAAAGTTCTGAGATACTATGACGGTGGTAGGTGGGTGAACTCTGAGTAAATTTTTTGAGGGCCAGTGATTGAGTCAATGCAGTTAACCTTTTGGGATCCTTCTTGTCCAAAGAAAACTGGCCGCCTTCTTTCCCTGCTTTCCTCTGCAGTGGAATCAGAGAATCGAGGGGAAGGAAGAGAGGTAGGTTTGGGGTGCCTGTTTAGCACTCTTCTAGTCCTGGGAATGCCAGGAAAGTACAAGCCACAGGGCTCCCCTTCTGAAACATACAGTCCAGTTGCGGAGATAAGATGAATGGATATCCATGTATAAATCACTTATTTAGCAAGTATTTATCAGCAGAGCCAAGTACATGCACATTTCTGCTAGATCTGAGTGGGAGAAACCAGGTCTGTAATCTTGTTGAAAAGACATTGTTAGGTAACAGCATCAGGTGGGCTTTGATGGACTAAGTGGGTGATCAGTGGTAGGAGGAGAGGAGGTCTGGGTGGACTGGCTTGGGTGATGCACGCTCCCAGCTGAGACCAGTCTGAAGCAGAGGCACCTCCCAATGCCGGCCCAGATCCTGCAGCTGTCACGGGAGTGAGGCCAAGGCGGAAGTCCTTGGTGAATTGGGGAGTACAGCAGACTCCTAAGGGTATTCAAATTCAGAAATACTACATATACTCCAAGGATGAAACAACACAGTTTGTAATGTCCGGGGGGTGTGCGTGTGTGTGAGATGTGTTAGGTAACTAAACACTACGAAAGTTTTTAACTCTGACTTTAGGGTAGGAATTGGGAGGCAGATGGAGGAAGAGGGTATTGTGGGTCTGGGGGACAGAATCAACAAAGGCCTGGAGGTGAAAATGAGGCTTCCTTGGGGAGAATCAGAGAGGCAGAGAATTCCTTTCGGTGAGCTGGGAGAGCTAATGTTGGAGGGGAAAGCTGGGCCCGGAGATTGGGGTTCAAACAGGCAGAGTCTGGAGGGTGGGGAGAGAGGCCCTTCCTGTCACCGCTTCTCTCCCCTCATGTTTCCACAGCTGGCTGAGAGCGACTTCGCTTCCACGTTCCGGCTGCTCACAGTGTTTGCTTACGGGACGTACGCTGACTACTTAGGTAACCGGAGGGGTTGGAGCTCTGGAGACTGGAGGTGGGAGAAGGGCAATTTACAGAGGGACTTATAAGACATTCCTGGGGTACCTGACTTAGATCCCTTGGGTACACAGGGTCAGGGTCAAGACCTGAATTGGCATGGAAAACTCAAAAAAAAAAAAAAAAAAGGAAGGAGGCTAGGACTTCCCACAAAAGTGCAAATCAGGATTTCCTACACTTTATTTTTTTCTAGCCGAAGCCCGGAATCTTCCCCCACTCACAGAGGCTCAGAAGAATAAGCTTCGACACCTATCGGTCGTCACCTTAGCTGCCAAAGTCAAGGTGAGTGACAGTCCCTATCAGGTCGTGAGTCACAGAACACCTTTCTGTATGTCCCTTCTCGGGGGTCCATCGGAAGGGAACGGTCACCGTGTTGCTTCTTCTTGCCTCCTACAACGATCCAGGGCCCACATCTGAACTCCATTACCCTCGGCCTTTGGGGCTGAATATGATTCTGCTGGTTTTCTTTTTTGCTTTTCAACCAACTCAGGTTCTAAGTAAAACACCTTTTGCCTTTGGATTCAGAATAGCAACACAGATGCTGCTGGCTGTGTCCTTCAACAGCCCCCTCCTCCCCTAAGATCCTGCAAGGTGTACAGTGTGACCAAAAAGAAAGAAATCTATAACCCAGAAGTGTTACACATTTGTATTACCTGTTGGGTCCTGTTTTTGACTATCCCCCCACCCATCTGCATCTCCCAGGTGTTACGTCACTCTCCGTCATGCTTATGGTTTTACTTAAATCAGGCTGACTCCTGTGAGATGCCTCTTTGGAAGTAGATGGAGTAGCTCCAGACCTCCCCCACACCACATCCTCCCGTGATGTCAGGCGGGTTCTTTGCCACTAGCGCCACCTGGGAAGTCCAAGGGGGCGTATGTCTTTTATTTAAGATTCTCATCCTGTTATTTCTCAGGTGGGGATACTTGTTAATTTATGTTGCCTTAGAACCAGCCTCTTAGAGGAGGCGATTAGGAGTAGGAGTGGAGGGTGGGCAGGGGGACGGAGAGAAGGGCGTCTTGGAAGCCCGCTCTGCTGCGGCCCCACACAGACCCCGCCGCCCTGGGGCCCCAGTGTATCCCCTATGCAGTGCTGCTGGAGGCGCTGGCCCTGCGCAACGTGAGGCAGCTAGAAGACCTGGTCATCGAGGCCGTGTACGCCGACGTGCTGCGCGGCTCCCTGGACCAGCGCCACCAGCGGCTGGAGGTCGACTACAGCATCGGGCGAGACATCCAGCGCCAGGACCTCAGCGCCATCGCCCGGACCCTGCAGGAGTGGTGAGACCCCAGGAAGGGAGGGGTGCTTTGGAGAGGGAGGAGGGCTGGGCAGGGCAGAGGATGTGAGTTTGAAAGGGAAGGAGGAGGGGTAGGGGCCGGAGGGAGAAGCATGCCTGGAGTACCTGGTGTGGGAGGGGGTGGTAACCTTGAGTCGTGGTCCCCTGGGGGGTGGGTCACCCGTCTCAGGCTGGATGCAGCTCCCCCGCTCTGTGACCAGCACTGTCCACAGGCCACTGGCCTCTCCCACGTCTGTTTTCTTTGTGTTCTTGTGTGACTTCGGTTTGTTAACGTGCCTTCCTTTTTTCCTCTGTAACCTTTGCCACCCTGTTTCTGTTTTAGCTCCTACTCCCATTTTGGGGGGGCTTCCAAGGAAGGTAAAGAACCTGTCTGCAATACTGGAGACCTGGGTTCAGTCCCTGGGTTGAGAAGATCCCCTGGAGAAGGGCATGGCAACCCACTACAGTATTCTTGCCTGGAGAATCCCATGGACAGAGGAGCCTGGTGGGCTACAGTCCATAGGGTCGCAAAGACTCGGACATGACTGAGCAGCTAACACTTTCCCTTTCCCGTCTTGCACATCACTCCAGGCACTGCCTGTCTCCTCCCTCTTCCTCCCTGAGTGTCCTTCTGTCCTGGGAATTTTGTCATAGGCGGTCTCTACGTGCCCTGGCGAAGCTTCTAGCTCAGACAGGGTTCCCAACACCAGGACTGAGGGGTCTCCCTGAGTCTTTTCCTCGTGAATCTGTGGTCAACGCCCTCCCACGCTGACCTCCTCCCCGCCAATTCCCACAGGTGTGTGGGCTGCGAGGTGGTCCTGTCAGGCATTGAGGAGCAGGTGAGCCGGGCCAACCAGCACAAGGAGCAGCAGCTGGGCTTGAAGCAGCAGATCGAGAGTGAGGTGAGCAGTTGGGGGGCCAGCTGGCTGAACCCAGCTCCTCCTCTGGCCCAGGCCACTTGTCCCGGGCAGAGGGGTTTGGACGGCGGTGGTGGAGACAGACCAGGTGGGCAGGGACAGTCAGGGTCTGGAACCTTCCTTGTTTCCCCCCATTCCTTTCCTCTGGGTAGGTCGCCAACCTGAAGAAAACCATTAAGGTTACAACAGCCGCGGCGGCCGCGGCCACATCTCAGGACCCCGAGCAGCACCTGACTGAGCTGAGGGAGCCGGCCCCGGGCACCAACCAGCGCCAGCCCAGCAAAAAAGCCTCCAAGGGCAAGGGGTGAGCGGGTGTGGGGGCCACTCCAGTCCAGGCTGCCTGCTCCTGCCTCCCTCATCCCTTCAGAAGCTTGTGGGGGTCAGGAATTGGGGGGTTGCAGTGCCTAGCGGTTCCCTACAGCCCCCTCTGTCTCTCTTTCCTCCTTGCCAGGCTCCGAGGGAGCGCCAAGATTTGGTCCAAGTCGAACTGAAAGGACTGTCATTTCTTCTCGGGATGTGGGGTGCTCACTGCCCACCCGCCCGCCCATAGGAGTCCTCAGCCTTCCTGTGCCCCTGGCCAGCTGATAATCTAGGTTCCTGACCCCTAGCCCTGCCGGCTCCCATGCCTGCTCCCCCACCCCCAAGCATAGGCCACACCTTCTCCAGGGAGGAGGGAAGTACAAGTCATGGTTTTGTTGGTACTTTTTGTTTCACATGACTTTCTTACGTGTTCCCTTGTCCCCTCCTCTTCCCCGCCATGCTCTTTGCCCTGTTTCTTTAGGACCCAGCATCTGCCCCCATTCACTACACACCACTGTCCCCAGCGTAAGACCCCCAAGTTCCTTTCCTGCCGCCCACGCCTTGCATGCCTCTCCCCGCCTGCCCCCACCCCCCAGCCTGTTCAGGCAGCATCCAAAGAGCCATAGGGCTCCCACTTTTATTCCCATGCCGAGAGCTCTGGGAGCCAGCCTGCCATTCTAGGAGTCGCTGGACACTCGCAGCCTAGAATCTTGTCCCTCTGCAGCCATTCCCATCTCTCCCCACGTCAGGTCCTGGGAGCACTGCTGCTCCAGTGACCCCAGAGCCTCAAGACAGCTGTTCTCAAGCTGTCATGAGATGGTTCTTTCTTGGCCCTGGCTGTCCTCGAAAGCCTGACGGCCATCCTGGAAGGATTTATACTTCCTCTTGTGAGTTTGGTGGGGAACGGGAGGGGATATAGATTGTATAAAAAGAGTATATATACATATATCTATATATAACATGACACACAAATAAATCTATGAGAAGTCTATCTACAAACTATCTCACCAGCCCTGCAGGGGGTGTCTTCTGTCTTTGGTATTTGTGGACGCACAGAAGGCTCTTTCCCAGCTCACTCTAAAGCGAAGTGCCAGAAAAACAGGAGAACCAAATACTATGCCGAAGCCCACTGGGTGCCTGGAGACCTAGATCCTAGGCCGTTGAACTTTGAACAGATTGCTCAGTATGTCGGCATTCATTCAGGAGCCGAGGGCGCTTGCTGGGCACCAGCGTGTGCGCAGCTGGAGATGCAAAATGGTGGTCACTGTCCCTGCTCTCGGGGAACTCTGAGTTCAGCCTGTTTACCTCCACCTCATAGGATTGTAGGGGAAGAGTTGATAGTAAACTTCAATTTTTGCATCAAAACCACAGGAGGGCTTCCCTGGTGGCTCAGTGGTAGAGAACCCGCCTGCCAATGCGGGAGACACAGGTTCAGTCCCTGATTGGGCAGATCCCACAGGCCCCAGAGCAGCTAAGCCCGTGCACCACAGCTACCGACTCCATGCTCTAGAGCCTGGGAGCTGCAACTGCTGAGCCCACGTGCCACAACTACCGAAGCCTGTGCACCCTAGAGCCCGTGCTCCACAACAAGAGAAGCCACCGCAATGAGGAGCCCACACACCACAACTAGAGTAACCCCCAAAAAGCCTGAGCAACAGTGAAGACCCGGCACAGCCAGAAATAAACGAAAACAAATCATACGGGACTCTCAGGTCTCAGTAAGAAGCCGTAGTTGGACTCCTGTCACCTGTCCATGGCAGGGCATTCGAGAGGTGTGGGTTTGCTCCCCTTGGCTCAGTGCACTGCTGTGCACACCCTAAACTTGGGGTGCTCTAGTGTAAGGGACAGTTGGTCTCCCACTTGCATGAGAGGCAGTCGCCTCCTGAGGGTCCCAGTGTTGACCGAGCCGCTTTCCCTAGCTTGTGCTGTCCTCTAGGGGGAGACCATTGTTTACTGGTCTTAAAGTATCAGTTGAAATAGAATTGGAAGTAGGGGTGGATCCTGAGTGTTTGGTTAAAAGTGGGCTAGGTGAGTCTGTTGTCTTGAGGGGCAGTGGAGACTTCCTGAGACCAGTCCAGTGAGCCCTGTCTTCTCAGTTGACTCTCGGCCTCTCATTTTAGCTTTGGTCTAGACTAGCTTCTTGTTCAGCCGCTAAGTTGACTCTTTAACCCCATGCCCTGTAGCACACCAAGCTCCCCTGTCCTTCACAATCTCCCAGAGTTTGTTCAAATTCATATCCACTGAGTCAATGAGGCCATCCAACAGTTTCATCCTCTGTTTCCCCCTTCTCCTGTCCTCAGTCTTTCCCGGCATTAGGGTAAACTTATCCAGTGAGTTGGCTCTTCGCATCAGGTAGCCAAAGTATTGGAGCCTATTGAGACTTTTGCATCTTGATTCAAATCTTTACCTTTGAAATAAATCCCTCTGTCCTCCCACACTGTCCATTTCTGTAGAAGTCGCTAACTCCTGGTGCTTCGAGCCTGTGTCCCCTCCCTCTGCCCATACCGCACTTTTTCCTTGAACTTTAATATCTCGTTTTCCTGTAAGCTGCCTCCAGCTTTGACTCCATAACTGCCTTGATCCCTGCAGTTCCAACCTTCAGTGAATGGCTCCAGGGTCTGATGTGGGTGGTCTTGGACTGCCAGGTCCTATACCCAGAGGGAGAAAGGGCCATTCACAGCCTCAAGGACATGCAAATGAAATTTGTCTTTGACTTACAAAGACAGGGCATTTGCCTCCCAAGGCTTGGAGATGGGGGAGTGAATTATTGTGGACTGTTTTGACCATGGAATTGGTTCAGGATTTACGGATTCCCACGTGGCACTAGTGGTAAAGAACCTGCCTGCCAATGCAGGAGATGCAAGAGATGCAGGTTCAATCCCTGGGTTAGGAAGATCCCCTGGAGATGGAAATGGCAGCCCACTCCAGTATTCTCACCTGGAGAATCCTACGGACAGAGGAGCCTGGTGGGATACAATCCACAGGATCACAGAGTCAGACAGGACTGAAGTGACTTAGCACATTAGGGATTCCATGTATAACAAAGCCTAGGGTTCCAGGAAAATTCTTCCAGCCGAAAATTCTCATCACTTGTACTTTCTCAGACGATGATCCCAAATCGATGGCAACCCTAGCTAGAGGAGCTTAGGGCTGGGCCACTGTGATAGGAGGAGAAAGAGAACTTGCATTTGTGCGAATTCAGAGTTCACACACATGAAACAGGTAACTCTTAGAAGGTTAAGCCAAAGTCTCTGGACATAAAAAGTGCGTTTGGACTGGGATGCACCTTTCTACGCAAAAAGCAAAGACAGTGTCTCTAGTCAGTATTTGATGTGCGTGCGTGCATGCGTGCTCAGTTGTGTCCAACTCTTTCTGACCCCATGGACTGTAGCCCACCAGGCTCTTCTGTCCATGGGATTCTCCAGGCAGGAATACTGGAGTGGTTTGCTATTTCCTTCTCCAAGGGATCTTCCTGACCCAGGTCTCCCAGATTCCTCTTCTCAAACCCATGTGCCTTGCATCTCCTGCATTGGCAGACAGATGCTTTACCACTGGCACCACCTGGGAAGCCCGTATTTGATGAGATCGTATTAAAGAGAAGTGAGCCTTTTTGGCTCTCTGAGCAGCACCATGGCGGTCGGCAAGAACAAGTGCTTTACGAAAGGAGGCCAAAAGGGAGCCAAGAAGAAAGTGGTTGACCCATTTTCTAAAAAAGATTGGTATGATGTGAAAGCACCAGCTACGTTCAATATAAGGAATATTGGGAAAACATTGGTCACAAGAACTCAAGGAACCGAAATCACATCTGATGGCCTCAAAGGTCATGTTTTTGAAGTGAGTCTTGCTGATCTGCAGAATGATCAAGTAGCATTTAGAAAATTCAAGCTAATTACTGAGGATGTTCAGGGCAAAAACTGCCTGACTAATTTTCATGGTGTGGGTCTTACCCGTGACAAAATGTGCTCCATGGTCAAAAGATGGCAGACCATGATTGAAGCTCACGTTGATGTCAAGACGACCGACGGTTACTTGCTTCGTCTGTTCTGTGTGGGTTTTACTAAAAAGTGCAACAATCAGATTCGGAAGACCTCTTACGCCCAGCACCAGCAGGTGCGCCAGATCCGCAAGAAGATGATGGAAATCATGACCCGAGAGGTGCAGACAAATGAAAGAGGTGGTCAATAAATTGATTCCAGATAGCACTGGAAAAGACATAGAAAAGGCTTGCCAATCTATTTATCCGCTCCATGATGTCTTCGTTAGAAAAGTAAAAATACTGAAGAAGCCCAAATTTGAATTGGGAAAACTCATGGAGCTACATGGTGAAGGTAGTAGTTCTGGAAAAGCTACTGGGGATGAGGCAGGTGCCAAAGTTGAACGAGCTGATGGATACAAGCCACCAGTCCAAGAATCGGTTTAAAATGCAGACTCTTAATGGTGACAAATAAAAGATCTTATTTGTGGTAACAAAACAAAAAAAGAGAGAGAAGTGAGAAGTTCTCTGCTTAGGTGCGTCTTCCAGCATGGGTGGAGAGACAGTAGTTCAGAGGGGCGTGTCTAGGCAGTGAGTGAGTGCTCTGCTGCTGTATAACAAATTACCCTGAAACCTAGCGGCTTAAAACAACACATGGTTATTATCTCGGTTTCTATGGCCCAGAAATCTGCACAACTCAGCACTACAGTTTTCTGCTGAGTTTTCAGGGTCCCTTCCAAGGCTACCGCAGGGTGTGACTGAGGGTGTCTCAGCTCAGGGTTCCAGTGGGTGGGACTGACTTCCGGGCATAGCCAGTGATTGTCAGCAGGATTCCCTACCTCTGGGTGGTCAGGCTGAGGTCCTCCCTCCTTGGCTGACTATAGGTCAGAGGCTGCCCCCTTCATCAGAGCAAGAGCCAGAGACCACCTCAGCAAGGTGAAAGCCCAGTCTTCTGTAACCTAACTGGGGAGGAAACATCCCGTCATTTACCAGTCACCAGGTCCAGCCTAGTGATGGTTGGAAGGCAAGGATCTTTGGAAGGCGTGTCGGAGGTGTCCTACCACAAGCAGTTTTTTTGGTCCATCAGCATCAGAATCATCAGGGCAGCTTTTGAAAATGCATATTGCTGGACCCCACTCGCACCCCGGTTCCTACTGAATTCGAATCTCTGCGGTTGGACTGGAAAATGGGACTTCACTGCTCATTGACTCAGCTCGGAGCTGTGGTGGCCCATTTATGTAAGCAGACTTGCCCAGATTAGTGCCACCTTGGATCAGCCGAACAGGCTTCAACCATAGCGCCTTGGAGGATGGATGGGGAGGCCAGGGGCACCATCCTGCTCATTTTGGGAGAGAAAAATGAGCAAATGTGAAACTCTTGAGTACAGAACTTGTCTGTCCTCTGAGATTCTTAACTGTATGGTTACATAATTAAGTGCGTGGTAAGTACTAAGAAGTATAGGGTGACACGAAAGCCCTTACCAGAGAATCTACTTCTCATCTGGGGTCAGGGAAGCCTCCTAAGAGGATGTGACCTTTAAATTGAAACTAGATACCCAAGTAGCAGTGAACCTGATAAAGAAAGGGGAGGATGAGCATTCTGAGTGGGAGGAATCGTGGGAAGAAGGCCGAGAGCTTGAAAGTTTTCTTCCTGTGACCTGCTTTGGCTCCCTAAAGCGAAATGTATCATTTGGGGAACAGGACAGGGAATACAGTTCTATGCTTCTACTAATTGTTCATGTGTCCAGTCAATTAATAAATATATCTTGACTGAAAAATCTGAAATAATACAAATCAGGATGCATATATTATACTTCTGGGCATTGGGATTTTGGGTGACTTTCATCTTTTTGCCCATCTCTATTTTCTAATCTTTCTATGATAATTGCTAATGAAAAATATTATTTATTATTAAGTACTGTTAGTAATATTTATTTAGCACTTACTGTGATCAAGCACTCTTAGTGCCTTATGGATATAAACTCATTTAATACAACAAACTTCTGAGGTTAATATCACTACCATCCGCTTCTAAAGATGACGGGCGTGGTACAGAAAAGTCATCTTAACCTGCTTAGGGTCACATAGATTGTAAATGGAGTAGGCTCACCCCACCCTGTCTCTCTGACAGTCCTGGACAGAACACACAGAGCAGTTATCTGAGATCTGTGGTGAACAGTAAACAAAGCAGGGACGTCCCTGGTGGTCCAGAGATTTCGACCCATGCACTTTCCCTGCTGAGAGCCTGGGGTTCGATCCCTGGGAACTGGGATCCTGTAAACCACACAGTGCAACCAGAAAAACCCAAAAAGCAAACAAGCAACCAAGAAGTAAATGGTAGCTGGGAGAAAGACACCAGAATTCAAAGTTCCAGTAAAGCAGTGGTGAGTTTTCCTTTCCCCCCACCCCTCCAGTATCACCTGGAATGAACCCAAAGGCAGCCCAAACCTAGAAGTGCACATCTGGTGTGAGCTGAAAGGCTCCCCTTGGAGCCCTCTGCTGCAGGTCTAAGGGGCTCTGGCAGTGGGGGGAAGTCCCCTCTTTCTTTCCCCTCTCCCCTCCAGCCCCACAGGACACCAGGGTGGCGGTCGCCACAGCAGCACGGTGACGGCAACGGTGGCTGGGCAGACACTGAAAACTCTGGGAAGGAAAACCCTTCTCTCTGACCACTGGAGCTCTGGGCACAAAAATGTGGAGCGAATCTGCCCTTCTTTTTCCTTTCTCTCTTCTCTTATTGCTTGACCCAGACACATAGTGAGAAATGTCCAGCAGAGGGACTTCCCTGGTGGTCCAGTGGCTAAGACCCCCAAAACAGAAGGGCCGAAATTTGGTCCCTGGACAGCAACTAAAGATCCAAGTGCCACAACTAAGACATGGCTCAGCCAAATAAATGTTAAAAAACAAAAAATGTCCAGCAGAGCAGAGAAACTAAAACTCTGACTTTTGGGCCAGAGGATTGGAAAGAGAAGCTCCAGAGAACCAGAAAGTACCAGGAGATCACAGAAAGAGAAATCAAGAGAGCAGCCCAGATAGCTCTGTGCAAACTCCTGGGCTCACCTCTGAACTGTGCAAGCATGAATCTGACCCTGAACAGCTTACCTGAAGCCTTGTGAGCTGAGCTATAGGATGGGCCACGGTCCAGGTCTGACTGGCCACTGGGTGGCACACGTGTAGGACTGATCCGAATAGCACTGCAAACTGAAAATTAAATTGACATTGGAACCACAGTGCAAAAAAAGGCAGGTTGCTGCCTGACTCTAACCTGGTCGATCACTTGCTGAAACAGAAGATATTCTCTTTAGTATTTTCATAAGACCCAGAGTCTTGAAACTGTATTCCATCTTTCAGGGTATGATCTGAAATTACTCAGCATACAAAGAGCTCTCTAGGAAAAGACAAAGATGACAGAGTTTTTGGAAGGCAAAGACTGCAAAACAGTATAACTATATTGGAAAAAGAAAGGGAGAATGCTCTTGAAACAAATGAAAATATATTAATAGAAAGTTTCAGCAGAGAAGTAAAAGCTACAAAGAAGTAAATGGAGATTTTAGAACTGAAAGATAGGAATAACCAAAATAAAATCTTTGCTGGATAGGTTTTAATAGCAGAATGAAGATAACAGACAAAAGCGTGAGTTTGAAGGTAGATCAATACAAATTATGCAATTTTGGGGAATTCACTAGTGGTCCAGTGGTTAAGACTTGAGCTTTCACTGCCAGGGCCTGGGTTCAATCCCTGATCAGGGAACAAAGATCCCACAAGCTGAGTGGCACAGCCAAAAAAAAATTATGAAATCTAAACAACAGATAAAAAGAGATAAAAAATAAAAACAACAAAAAAATTACCAGAGCCTCAGGGCCTGTCAAACAATATTAAAA